>NW_020450307.1:3958511-4067839 GCF_003343035.1 Apteryx rowi | reverse complement strand
TTTTTTTTTTTTTTATCTTTGCGCTTTATTTTTCCCAGAAGCTTATATATACCACCTTGTCTTGCTCATCAGTTTTCAAGAATCATATCATTTCTGGGGATACTGTAGAGAGAAAAAATTAGTCCTTGTTAGAATACTTTTGAGCTGCTGTTTAGCATCCAGATACTAGTAGGATATGAGATAAGCAGTGTTTAAGAATGATTCAGCAAGGATATGTTATGACTATGGATTTTAAAAGAAATGACAAGTAGAGATGGTTAAATGTACTGTAACTATCTGAGAAAAGAATTGGCTTGACTCCTTTTTAAGAAATTGTAGAAACTGTGAAACCTGTTGTTTACAAATACGCTTTCACACAGTATAGGAGTCTTGCCAAAGCAAACTGTGTTGTGTGTAGGTTTATTAAGACAGCTTAAGTCGTAGTCCAGCTTCTCACAAGAAAGGATGAAGAAACTGAGTTGAGTCCTCCATTTGTGGTTTCTCCAGTGTAATATTGCTACTCTTTTTTTTTTTCCTTGCATACATTTTTCAACACCATCTTCTAATGTTTATCTATGAAGAAGTCAATGTTTAGGCACATAAAAATGTTTCTGTAATGCCTCTTGATCATGAACTTTCTGAAACTAATGTGAGAGACTGTTTTAGATCAAGTAATTCGCTGAGATGTTATCTGCCTTCTTGAAATAAATCTGAAATATGGCCTTTCTGAGGAACTGATGTCCATTCCTGCAATCTGATGCAGTGTGGAATGAGAAAATTCAGCAGATGAGAAGAATATCACTTCTCTTCATAAATTACCATCTGGAAACAGAAGTGCCAGAAATTTGCCAGAAAACTATGTTCTTGGTGGTTTAATTTAAAAAAAAAAAAAAAGTTCACTGTTTAGAGAAGGAAGGAATCTAAACTTTGTATCATTTATCAAATTTTGAACCAATTTTCAAAAGGCGTTTCCCCTTGCAGAGTTGCCAAAGTACATCGAGAGAGCAAAAGTGAAGAAGGAACATGATGCTGATACTGGCATGAGCTAATTGTTCACACATCTATCACCACAAATATATTCTTTCTGCAGTGTATTTAGAATTTTTCTTTTTTTTTTTCAGTCCATCTTTTTGAGCTCATCCCTGATATATCTCTGTAAAGATAGTAATGAAAGTATTTTTGAATCCTGTACTTACTCAGTCAGAGAGCAATTCTGTTTTCCAACCATACTCAGTGTAGGCAAAAAGATATTTTTGTCTAGCTCAATTTTATTAGATCAGACTAAAATTTGGGAGTGATCATTCTATGTTTTTTCTGAGCAACAACTTATTGATGTACCCAATAACAGAAGAAGGAAACTGGCACAACCAGTCAGCATTGGCAGTCAGTAGATCTTTTTTATTGGCAGTGCACAGGAACAATGAAAAATTTGAATTTGACGAGAAAATATGCTAACATACATTGGTAGGTAGTTTTCAGTTGCTTACTCCTTAGGAAGGGTGTAAAGTGCCATGGAATAGCACCAGGTTACTGCCAAGGCTACTTAAGGCAATGAAATTCAGTAACCTGTCTGCTGAAGCTCTTCTATTGCTATCCCATATTTCCATAACTTGCTATCCAGCCTTTGGCTGGAAAGTGGAGGAAGAGCTTTGCAACTGGAGGTATTCAAAAGCTGTCTGGACACAATCCTGGGCAATGTGCTCTAGGTGACCCTGCCTGAGCAGGGGGGTTGGACTAGATGATCTCCAGAGGTCCCTTCCAACCTCAACCATTCTGTGATTCTGTGATACTGGGTGAATTCCCTCCCTGATTTCCTGCTGCAACAGGTGTGGCTTTCAGTATGGCTTTCTCTCCATTTTCCTTCACTGCTATATGAACATTGCTAACCTAAAATTGCTTTTAACAGTAGACAATGTTAGCCAGAGGCATTACTATGTCCTTTCAGGCACATAGTAATGGAAAACTGAATAAATGAAATGGCATACATGAATTTAATGAATTTTCTTTATTGACAGTAACCATTAGGGTTGTCATTTTGAAAAAGTTGGGGGAGAAGGCACTGCATATTCCTTAAGTAATGCCCCAGGATAAATCCCATAAAATGTGGTATGGCAGTAGGCGAAATATGGATCTAAACAATGAAAATCAGTTGCCTGGCTCCTGTGAAGGACTTTAAGGTGCAGTTAGAGTAGGCAAAAAGCAGATAAAATTGTGACATTTTGTCTTTTCTATTATGGTCTAGCCCAGCTGCCTCTGAAATCAGCAGAAAGCCTTGTGCCAACATGCAAAAGAGCAGGCCTTTCATATCCCTGTGTTGTGTCTGCAGCAGGGAATGGAATCTCTAGGCAGAGGGTTTGTTTGCAGCTTGGAGCGCTGAATTTACTCTAACCAGTGAAAGAAGGGCACTCACCTCTGTCTTACAGCCTTTGAAGGCATTTTGTTGCTTGACTTGGGTTCAGGCAGAAAAGCTCCTCCAGAGTCTTTTGCCTATTTTCTTTTTGCTGCAGTTCTCAAAGAGGAGGCAGGTTCGCTGTGGTGTGAGCAATATGCCTTGCCTTTCTTCAGATTCTCCCTGACTATTGTGTGTTGGAAGGTTTTAGCTGAATCCTGCTAATGAGATGTTCTGAGAGAGAAGGAGAGTTAAATTGGAGAGGAGAAAGGAAGAGGGAGAATATTGTTAGTAAAATGGTTTGTGATAGGCAATGCAAGTGGCTACCATCAGGTAAGTCCCCCTTTCCTTTGCGTCCTTTCTGTAGGGCTTAAGTAAGATTCAAGTGATACGTCTGAGTTCCGCTGATAGTGGGGAGGTGAAGGGGGCAACAGAGATGAAAATGAAATGCTGGAGTATTTGACTTTATGGTGTATGTTACTGAATTTTGGGAGCTGCTGTGGGCAGTCTAGTTTGTATGGAGAATTCTAGCTCCACAAAAAGTACCTTTGCCAATACTTTCAGAGTGGTGCATACTGAACACATCCAATTTTGGGAGCCCAGTGTCTCAGCCTCAGAAAATCAGGTGCTGGGAGTTGGTTCCAGGGAACGAGAATTATCAAATCTTTGATCTCTTTTCAAAACACAAACTCTTGGCTCTTTAAATGAATTTGTTGTGCTGGGAGGGGGAAAAGGAGTGCATGAGGTTAAAATGCCTGAAATAGTTTTGTGAACGCAAAGAATAAGCCAAGAGATGTACACTCTCCAAGTGGTTCCATCGTCTCTAATACTGAGTTCAACACACCTGACTACAACACATCTACTTTATTCCTGATGGGTTTCCCAGTGTGGTGGGTTTAACTCTTACAACAGCAAGCTCCTTGAGGTTGCTGGTATCAAGTTCTGCTTGTGRTATTCTAACACTTATATGTGTGGCTAGAGCTTTGAAGACGGGAATGTGGAGGTTGGGAAAAAAGACTGGCACTGTCGTCTTTGTGACAGTGCCAGTTCAGTTACTTGTGTGGTAGGGTTGGATCTTTTTTATCCTTACTAAAGATGGAGCTTTACCTGCTTTGTCTGTTTTACCATTCTTAACTTAATAAATAGAGGAGAGATGTCTTTCTGGTGTTACACTGGTATCTCTGAAATCTAGGCTTTGTTCCAGGCTTTTGAAGTTAGTTTGGGCAAAGAAATTTCTGAGTCTTGGTCCTCCATGTGTAAAATGGGAATAGTTAATGTTCTTAACTCTTATGTAGAATGTGGCACACTGTGGCTCTATGATTCTGGGAGAGTCTTAAAAAGAGCAAACTGTAACCAGAATAAAAAGAACAAAACATGTAGAGGTAAATCATATTCACTATTCTTGGGTCACTATTTGGTAATAGCTATTATCAACTGCTATTTTATTTCATAAAATTCAAGCCCCTATATTAAGTTCCTGTGAATATGGTAGTTAGCAGCACAGGAAAACAACAGCACCATGATAAGGCTCGCAAAAATTAATATTAAGGGATTCTCCAGGTTGTCTGTTCTGGAGCTTCTCTCAGAGCAGTGTTTAAAATCATTACTTAGTGTACAGCTGTTCTTACAGTGCGCATTTTCTTTGGGCATGAGGTCAGGACCACCTTTAAGTACTGGAAGATAGCTACCTATGACCTTTGGGTGGTTAAATCAGGATGATACGTGTCTGTTGAGATGAGGCTTGAGTTATTCTTCTCCCCAGAAGGAAGCAAGCTAATAAATTATACTCTCTAATCCATGCTGCAATTTAGCTGGTGACTTTCCTGTGCTCCTAGGCAGTGGCTAGGATAACAACACATGCTGGGGTCAAGCAGCAATTCAGCAATAAGCAGAGCAATGCATTGTGAGCTAGTTGATGGTGTCTGCATGACTTACGCTCTTCTGTATCTGTGGTAATCAGCCTTTTTTGGAAGGGTGCAGAGAATGGCAAATGGCTCAGCTTTACAGAGTTGAAATCTGCTCTGGATTTCCCTCAGGTTGAGTAGCTCCACCGAGCAAAGTACTTCGTCCCGGCTCATACGGAAGCATAAACGCAGGAGGAGGAAACAAAGGATGCGGCAGATTGACAGGGTAAGGCTGGCATCATAATTTTCCAAGGAGGTGAACCATGGTTTTGAGTGTAGCATGTGAATTAGGAAGGGATTCAGATTCTCTGTCCTGTTGAATTCATTGGAAAGACTCCCTTGGCTCCAGTGTTCTCTGGACTCAA
Source organism: Apteryx rowi (assembly GCF_003343035.1). Taxonomy (NCBI): domain Eukaryota; kingdom Metazoa; phylum Chordata; class Aves; order Apterygiformes; family Apterygidae; genus Apteryx; species Apteryx rowi. Next base: position 4,063,202 of record NW_020450307.1, on the reverse strand, counting down.
TCTCTAACATTTCAAATGCTGCAGCATTAGGTGGTTCAAGAATCTCTTTCCTCCTCCTCCTTCCTCCTTTTGTTTCTGAGTGATCACATTTCTTGTTGCCTCTTTTGAGACCATTCTATAAGAAAACTTCCATTATGCTACTGTCTGGTCTGGGCAAAGGGTTAATGCGAAGGTGTCTGTAGTATTAGACATGTGATGTGCAAAGTGCCCTGTCTTATATTCTGCTTGAAGGAGAAATCTGAGTTTATAGAAGATTGCAAATCTTTTCTCTTGCCCTTTTCTGTGCTAGTCCTCTAGTAGCAGGATGAGGGTGGTTCAGATGGCACTTTACCTTCATGAAGTGCTTATTTTATTCTCCTATAAACGTCTGTCTAGAGCAATTAAGGAATGAATATGTATATATTTTATCACTGAAACTGGAGTAATAGTGAGAAAAGCTGTTTTAAAACATGTTTTTGGAACATATTTGTATTTCTTGGTCTGTCTTCTGACAGACTTTCTGAAGGGTTGTGTTGTTCACATGTCTCTTCACGGAGAAGCTGTGGGTATAATAATTCATGCTACACTGGGCACTTTAATACTTAAATATCTCTGCCTGCCAGTCATGTAGTCAGGAAGCAGAAGTGATTCAGCTTGAACTACAGTTGAGAAATCTCAGTATAGGAACCTGCTCTGTGTGTTTTGCAGACAAGCTGTTGGAGAACGTGCAGATTGTGTTCAGATATTTTTTCCTCACAGATTCTAAATGAAGGGTAATATYTGGAGGAGGCCACAGTGGTTTCTGGATACCTTCCAAACAGAAACCATTAAATCAGTTCCTGATAAAATTGTTTTCAGTGATTATTTTTGTTGTCTGTTGTCGAGCCATTTAAAACCTGGAGAATTCTCTGTTGTGTTTTGCAGTCATCCTCGTTCAGCAGCATCACTGATTCTACCATGTCCCTAAATATCATTACTGTCACGCTCAACATGGGTAAGAAATGAGCAATGYTTTTTTATGATGAATTTTAAGTGATCCAGACGTATTTTTGTCATGGTGCAGCAGCCTGTGAAGCCAGTCGAAAGTTCCCTTAACGTGAAATGACTCCAGTTTGAACTAAAGCATAAGGCAGTTGAGAGTTGTTGTTCTGTTAATGGTGCCCAGATTGTTGGTCCAACACAGTATAGTTGTGAGCTGGTTGCACAAGCAGATCAGTGTCTTGTATGAAAAAAACAATGTTTAGCAACTTTTCCTTGCTGCAGTGAACATGCCAGGCCAGACACAGAACAAAAGGATAAACTGAGATAGTTGTAAATCAAACATGGTCCAGATGATGCGCTGAGAGAAAGCCGTGTACTGATTTTGAGGACTGAAGTAGTCTGGTGATAGCTTTTCACTATCATTCCAATCACCTTGTTTGTTTGTTTGTTTGTTTGTTTGTTTGTTTTTTCCCACCCTCCACTTTCTATCTGTATAGAAAAGTATAACTTCCTGGGGATCAGCATTGTAGGACAGAGCAATGACCGGGGCGATGGTGGCATATACATTGGCTCTATTATGAAAGGAGGGGCTGTGGCAGCAGATGGACGAATTGAACCAGGAGACATGCTTCTGCAGGTTGGTCCATGTCCAAAAATACATGCTGCTGGCTCATGCATTAGTGACTTCAGCTCAGTCATCCCACCAGATCCAGGGACATAACAATCAGTTAACAGAGTTCACCTGTAGTCAGAGAAATGTGTTAGACTGCTATCACTTGAAACTATAAATCTTTGCCAACTCTTTGCTGGATAGTTTATGTGCTCTGAGAAACAAAACATTTCTGCAGCTGCTCAGATGAATGGAAATACTTATAAGGCAAATACATTTGAAAACAAACAATTAAAATGTCTTTACCTCTCCTGTTGCAAAGCCTGACCTCTGACTCTTGCAACATTTCAGGTGAATGACGTCAATTTTGAGAACATGAGCAATGATGATGCAGTACGAGTTTTACGGGAAATAGTCTCCAAGCCAGGGTGAGCTTATTACAAAATCTCCTTTGCTATTTATCCTCCTTATGCAGTTATTAGCATTGAGCAAATGTCAGAAAAATCAACATTTTGATCTGAATAAGCAACCAGGTGTGGCTGCTGATCTCGACTCTGAACTTCTCAGTGTAAGTGATGAATAGGTGAGACTGGTTCGGATTTACTAGCTAAAACCAACACAAACTAGGAGTTGCCTGGTTTCGATGGCACTATTTGTTTATCTGGTCAGAGTTTTAAAATCTCAAGAGCTGATCATTCAAGTTTTCACCAATAGTGCTGCTGATATATGGAAACACTGAAACAACCTGATACTGGTTCTTACTGAATGTGCTTTGACCAGCATCACAAAAGCATTTTCAAAATGTTCTTGACAACTGCTGCATAGGATTAAGTTTGTTCAAAAGAGTTCATTGTGGTTCTCACAACTTCTGCAAGGAAAGATAAGAGTCATCCTTGCCTATTTGCTTTCTTTCTAGACCTATCAGCCTAACAGTAGCCAAATGCTGGGACCCTACTCCCAGGAGTTATTTCACCATCCCCAGGGGTAAGTGCATGTCTCTGCTCCTTGCTGGATTCCTGTAGGGCCTTCAAGGTCTAAAACATTTTCAGCTACTCTGACATCTAACAGATTTCCTTTCCCTGCAAGTTCCATGTTTTTAGTTCGAGATTTTGATGTATTGTTTGTTTTTTGTTTTGGGAGGCAAAGGTTTAAGATAGCCAGTGGGGCATCTTAAGTGTTTAAGATTAACCCTGAAGTGCCCACTGAATTTGTGGGAGTCCTTTTTTTGATTCATGTAGCTTTGGATCAAGCTCTTAACTATTTGATGGCTATATCCATGGCAAGATTGGAAGATAAATATATTTAAATGTTAAAAAGCCTCTTTTTGTTACGTACACTTGTTAGAATCTAAACTGAGTATTTTTAAAATTTGAGGCAAACAACATAGTTTAATATACATAAACATTGGTGAAAATGGTCTTGTTTTAAAAGTTTGGTTTTAATATACCTTTCAATGGCTATAAAAGATCTGTGCGCATGTGACAAACACAGTTGCCTCCTGCTGGTGAGTGCTCTATTTGTGGTATTGGAACCAGCTTTGTTACCAGTTCTTTCATGAAGCTGAGGATAGCATTGACCATTGCAAAAACTGCAATAGACTCCCACAAACTACAGGAGCTCACTCAGTGAAGTCCTTAGGAAAATCAGCATCATCAAAAGAAAAATCCCATGTATCACATATTTCAGATTTGCAGCAGGGAGGGTTTGTGTATCAGTTTGTCCTTTGTTCAGATAAGGACCAGAGACAAACAGCAGTATATCTGCTGTAGGCTAGATTGCTTGCAACAGTGTGTGGGATGTTTTGGGGAAAATATCTACCATAGGCAGAGCTCTTTTATATAATTTCTGGTTTTAAAAATCATCTTCCAAGGAAATGGAACAACAGACACCATAATTCAGAAGATAAGTAATCCAGGTTATGGGAAAATTCAGTTTATTCTCAGATTTATAAATGACAGGCTGTGTGGCTGTTCTTAAAATCTGAGTATAATTTTAACTCCTCTCTGACTCCAGTCTCTTCAAATGCTCTTTTTGTGTCTTGTCTATTTATTTTGCAAGACTATTTCTGTCCTAAAAAGTTTCACTGTGGCTGCTGAAAACACTGAGAGGGGAACTCCAGGATGTTCCGTCTCTGCAAATACTGAGTCTACAGTTACTGTTTTATTTCACCTTCACTAGAAGACTTGCCCTCTGAGTGGTTATTTTGTGTCCAAGGCCTTTAGAAGTAGGCAGTGATTTTCCTGTTGCTTTGTGTGAGTATTGGGTAGCATGCACATCATAATGAAATCAGAAACTCTATCTCACTGTACAGAATAATAGTGAATTATTATTACTGGACTGATAACTTCCTTCCCACAAGGGAAATGATTTCACTCCTACTACAGTTACAGGAATATGAGTGTCATGGTTGTATCCTATTAGGCTGGTGCAGCAATTCCCAGATAAAACCGGATGCTGCTGGCAAGGTGCCTTCTGTTCTCCCATGCTGGCAGTTGCGTGATCAGAATGGCAAGGACTTGTGCATTCAAAAAGCATCCCCTCTTATTTAGATCCTGGTGTTTACTGCAAATCTGATTCCATTTGCTTGTTTCTCCCTTTCTGATTGTTTTGCAGCTGAACCAGTGAGGCCAATTGACCCCGCAGCATGGATCTCTCATACCACAGCCATGACGGGAGCGTACCCCCGTTACGGTATGAGCCCCTCCATGAGCATCACCACATCTACCAGCTCCTCACTAACAAGCTCAATTCCCGATTCGGAAAGTAAGTCACACTGCGGCCAGCACAGGGCAGGCGTCTTCTGCTCGGGGCCTGCAGTGCAGAGGTGTGTGCAAAACCGACCCCAGCCACAAGCACGATGAAAACAACAGCCGCCACAGAACTCTTGAATGTTTTCTTAAATCTGTAAATCTTGTGGGGAGCATAAAACCTTTTTTTTGAAGGTCAGAAGTTAATGCAGTGATGTTTTGCCATAGTTCACATCCAGAAAGTGGGGATGGCTTTTAGTCCTTTAAAAGTTACAAGGCAGGCCTCCAAATTTATCCCCTCAGATAAATGTGAGGTCTTCCTCCTTGCATTTGACTGTGGGGTATTTTGTTTGTTTTTGTTCTTCTTAGAGATGGGAATCATTTCCCTCCAGGTAGATACCACTTGATAATAATGTATGTTAGTATATGTCAGGAAGCCTTCCACTGATATTCACATAGTCTACTTTATGCATTTAGGTCGCATATGTATTCCTTTTTATAGAATTTATCGAACAAGGAAAAAACAGATTTAACTTCCCACCTGAAATTAAGGTTAAAGTTCAGCCTCCTTTCTTGGTTTGTCCATCTGTGGCAGTCTCCAGAATAGTCATATCCATATAACCAGTGAGTTTTCATGATTCTTCTTCTTGGAAATTTTTGTTTAAAGAATATACACTTTTCTTCTCTCTGACTCTTCCTTTGCTTTCTGATATGAGTATAGGATAAAAGATAACATTCAGTTTGAAATACATGGCTGTAAGGCAAATATCTCATTTGTGAAAAGATGCTAGTTCAGTATGCATTCATTGAAAATCAGATAAATAGTTACATGCTTAACAAGGCATGTATGCTGAAGTATTTGCCAGATGTCAGACCCAGAGTCTAAATTAGAAAGACTGTTCAGAGTAATTTTTTTTCATTTTGTAAGATTCTTCCAGAGAGAAAGGAAAGATATCATTATTCAATTAAAAAAAAAAAAAAAAGGACTGATCTTTTTAAAGACCAATGTATTGATGATTAGTGACAGAATCTTTCTCAGACAAATGTGTGGCTGAAGTGTGAAGGTTCTAATTTTGACTCTTACTTGGTGATGTCTTTGCATTTGAGGGGACCACATGAGTGTCTGCCTTTTTTTCCTCTCACCCTCTCTGATTTCATAAGCAGATAATTCCTGGAATTATCACCTCACCTTGAATTGAAAGGGGCTTTACTTTTTATGTAGGTGTAGTAGCCCAGCTCCTCTTTAGATAGCAGGTGGCACCACTGAAGGGGAACTATACCAGCAGTAAAAAGCAAGTGAACCACTTATGCCATGACTATTTTATCCTGGGATGTGTTTTCAGGCTTATTGGTGCTAAAGATTGCTGGAGTTGAATGTATCTGCTGATCACTGTCAAACAGTAAGAGTCTTGCTCTGTTTACATTCCTCTTGAAACATTCATGTATCGGGTGCTTTGAAATATAGTAAAATGATTGAGAAATGTGGAATGCACACACCTTCTCAATCGTACTTTTTAAAATAAAGTTTTTTGGGAGCAGAACCATGTTTCTGGAGATAGCTTTTCATTTCTATGTCAGTGACATATAATGTTTCCTTTTCTGAATGCAAGAACTCAAGGAGTATCCCTGATCTTTATTGCCACCTCTACTACCATTTGTTTAATCCTTCTTCCCTCGGTTCAGTGCTGTAAACCCTACTGAACACTGGAGACAGCACTTCAGGGCCCTGGGGACAAAGAGCACCTGTCATGTGAACTTCTCTGCCAGGAAGGGCAAAGTTGGGGGAAAGAGGAGGGAGGAGGAGAGAGAGAGAGAGAGAGAGGAAGAGAACATGCATTTACGTCCCAAAGAAGAAAGAGCTGCATGCAGAATGGGGCTTTCTGAACTTTCATGTTCCAGTGCAAGATTCACCATTTCGCTTCCTTTGAGGCTAGAGTCACTGGTATTTGAAGCAGATAAAATATCTGTTCTACAGTATCTGGCTGTAAAAGTGGAGGCAGTGAATTAATGGAGTCCTGTTAGACAAGGGCAAGTCTGTTTCAGGGTTTCTTGTTTTAAGTATTGTGAATGTCTTTTGCTTTACTGTGTTTATATAGCAAGACAGGATAATGTAAATGGACTGAATAACTCTACTTTCCATCTGAATAGCTTCCCTTTGCTCTCCACCCTCTGGATCAAAACTGAAGTTCTGACATCTGAAGCATTTGCACAGTCACCGTTGCATCCACATTAGTGATTAAAGTAGCTGAGATTTTGGGGCCGTACAAATCACCATCACAGTAGAGATTATCCTGTATTAGTTCTTTATTTTTTCAGGTGCGTTCCTTCAAACACAGGACTACCCAAGYTAAGGCAGACTGAATTTTTCATAGTAGTTTTTGCTGAAAAAAGTATCTTGTTCTCCAGCAGTGTTTTGGCTTATGTGGGAGACTGTTCTGTCACAGAAGCATGTCTGTGTTGAAGCTGCTGTCTCAGTGAGTAAAAACCCTCGTGCTGGTTTAATATGCTTTAAGTAGATCTTTCCAGGCCTTCTTTGTCTACTGTGGGAGCCCATTCTGCACAGTAGCACTGTCCCATTGCAGGAGATTAACTTCAAGTGTTGCAGCGTTTCTTGAAAGCCCTGCTGTTTGGAAGTTAGTCTGCTGGCATTGTTGGAAAGTTCTCTTTTGCTCTTGCATCGACTTCAGAGGAGTTTGGATTGCGACTTCAAACTATTTCTGCTTGACAGAATTCAGCCTGGAAGTACTGCATAATTTGCTGGAGCCTTTGTGTCTGGGCAAATGTGTGCTTCCTCACACAAATGAGGATACAAACCAGAGGTGGTATTACATTGGGTGGGACTTCCTTTTCCTGCAGCATATACCTCTTTTCTTACCAGGAGCTGCTAATGGGAAAAGGTGCCACTCAAAATGAATAACTATAGCACTGAGAAAGAGCTTTGCAGCAGATCTGGTTCCTCAGAAAGGCGTTACTGTCTGTGCTGTTCTTCAGGTATTCACATACCTGTACAGATGGTCAAGTTGTCAGGCTTACAGTTGACTGACAGGGTTCAGCCCCAAGTGGGTGCATTTCAGATGCATTTGAGAATCACACTTGGATAGCAACTAGCAAACTAGAGCCTACTGATCGTTTGGCCACTGTTGTTTTTTATATGCAGACCACAGGTCTCCAAGAAAATGAAGTTTATTGCTCCCCACATATTTAAATCAATTTCTGATTTTTTTTTCCCCAAATGTTGCTTTTTGCCACTAACCAAACTAACTTAAAGCGAAAGCAAAATTTTATTGTCTATTCAGACTTTAAGGTATTGAAACCTCATGCATAGATGGCATGTGATATTTTAATGTGTATTAGCAGTGCATGTACTGAAAGAAGCATTTTCAGTTTTCATTGTTTCATACTTGCACATTTTATCAAAAACTTGAGTTGCTGAAACAGAGCAAAATTGGTTCCCATAGAGAATGGGTGATATGGGGAGCTGGGAGAAGGGAGTGGAGGAGGGTTCTGAATTCCTGCTGGAGGTGGGTCTGAATTGTAAACAGAGGACACACATGCTGGATATAAATTTTCTAGGGGTGAGAAGATGAGAACAGGAAGGAGGACTGGGTGGTGCATCTGAAAGACATAGTCCTTATGGAGAGACAGGATGGTTGAACTGAATTCTGCAGTCAGCACAGGAAAGCTAGTAGACTCTTGGGCCCAGATTCACCCCCTGGACTTTCAGTATTAGATGCCAGTTTGCCTCCATCTATGGTAGAAGAAGATTTTTTTAAATGAATAGACTCCAAAGGTAGGCACTTCAGTTCAGCAGGGTGAAACTGGGCCCTGTTGTTGTGGCTTTATTATAAAAATTGATCAGTAAAGTATGAAGCCTCTGAGTCAGCTCTGCCCATTAGGGTGTGTGAAATATGAATGGAGCAGTGATGGCTGCTGAGGCATTTGGGAATAGCTTTTCTAAGTCTTCCGCAAGAAAGATGCGGGGGGAAGGAATGTTTCTGCTAGGTTAAATGACTTGGTGGCTTGTATAAGACTAGCAACATTGAGAGCCTGGTAAGTTTTTTTTTTTGGGGGGGGGGGTTCTTTTTCTTTTTCTTTTTTTTTTTTGAAGGAATCCACTAGCCTTCAACTTGATATGATGAAAGCTTTCTTTTCTAATTTCAGTACTCCCCAATTATGGTCCTGTCCAAGTCTTAATAAAACAAATGGGGATTGATATCCATGCTGAAGGAAGAATAGACATGATCATTATCTTTCTGCAGATGGGTATCTTTCCTGACGATTAACCCAAAAGTTAAAGCACAAGCCAAAAGACCTTGCCCTAAAGAGTTTTGCCTATAGTACATTGAATCTTTGGGTGGACAAGGGCTATTAATGTCAATTTGAAATGAAAAACTTAAAACTTCTGGGTTTTTTTTGTTTTGTTTTTTTTTTTTGCAAATCTTAATGTAGTGTGGATTGAAACAGTGCAGGGCTGATCTGTAGCTGGTTGGTGAACTCAAGATGTGTAGGGACTCAGCATCTCAGTGACTAAACTGGTTGCACTAAGCACAATTTCTGAAGAATCATTATGAATGCTGTAATTTATGCCATTGATGAAGATGCACTTGGGAACCTTTGTGTCTGTGTTTTGCATCTGTTGGAAAAGTTGTGTCTTGAAAAGCTTCACCCAGATAAGCTGAGAAGTTCTTTTCAGAGTTGGTTGATTTCAGAGAAGCATGTAACATTTTTCCTTTTAGAATTAGAAGAATCCCCCTTAACTGTGAAGAGCGACATGGCTACTATTGTCAAGGTTATGCAGCTACCAGACTCAGGCCTTGAAATCCGGGACAGGATGTGGTTAAAAATTACCATCTCCAATGCAGTGATAGGTAAGCAGATCAAAGGAATGCTGGGGGAAAACCCGGTGGCTTTTTAGAAATAGGCTGCAGAAACTGTATATAATCATTTTGTTTTTCCTGTCACCTCTTATTCCCTTTACTTGGTATTTGTGAACAAATCTAATTGTGACAGGGAAGAACCAATAGCTCGTTTGAGCCTGGACAGGCAAACACAGTGTAAATTTCCCACACCTACACACAGCTGCTCCTTCACCTTACATGTAGCTCTGGCTGTCTGCCTTAAGTTCAGAAGAGCAGCAGTCCTTGTAATTCCAGTTCCAAACAGCTGTGTAACCTTAATAAAACATTTTAATTATATTTCAAATTACCACAGGTAGTCTGCCTTTGATCCGAGACTATCCTGTGACCGAAACTGTGCTAACATCTAATAATCTAAGCTGTAGTCACTTTTTGCGTAGAGGAGGGTTGGAACCCAGGTCTCTTGACAATCTAACATCTGCATTCTGAGGGAAGTGACTTTCCCTACCACTTCTGTTCTGTAAATCCCGAGTCATTTGCATGAGTGCAACTCAGAGGGGATTGAGCAGCTTAACAGTAAAATTTTCTGTACACATATTTGGTGTCACCGTTAAATGTAGTATTCAACTGGGTGCAAGGTAATTCTTTGCTTTCTTAGTGTTTGGTGGTAATGTGAATTGTTAAGCAGCTCTTATTTTGCTGCAAAGTTATTGCAGTTTAGCAGCGGACTGAATGACCTGCTGATCAACTGAATTGTGAAAATGACATATTTTAAGCATTTAAATAGCATTTATTTGCATATTTGTATTTGTGTTCAGTGTCTAGCACAGTAGTACTGCTGGCCTACTTGATAACATGAAGATTAAAAAAAAAAAAATCACTTGGATGCTTCCATGTCTTCTCTTCCTATTCTCATTTTAGGAGCAGATGTGGTTGACTGGCTTTACACACATGTGGAAGGCTTCAAAGACCGACGGGAGGCTAGAAAATATGCCAGCAGCATGTTAAAACATGGCTACCTCAGGCACACTGTGAACAAAATCACCTTCTCAGAGCAGTGCTATTATGTCTTTGGAGACCTCTGTGGCAGTAAGTTCCCCATCTGTGAAGGGCAAAGCTGCGTATGTGTTGTCTGTTCTGTGCTGGTCCTGTAGGATTTCACAAGCGGGTCATTCAGAGTGGGCCCCTATTTTGAAGTTCATGACAGGTGGTTGACATTTCCTGTTAGACCAGCAATTAGACCATCTGGAAAAGAAGGATGGACTCATCAAATACGACATTGCACTGGGGCTCAAGAAAGCAGAGTTTATTTCTTGGTGATGGCACTGTCTTCATACTTGTCAGTCACACTCACTTCCCAACCTGTAAAATGAGGATGATTCCTCCCTGACTTACAGAAATACTGCAAAGGTTCTTTGGCTCTCAATAGTAAGTTTTCATGTCTGCCCTACCATGTGTGATATTTTGAGTGAACTCTGGAGATTGAGTCCCTCATAGGCATACTAAGTGCTATGTCAGGCATTGTTAATATTCAGGAGTCAGCTGCTAGGGAAGAACACAATCTTCACCTTTTCTTTCTTTTCCAGATATGGCTGCACTGAACCTTAACAATGGTTCTAGCGGAGCCTCGGATCAGGATACGCTTGCCCCACTTCCACATCCTGCTGCTCCCTGGCCATTAGGCCAAGGATACCCATATCAGTATCCTCTGCCCCCTCCGTGTTTTCCACCAGCATACCAAGACCCAGGCTTCAGCTATGGTAGTGGCAGTGCGGGGAGCCAGCAAAGTGAAGGTAAGCTAGTTAATCTGGCATATATTTCTACAATTGCCATTATCCCTGGCCATTTGCTTGAGCTCCCTAGTATTGTCTGTGCTCCTGTCTTGTGGTTTTGTATGCTATCTGCTTGGATTTAGTGTGACTGCACTTAATCAAAACTGTTTGTATATGTGAAGGAGTTAGCCTTTCAGCTCTGTATTGAAACTGCCAGTGGCATTTTAACTAAGTCAGTGCTACATACTGTTTTTAGTTATGCTGGTGTTTTGTATTCCATACAGAATGCCAGTGGAGAACTAGAGCCAAGCTCTGTTGTATCCAGGATAGCTTGGGCATCTGTACCTTTCCTACTCAGCAGCACCATACAGAAAACTAGTGCTTAAATAATGCTGGTTAGGCCAACATTAATGACTCGATTCTTAGCCCTGTAAAACAGATGTGTAAATACTAGTATTGCCTCTTTTTTAGAGGTCAGAGCCATTGCCATCAGTGGAGGCTACAGTCACTTGATATCACTGGAAATCAGGCTGTTGGTTGCTGATGGAACAGGGATTAGAACCAAAGTGCTCTTGGCTTTCACTTAAATACACAGTGTGAACAGAAAATCACCCTCCTCACTTGTGTGAGACAAGTATGAGGCAACCAGGCTGATGGTTTACAGGGCTGAAATACTGCTCACAGGGAGGAGAGCCTTTTTTTTTAATATATGTTAGGGGGAAAAAAAGGTAATACTGCATGGATTAAAAACCTGACCTCCTCCTTTCCTGCTCTAGGATCATTTTATGATTCATTTTTAAAATTTAGTAAACAAAAATGGTCTGTTTTATGGCTGTCCAGACAATGCCCCACTCTTTTTAATCATTTCTAAATGGAATTTTGCTTTTGAAAATGCTGCCAGTAAAGAAAAGGTGAGGATTCTCTGTGCTGTTATGATAAAYATCCAATAACTTGGGTGTAGCTTATTCACATTTACTGCAACCAGTTAGATTTTGCAAATTTGGGCAAAAGAATTTCATAACAGGAACTTTTTCATAAGATTTTAGCACTGCTACTTCCCACCTTATCTCAAAATACGAACCCTCCATGAGGGAGCTCACAGTGGTGTCCAGAGTTTAGAACTGCAGGCTGATTTTGTTGGGGAGGATTTTGCTTCTTTGGCAGCTGGTTCTGTGGGCAGTAGACCACTGCTGCTGGAATAGGAAAGGTACGGAATTTTATCCATGCAACCTGTGTTACCAGCTAAGAAAGCCTTGTGAAAGGCTTTAGGAGTGTTTAATTTTGAAGAATTTCAACTCTTGCCTTGTTCATCTTTTGGAAACTACACTGCTGTGTTGTTTCTTGTTTTGTAACTGTTATTCCCTTGTTTTGTTCTGAGCAAGCATTAGACTGAAGGATTCATAAAGGAATGGCTGACTCTAGGGGATTGGTAAGCTTCAAATGCCTCCATAATAATAATGAATTCACAGCATGATCATTTAGACTCTTGTGACCCAAATGTTTAGCTGTATTTTTTCTTTTCTTTTCTTTTTAATTGTCCTGGGTGCTCAGCCTGTCTCAGTGCACAGTAGTCTTAATACCGTGGCATTAGCAGAGTGAGCTGTTGGACCTCTATGTGACTGTGCTACAGTAGCCACCAGGGGAGTGGCATCAGTTGCCTCATTGTCAGCTCAGATGGGAAAAATCTCATCACTAGTTTCTTCACTGTCCTTCATTTAGAAAAAAAAATCCCAGCTCCTAATTTAATAGTCTGATGGAATCTGTCTGGATTGGATATGTCTACTGATGCCCTTCAACTACAGGTTTAGTGAAAAACACCTCTGTGTTCTCCATAGGTCTCAGGCAGGTATTAAGAATCCTGGTCCGCAAGGCTGTGCTGGTAAATCTTGGTGTGGAGAGTTAGAATTGGGTTTCTCGTGGTCTGCCTCTTATGTGCAGTGTTAGTTCATAGCTGAATTCACTGGGTGGATGAGGGCACTGCTCTAGAGCCAAATAACTCAGTCATATGTTTTAGATATGAATGGAACTTATTTCCTGATGACTGCAGACAAAGGTCCAAGATATGGGTCAAGAGGCAGACCCAGATGTGTTCTGGGAAAAAGGCAGGTGGAGAGGAAGATTTAGCTATGTTTTATGTGATGGTTTGGTTCTGCTGAAGGTTCTGTTCCAGTGTAGGTTGCTGCTTATTTAATCTCAGACATACCATTTGTCTCTGTTTGTGGCACCCAGGGTTTATGTTGTTTTAAAAGGCTTGGTCAGGCTTGCTGGAGGGAAAGACACAGGTGTGGGGATCAGATCCTCTGCAAAACATCATCTCGATTACAATAGTGTTTAGACCAAAGTCACATTCTTGCTCTGCTAGACACATACTGTATAGATGATCTGTTAGAGGTCTGTTAGAGATTATCAGGTTACAGTCTAAGGTGATGAAAGAAGTAGGATGGGAAATAGATGTCCAGAAGAAGGATTTGTTCAAGGTCACAGGATGTCAGTTGCCAAGATGGGAATGACAGAAGGGTCTTCAGAGGCTCTGTCCACTAGATCATATGTCTCTGGAGGCGCTCCTGCCCTTGTTCAGGAGGGTTCACATAAAAACTTCTGTTGCCTTGAAATGAAGTTTTGAGGCAGCTAGAGTCTCTGTGGCTTTAGGGGGTGGAACAATGGATGGTGTTTATGTCTAATGGTAACAGAGTGAAGGTTGATAATACATTGTGGCAGTGCAGAGCGCAGCTTTTCTGGGCATGTGTAATGCAGAGTCTTTAAACCCATTTCATGATCCTTGGGTTTAAAGTTGGCCTTCGAAGCAAAAAGCACTGCCATGGTTGTGTCAAGTTAATAGTAATTCAGACCTCAGCTTTAGGGTGGGCTGTGTGTCTTCAAGACAGGTCAGCCCCCAGCTGCCGAGGAGGTGACACTGTTATTAAATTGCCTTTAAACTCAAGGCTCAGAAGGGCTTTCTGGTTGTTTGTTCTGTGACAGGATTTAAAAGCATGCCAGGGAGAGTGAACCTCTCAGCATGACCAGAGGACTAGGACTATGCTGCTGATTATTTTTAGATAGACTGGTGGATTTTTTTTTTTTTTTTTTTGCCATGCAATCAGCTTGGAGTGCAGCTGCAGAAAGCAAGGTTCTTCTAAGATAAGAAGTCTATATTAACCGCTTGACCTCTTGGAGTCTTTTCAGATCAGCTAGAGCTGCTACTCCATACAAACTACAATTTGGGATAGCAATATGATGGATTGCCACAAGGCAGTCTCAGTCCTACAGAGGTGGTGTGTGAAAAACCTCTCAAGATCAGTAATATGTGCTCTCAGTGCAGTCTTGTCTCTCCCCTGCCTGATCTTTGCTCAGCTACAGGGTATGGAACTGGTGAGGAATTCTTGTGTATGGGGAGCTTACATCAAGGAGTGATGCCTGGGGATGGTTTGCACAGTTGGAGTGGGAGGCAACAGGATGCCTTATGAGATAAAGACTGAGGTATGTTAGCTGAGGAAGGGTGGAAAAAAATACAGGAATCTTCTTCCGCTGTAGCCAATGTTCTGCACTGGAGAGCTTGCAGAGTTGCCTCTTGGGAACAGAACCCTACAGCAAGGTTTGTGTCACTCTTGTTAGAGTTTGTGGATGATGGGGAGAGGTCAGTAATAATTAATAGCTTGCCAGAGATGCTCTCTATGTTTTTCCATATATGCTGTCTCTAGAGCAAAGGCTCTAACAATCAGCCTGCTAACAAGTAGTTTATCCTTTCTTATTTGTCTATACTAGACTGTTATAAGACATTTGAAACAATAGTTCAGAGAGTACTTTACCTTTTCAAAAGGCTCATCTAAATGAATCCTCATAGCAGTTGGTGGAGGTGGCTGAATGCATATTAATATCTTCATTTACAGATGGAAAAAAGCTGAGGCACAAAGCAAGACAGTGTTCTTCCCAGAGTAGAGAAGAGCTGATAGGGTTTGCGATCAGCAAGTAGTACTTCAGAGTCCCAAGCTCAGATTACTAACTTCAAGCCCAGTGATTCTGTATTTTGTTCTCCATATATCCCCAGCTTCTCCTACACTCTGCAGGAGAATCTGAGCTTTCCAGCATACACACCACGTCAGTCTGGTTTTCCTGTCTCGTCGTCTTGCCTGCTCTAAACATAGGCCCTTGCAGGTGGAGGGAAGCGATCATCTGTAGTTCAAGAAAGGAGCAACTCAGAATCCTTCTTCCTTGTTTCCTATTTCAATAACCCCAGTGACTGGCTCATTCTGTCTGAAAAGCTGTGTCTCTGTTCTGCTGACTGGGGATCCTTTTTGGGAAGACAATCTTGCACTAAGGGTTTTGGCTTAAGTCATATTATTTAGTTCCAAATACTTTGGATATTCTGATCTTAAAAAAAAAAAACAAAAAAAACTTGGAAGTGTCTCCTATTTTATCTCTATCCTATCTTATCTTTCATGATAACAGAGCATGACCTCCTAATTTTCATTTAAAAACAGTTCCAAAGTTTAGTGAAGCTTGTATGTAGCAACAGCTCAGCTTACATACCAGTGGCAATCATTTATCCTTCCAAATTGATTTAAATATGCAGGATGTTCCTAACAGAGGCAATTATATTTTAAAATCTTCTAGATAATTGTATTTACTGATTCGTCACAGAGCAATTCAACAAATAACTGTTTTTTGAAGAATTCCCCAACAACAAAGCAGTGCAGTGATGAGGTTTGGTTGTTTTTATTTTTTCAAAGAATCTGCCTTGACCCCTCTGAGGCCAGCAAAAGGACATCTAGGACATCTTTTAATCTCAGTGTGATTTGGCCCTGAATAAGTATGCCCAGTGTGACCAAGAATGACACAGGAGAAGTCAAATGGGTTTCCTTTTGAAAAGCATATGCCAACAGAAGGCAGCAAAGACTGAGACAGTTAAAATTAGGTTAAGCCTTGTTTGCTTGTGAGTCAGAAAACAAATATCTGCCGCTACCTTCAATTTTTGTTCCTCCCCTCTCTCCAGTCATTGAGGAGACATATGAACAGATGGTTTTCAGCCAATAGTTCTGAACTAGCTCTTGCTTTCACTGTGGAAGCTCTGGAGGTGTATATGTGGACCCGTGCATGGCACAAATTTGTCAGCTTTCTTCTACTGATTGTTCCTGCTAAATCCCATACACCATCAATAGCACGCTGAGGCCTGATTTTACCATCATTGTGTTCACATCTGGATCTGTGGGTTTTGGTAGAAGTTGATGTGGAGGCAGAAATGGAATTGAGATAATTCTGCTTTTCTGTGTATCCCTTTCACTTATGGGCTGTAGGAAGCAAAAGCAGCGGCTCGAACCGAAGCAACAGTGAGAACAGCAGGAGAGCTCTTGGCAGAGAGAAGGACCGCAAGTCGGCTGGCAGTGGCAGCGAGTCTGACCACACTGCCCGCAGTGGGGGTGGCGCCAGCATAGCGCGTCGGGAAAGGCCTGTCAGCCAGCTCAGCCACCGGAGTCACGTCTCTGCCACCCAGAGCGAGAGAAGCCACCACAGCCATCACTCGTATGGACCTCCAGGCGTCCCACCCCTCTACAATCTCCCCAAGCTGGCTTCCAAAGTCTACGGGACAAGTGGACCTCCTGGAGGGCCCCCCGTGAGGGAACTGAGCTCTGTTCCTCCAGAGCTGACAGGGAGCCGGCAGTCCTTCCAGAAGGCTATGGGCAACCCTTGTGAATTCTTTGTTGACATCATGTGAGAGGAAGTGCCTTCAGACTCTGCTTGGGGGGAGGGCTGGGGTGGGCTCTTTTTTTGTGAGGGTGGGATTTGGGTGTTGTTGAACACTTAGCAGAAGAAACTTGGCTGTCTTGCATGTCACACCTTCCTGGTTTGCAATTGTGTGTTGCAGAAAAACCAACAAAACAAAACAAAAAAACACAAAAAACAAGAAAGACAAGCAAAAAAATCTACTGGGATTGTTAAATATCAGCAAATTGATATATCAGCATCTTTTTCTTTACCCTTTTGTTTTTCTTTCTTCCCTTCTTGTTTCGGATTGTGATTGGCTTGTGTATATTCACAACTTAATGGTCTTTGGTAATTGTGGCACCTACTTTCAGTGCAATTAGTGTGTCTTTTGGGCTGATGCAAGGACTAATATTTTACATAACTTCCAAATTTCCCATAATGCATAGTAGCACCTTTATTCATTCCCCACCCTTTTTCTCTTGCAAGAAAAAAATGACTGTTGGCTAGTATCTTTGATACTTCCCTGCAGTGATGTTTCTTGTCAGTCAGTGCTCTAAGCAGATACGGCATCTGAAAGTGTACGGACAACATGTGCTTGGAAAGGATCAGGCTCAAACCAGTTCCCAGCAGAAGACAAAGCTCTGACTACCTTCCTCTGCTGACTAGGGAGTATAAATCAATTTTATTTTTATTTTATTTTTTAAGATATTATCCTATCAAAGGAGCGGTGAAATCTTGCTACTGTCTGTGTTCATTGTACAGAACTCGTAATGTTATTTCATTTAGTATCATAATGGTGACTTTGTCGCTGCAGTCTGTTCCTGGGCATTTCAGTCATATCCCTGCTGACAGATGTGTCCATTTTTTCTGGTTGTAGCACACACTTGCATACTAGTTTTAAAAGTTGTTTCCACAGAAATAGGACAATTGCTGCTACCTCATTCTGTTAGTGTAGCTGCAGCTCTTCCCTTTTAAAGGGAGTATATATCCCATTCTAGCAGAGAGGTAGGTGAAACCTTCCCATTGGGACATGGGTATTAGTTTTGATCACCTCTTTCCATTCTTCATTTCTGAACAGAATCTTTCTCTTTTTCCCAGCTTCATCTCTGCACTGAAATAGAAACCTGGAGGTGGCTAATCCCAATTGCCATGTTACCCAAGTGGACATGCGTTGAACATAGATGGGGGCTAGCTGTTAGCAGAGAGGCAAGAGGGTGTTTTGAGAACAGTCCAGAAGTGGTACAATGATTGAATCTTTATACCTGACAGAGCAAGACCTATGCTAAAAATCATGCTCCTGCTGGGAAACTTTGGCTTAGGAAACCACTGTGTTGCATATCCCCAAGATTTCACTGCTGCATATTTTTGGCTCTGAGGCTATGGGCACTTGATAAAATGTGTTCAGGAACCTTTACTGAAGCTTAAGAAGCTTTGAAAAAGTATCTGAATGAGGGCGTGTTAGGAGCACACCCACACCCAGTTATGGAGGCTCATCTAATAGGAAATAATATGTTAATCTGCAGTCACTTAGTGGCATTTGACAATGGGACCGTGCCTCAGTTAAATCCTCCTTTGTGAGATACCTATTTCTGACAGGTTTTAGGACAGGTGCATTAAAATCAGTCTTTACTGTATATAAGCCTTTCCTTCCCCAATAAGAAGCTTCTTTCTGTCATGTTCTGTGCTTTATGGATAGTTTGAATATCCAATATGAATGTCAGAAAAGTACCTCTTTCCTACCGTATACATGTAGTTTCACGTTACTTTGTCATCTTGAAAAAATACTTCTCAAACTGTCCGTTTTGTATGTTGTTTGTTATGTTTTGCTACTTTTTCTATTCTTTTTACAGATTTGTGTGTATATAAGCAGATATCCCTTTTACAAAACTCAGAGTAACATTTTCAAATGTTTGTGTTACTTGGAGGCCTAAGTCTCATTTTCGAAAGGAATTTAGGCATTTAGGAAATTGTGCCACTCAGATGAGGTACCCAAATTACTGAGCTTCTAAACCAGCTGAGTGTTTTTGGATTACTTGTTCACCAAAAATCCCTCCAAAAGCTATATCACATTTCAGACAGTGGTACTTTCCTTATAATCCATCTGCTGGGCTAGCATAGATTGCAAACTTGGCGATGATTTGTTCAGAAGATTGACACTATCTAAAGCTTGACTGTGCAACAGTATTCTTTCTTCTCCTTTTCTTCTTCCCCCAGAAACATAGCAAAGACACTAACCAGATTCAATAAAYCATTTGGAAAGATTGACGTTTAAAATAATGAAATAAATCAGGTAAAATCCTTTGTCTCCTGTGTCTCCAAAGACACTGTTACGGAGTCTGTGACTTTACTGACAATCAGTAGTGGTTCTACTTTTAAATCAATTTTAACTTTTCTGATCTCTTACTTATTATGATTTTTCTGTCCTACTTTGTCTTAAGGCAGAACTTATAGGACAGAAGGAAAAGACTGTCATTTTAATAAGGTATTTCTAAAGGGGTAAAGGCTGGGGGCTGAGCACCCAGGAAGCCAACATGTTTAATTGTCTCACATCTTTTGAAGAGTTGCAGTATACATGCTTGCTTTTGTGCGTGCGTGTGTGTGTGATGTGCTGTTGGCAGAAACTGTTCTGTGTCTTGTTGGTGTTTGCTGCTATGTTGAAATGACTGTATTATATCCTTCCATGTGTGTGGGTAACTCTGAAATGAGGCTGACAGTCCATAACATAAGTGTGGGAAAGTGTTTGCAGAGGAAATCAGGCTGCTAAATCCACCTCTGTCTGTGGGCTTAGAAATCCATGTCCGACCTGAACAGGCTTCATCCAAGATCAGGCATCTATTTCAGGCAAAATATTAAGTGCTCTGAATGTACTGACAGATGTGCTAATGGTTGGCTAATACTGTACAGCATGTAGAGCCTGCTATTTACGAAGAGCAATAGAATGTAAATGCCCATTCTGTGAACAGTGCAATACATAATGGCCATTGTGTGTGAACCAAAAGGCTTATTTTTCCTTCCCTCTTGTAGCGCACAGATGAGCTCCAGTGGAGGGACTGGTTTGAGTGAATGGAAAGCTAAGTCTGAAACATTGCTATCTCTTTATTTTCAGAAGTGAATGAAGACAGGAGATTTCCCAAATCCCATCCTTGCCTTTCAGTGCATGCGCATTTGTCTTTGTAATATGGGGGCCTTGGGGCTTAACTGTGCAAGTCCCTACTATTGGGTGAAGTACTCCCTGCAGAGAGAAGTGCCACTGAAGTCAATGAAGTTACTTACAGTAGGAAGTAATGTGCCACGTGGAAAAGGATTTAAAGGCTGGAGTCCTGCAAAACTGTCTGTTTCTTATATCAGGGCCTGAAATATAGCTCTTATTTTAATGTCGAGTAACTGGCACTGGCTGGGCTCTAGAATGTAAGATCTACCCCCACAATTACAATGAGAAGTAATGGGTTTGCTATACAAGGCATTCAGACAACTTCACAACAGGAGTCCTAAATAGTGGACGTTTTTATAATTCTGCAAATGAGACCTTCAGCATCTGCCTGTGCTCTGCAGCTGGGCTCAGTCTTCAGGCATACCTGCCCACATCTTTTAACAGGGACTAACAGGTATGTTTGGAAGATCATAGAAATAAATGTGCAAAATAAACAGTTTGGGATGACACCTCCTGTCCGAATGTGGGGGTAACGCACTCACCTGATGTATTAAATTTCTGAGGTGCATGTTTTTCAGCAAATAGTCTTAAAAGCACTGCTGTTGTCTTTGACCTCCCATTAGTAAATTTACTTTTCAAAGTAAATAACTTTTCAAAGGTTACAGTCCCCTAGACACTTTATCCAAAGGTATATTGGATGGCAAGCAATGATGTACAGGCATTGACTTTTGATATTATTTTTGTTCTATTTGAATGGGCAGTTCCGTCTTAAAACTGACAGCTCGTGAGTTGATGTAATTGTTTTTGTTTTGCATTTAACTGGATTGTAATGAGATTGACTTAAAATTATTAATTCTAATCAGTGATTAGAAATACCTGTAAAGAATTTTATGTACAGTAGAGGAAAAATGTTACATGATTTTAAATAATGAAAACCCAGACTATCACCTATTCTAGAATTGGTTCTACTCAAAGAGTGACCTCTTACTAGCATGGACTGCACTGTTCCTGTTAAATGTCTATTGCATAATTGAATTCTTTTTTTGTAGATATTGTATTAAAACCCAAGTGTCTATATAGTTAATATATAGCTGCTTATGTGTAAATGCTATTTTAAACACTAAAAAGCTTTTAATTTTATGTGATAACTGCAATGTGTGTCTTCAGTTATTTGCACTACTACGTTATCTTTTATTCAGTATTGCTTAAATCTTACTCTCTTTTTTTTTTGTTGTTCCCCTGCCCACAAGGAAGTTATGTCTTCAGGAGAAGATTGTTCAGGAACTAAGGCTAGGAAACTGGGAGATCTGTGTTTTAATGGTACTTCAGAAGTGCTGGCAGATGAAAATATGACAGGAGCCCTGTAAATGTTCACAACTAAACTGGGTCATGGATGAAAGAGAAATGCTGAGACCTGACTCTCCCATGCAACTTAATGACATCTGACTGGAAGCACTAGACCCTGCCATTTATGAGAAGTGCTGTAGTTTTGATCTAACAACTAATAAATTGGTGTAGAAATTGTGCTTTCTCCTTGAATTTCCCCCACCTCTTAATTACCAGGCTTCTCCCTCTCACAGACACCATGTTTGACAGGAGTAGGTACACAGGGAAGGCTGAAGAAATTTTGTGGAAATAAAAGACAGCTGTAAGACACATCATATTACAAAGATATCAGCTGGAACAAGTTTTCATGCCTGCAGACCCAGGAGATGAAACTGCTGGTAGAACCCATCAGTGTATTCAGCTGGTTCGCGTGAATATTCCTTTTGTTCTGGACTCTGCAAAAACTCCACCAGAGACAAGCTAGGATCATTAGGATGCCACTTTGCAGACTAACTGGTAAGCCTTAAACCACAGTGAATTTACTATGCAAGATAAGGGTACTCAGCCTTCTTGTAAGGTCTGAGTGGTTCATGTAACGAGAACATCCACAGCCGATGGGGCAGATTCCCTCTTTTTAGCTGGTAGAGATCAAGCAGAAGGGGGAGAGACAAAGTAGTAATCATTATGGAGGCACCCATTATAAATGGCACAGTTCTGCAGGAATGTATATAAAAGACTGTGAGACAAAGTCTTGAAGAGCTTCCCATATTCTCCCTTTAAAACCATGTTTGCATAGGGTGCCTTACAGGGAGCAAAATGGTCTAGCCAGCCTTTTCCCAGTTAGGTGGCTATGATAGAGATCTGAATTTTGGACATACCCTTGCAGCCTATGCTTAGCATTGTATCCCAGGGCTTGATGGACTTCAGCTGACCCAGCATGAATTGCCTGCAGGTGACAGGAACTGACTGAATGTTCTAATCAGCTATTCCCCCCCCCCAAAAAAAAAAAAAAAAAAGTCTATCATGCCTATAGCTTGGTCAGAAAGAGGAGCAACGGAGGTGAATTTGGTTTTCCTTCTCTATTCTGGAAGGCTGATCAAAAATAACTTACTGCTGCTATGTTATGAAATCACAGCACTGAAGTGAGGAATACTGCTGGGGTTCTCGGGTGCAACTATATGCTTGTGAAGACTTGCAACCATCTCCAGAGACAAGGACTCTCAGGCTTCAGGTTAGATTTTGCTATCTTTAATGACACTGAGGAGTACTTTTGTCAAATGTTTCACACTTTCCTCGAGTATTCTAGGAGAATTTTGTATGCAGGTAGCCACAGAAATCTAGGATGGCTATTTTGGTGATGCACCAAACACCTTTTTATCCACTCAATGGATAGCTGTAAAACCTTTAAGTGTAACATGACGAATAAAAGAGCAATATAGCTGCTTGTCAAGTGGGTGGGGAAAAAAGCAGAAAAAAACTTAGTGATGTTTTACTCCTGGATATTTACTTTCTATTGTCTGGTAGAAATGTGAAGTAATATGGAAGTTGTTCCCTTTTCAGTCTTCATGGTTGGCCACTTTACACTGACACAATTTATGACAAAATGAGTGTAGAATAATATTATTTAATGGATGTAAAAAATACTCTGAAAAGCCTTTACTAAAATATTTCTTTAAGAAAGAAAATACTTGTTTTTGGTTAGTTGCTCTATTTCAGTAACATGAAATCAGTTTTTTAACTATTGCATTAGATTCCAATTGTACCTTTGCCAGGTTTGTGAAAGGATCAGTATGATGGCATTGGTTAAAAAGTGTGGATCAAGTTATGTCCTTTGCTTTTGATGAACTGAGGCCCAGTTCATCAACTTTTAACACCTGTGTATGCAACTTCATTAGGTTAGTTCAAATAAGTCACAGCAACTACTTTGAAAGACCTAGAAAATGTGGACTTGGGTAAAGCAAAACAGCAGCAGCTTTTGCACGGAAGTGTTGTGAAGCTGTTGAGTGCTTTGTGATCCCTAAATATACTTATGGTGAAGTACAGTAGTGTTATTTCACCACCACCTGCATTCTAAAAGTAGCCAGCAGAACAATTCTCATACTGGTAGCAACACTTAGCCTCTTCTGTCCTGGATCATTGTCCTTTGATCATGTTGACGCAAGAGACTGAAAAGACAAGAGAAGAAATAAAATGGGGTGGGTGTGTTGGGATGGAGGAGAGACAATTATGAAACTTTCTGTCTGTTCCTACATACCATGTTAGGCCCCTCACTGCAGCCAAGAATGATGAATTGAATACAGGATAATCGCTGGCATTTTAGACATTCCTGGTTTCTGGAACCCAGTATAAGGGGTATATAAGTATAAGCAACAGCTGTGGTCAGTCACACCTTACATTATTTCTGAGCTTCATGGGCACATTGCCCTTGTCTCTCTCCCCTGAGTCTTATGCCATTGTGGGGGTTTATTGGTTGGTCACAATAGCTTACTTCGTCAGACCTGTTAGCTTTTTGTCCTTCCAACAGAGCAACTCATTCCCCTCTCCCATTGTGTTCCGCTGCAGCTTCACTGTGAAGTTTTAACATGCTCTGTTTCAAAGAACTCTGATCTCATGTGCCTACAGAACTCAAAAGCACTACCTGCTGTTTCATATCAGGATGTTTTAGGAACAGTTCTGAACAGCAAAGCACTTTGCAGACAGAAATGGATGATCTTTGTGAAAAGCAAAATACTTTTACCAGGGGACAGGAAGAGAGACAGGTACCTCACAGAGAATTCCAAAGATGTCTCATGCTTTCCATCATAGGATATAGGCTAATTCTCATGCAAAGACTAAGCCTGGCCTCCAAGAGGAGCTGTTGGGGCAGCCCCTACCTTCACCCTGGCACCCAGAGCGCCTACCTGTCAGTGCAGCAACTGTCCAAGGTTCTGAATGTGCTGCAAGGCTCCTTGGCAGGGTGTTTGGGGACAGTCCTAGGGAAGAATGGACCTTTCCTATTTGTCCCCCAGCCTGAAAGAGGAAGAAATCCATTTACATCTGTTATGTTTCCTCTTCTCCCCTGATCTGAGAAAAGAACTTGCTAGGTAGCAGATGTAGTTTCAGACTCTGACTGGTGTAGTGCTGCAGCTCACCAGAAGGCAGTTGCTGTCCTGATGTTAACTGTTACTTATCTGTTATTGGGCTCAAAACCAGATAGCGTGTATGTGCTAGAGAGGCAACCCTTTGGGATGGGGTTTAATAGCTGTGCAACCCATCCAGGCTGCCATCTGTCTGATCAGTAGGAATGACAAAATTGACATGTAAGTCAATTGGAAGAACAAACTACCTCAAGTGCAAATGCCCAAGTCAGTGGATAGCAAATAAAGACAAACCTGAGATTGTTTCTGTAACAGCTTACACAGTTCAATGGAAATGTGTCTTCACCTGCAAAGCTCCTCAGTTCATAGCATATTTGGTTGCTTTCAATGTGGTTCAATACTTGCTTTCATTTAAGTTAAATGAGATTTTGCTATTGGCAAAAATAGGTTCAAGCCTTTTGCCCCAGTGATACTAGAAGTAACTCTTTACCAAGTAGCAGCTAATAAAGGGTATGTAGAGTAAACTTCTGTGTTAAACAGTGCTACCACTGTTAGCTGTCAGTCACATGCTGGCCACCAGCAGTCCAGCTGGCAGCAATTGGTAGTCCCCTGAGTGTTAACAGCGTTCAGCTGGTGGCCAGATAAGTTTTCCCTCATTCATGTGTGAGGTGGCACACTAGGGTGGAGGTGTGAGCTGAGCTGGAGAGTGAGGCAGAAACATGGATGGTCTTAGAGTTTTGGGGGAAGTACTCAGGCAATATGTGCTGTGCTATCAGTGGTGCTTGTTGTCACACACAGCCTAGCCAGAGAATATCAGTTACAGCTATATTGGGGAAAGCACCTGCTGTGGATTATAACTGTGACTCTCTACCCTGGCTTTAGTAGCCTTGAGGCCCTAACTGATTCCTGGCACTTTCAAGCAAAGAGGGACATCCAGTGCCTGGAGGAAAAGCCACTTCTATTTCCAGGAAATAGAAAGGTATTTCTGGAGAGCTGTTTTACTCCAGTTTACTCTGGTTTTACTCCAGAAATTCAGCTGTGCAGAAAGTCCTGACTAGAGGGTGTGGCTGTGGCTAATAGTGAAGGGAACCTGGATGGATGGTAAAAGCAGGTAGACTGCTAATCAAAGATGACTTTTGCACAGACAATAATAGGCTTGTAGAAGTCTTGATATGCAGTATTCTCTAATGGTAAAGAGCTTGTGAGATTTACAGAGGGTTCGACCCATACCTTCCAATGAAACCCCCCACTCAGCACTATAGAGGATCTTC
Organism: Apteryx rowi; assembly: GCF_003343035.1. NCBI lineage: Eukaryota > Metazoa > Chordata > Aves > Apterygiformes > Apterygidae > Apteryx > Apteryx rowi. The sequence goes on along the minus strand of NW_020450307.1, from coordinate 4,037,732 downwards.
ATTTTTTCTGTAACTGATATCCAAACCTTCATATTAATAAGATAAACTAGATATTAACTTGTAAAGATTAGCAAGGGGCTTCTGTGAGGGGGCTAGTCTCTCTCTTTTTTTTTTTTTTTTTTTTTACAAGTATTTGTCATCCTTTCTGAAACAATCACTGTTACAGTTCTTTGTAAATTAGATGTTCAATGGAGCAAACTGCTAGCCTTTTTGGACATAAAAGCTCCTCTGCTGTTCAATGAACAGGGGCCATTTTACAAATCTAAATGCAAGTTAGAGATACTTGTTCTTACTCAAATTGTTTGGCTTATTTTATCCCCTCTGCAGATTGTCCGAATGGGAAGAAGTGTTTCTGGTGATCTTTGCATGTATTTTGAGAGAGGAGGAACATTTTGCTATGACCTTGGATAGTATGGTTTGCACTTCATTTCCATGCATCTTATCTTCATTTCCATGTTCTTTGCAAATTCATGTTAATGAAACACAAATGAGTGAACTGACATTTGAATGGGTAATATACTCTTCATGTCATGCATACAGCTCCCTTTACATCTCAGAATGATTTCTATGCATTTTGTGAGAAAGTAGTCAAGAAAATTCTAGTGGAACATTTTTCCATGGAAAATGTTAGTTAACTGAAATTTAAACATTGGCACTGGAAGATTTAGCTTTTTGTTTCACAATAATGACATTAAAACCGCATTTCAAAAATTTTGTCTTATCATTCAACAATATGTAAGGACTAGTTCTCTGTTAATATGCTGCAGCAGAATACTGGTGATGTTGTGAACTAGAAGAGGAAAGGTTGTCACCAGCAGCTTTAATTAATCTTTCAATCTTTTATGTTATTTAGGAGTCAAAATAATCTGTACTTCTTGATATAATCTCAGTTCTTTCCTCATACTTCAGTTCACATGTGTACTCTTTACCTATGTTCTTACCTTCATTATATACCTTTCAGTTTTCCTGTAAACTTCAAAGATGTGCAAAACTCACCTGGTGCCATACTGAGAAGTCAGAGTCACTCTTTAAGTATAAGAGAGGGAAACCCAGAGACTCCCATTGTGGAATCTTACAAATAAATCTTATAGGGACAATGGGGAAGGGGTCATCTTAAGGATCCTCGTGGCCATTAGAACCAGACAATTGCATCACCTAGAGGTTTACATGGTGAAAAGTTTGCACTGGCTGTAACAGTCAGAAAGGGGACTCAGAGCTGTAGAATGTCATTAACTCTATTTTTAATAAAGCCAGTGCAGAAATACACATAGATGCATACAAATTATAGTAACAGAGCAGCGTGTGAGCCCTTTACTTCTGTCTATAAATCCACTACCTCCCACTCCTCAGCTGCTTCCTGTATCTAACAGGAAGAGAGACCTGCATGGGATAAGCATTTTTCTGATATTGCTCACTCTGAGAAGGGCTTTATAGAGGATCTTATCTAGATAGATACTCAGTAACAATAGGTGACGACAGATATTTCTATTTGTGGTCTATAATCTTAAACCTTTTCAGATAATTCCCATCTGTTCTTCTAATGATTATTTCTGTGCTGTTGAACACATTTGCACATTCTTACCAGGCCTAGGAAAGGATTCATGGATATATCTCAGAAGAAGTAGTTATTTAGTTAATCAGAAATGGGAAACACAAGCAGTCTTGACAGGAAAGTGGTCCAGGTGAGGCTTTCAGCTCAGTCTGGCAGATAAGAGATTCATATAAATCATCCGTACTGTAGGTTGCCTGCAACCAACTGAACCTGAAATGCTTTTGGCTTCTTGTGGATTATGAAACATGATTGGCTACACAGAGGATGGTTACTGCTTTGCTGGGAGCATTTTACATGAACTTATTGAGTAGAGTTCTATGCTTTTGCAGCTTAAAAGATTCTACTCCTAGTGCTCAGCCTACTGGATACATCTGTACTTTATATGGTGATCTCGTCTGGACCATGGCTTATGGTGTCATAAACAGAACCATCTCGTTAAAATACAGCCAGCTACTACTGAAGAGCAGCCGACAATGGGTCTGGTTTATTGTCCATTTATTGAGAGTCTTCTTCTGGCCCCTCTTTGATGGAATTCTGGAAATAATCCACCATGTTCAAATCAGGCTTAAACAAGATGATGTAACATTTAGGGATGTAGTAGGTCCCCAAGATACCCAGACTGAATGTCAGAATAGTAGCAATCTGAGTAACAGACCTGAGGACTGTCTTCAGTGTGGCAAAAATGGCAATGAAGAAAATCCAGATGATGAAATAGATTAGGATGGCAAATGTGATCCCCCTGGCGATATTGTACTTCTTACCAGAAGTCTCTACCATGAATGTGCATAGGAAACAGACAAAGGCTAAGCAGCCATTGTAGCCGTGCATCAGGGCAAAAGCAAGCCAGGACTCTGTGTTACACACAAGCAGAACTTCAGTAGGCAGTGACTTGTAATCACGCACCATGTAGTCAGGGCCCAGGTGAAGATAGCAGAAACAGAACAAGCACTCAGTGAAGAGGCACAAGGTAACAAGAAGCCAGGCTCTCCTCTGAGTCACCCAGTGCAAGAAAGTGGGGGCACACCAGGGAAACTCTGTTACAAGGGTGATCTCAAGGGACTTGACGAAGAAGGTGGAGAAACAAGCATTGAGGCACAGGGCATAGACTATCTGCTGCATCATACAAAGGTTGTTACTGGGCTTCCCTATGTAGAGACAGGAGCTGAGACACAACAGTATGAGCGTGAACAAGGCAAAGAGGCTCAGTTTGCCTCCAGAAGCCTGCACAAGGGGTGTCTCAAGATTTTTTAAAAAGAGCACCGCTGTCAGACAAGTCAGGAATATGATGATGGACATCAGCATCAGCAAGCCAATGGTGAGTGTCTCATTCCAAAAGAGATATCTTTCGCTGCGGTCATAACATTGTGTGCTCCGGACAGGGGACCACTGGTGCTCTAGGCAGGGAATGCAGGTCGAGCTCTCTGCAAAGTAGCAGTGAGAAGGTGATGACCTCCTTCCACTGGAGTACTGCTGCCCTGCTGCAGGCAGTTCTTGAGGAATAATCACAGTCTTGGATTGGGCAGCTGATTTGGGTCCTACTTTGCCCACTTCCCCCCCCTTCCCAAATGTATTGGGTCTCCAAAGCTTGTGACATTTCAGCCTTCTCTCCTCTCCTCCATCCTCCCCACAAAAGGATCTACATATTTCTTGGCTCAGTTTCCCTTCACCAAGAAGGATCACCAGCTTCCAAAAGACCCCAGAATTTTATTATACTCTTATCTTCTACCACTGACCCCAGAATTTCATCACACCCTTCTCTCCCACCTCTGCCTGAGATAATGCATAAGGGCAGCATCTGTATTTTTTTCTTTGGAATCAACAGAGAAAGTTTCCTACTGAAGTCCTGTAGAGCAAGACGACACAGCAGAACATAATGGAGCAAAAAACTGTCCCAGCAGTGTCTCTTTGAGGAAGAGCCCAGAGCCGGTCACTAGCAGCTCTGTGAACCTGTGTGGCCTTAACCAGAATAGGGACAGTTAAGCTCATTGAATTTCACAGACCTCACCTTTAATGCTCCAGAAGGTGTTTTCTGGACAGTCTGTACAGTCATAGCAGCAGAGGTGGAATCCTTTTATTCGTCTGATTTGTCCTGGTTTGCATTGTCTGAAGCATTCAGATGTAGGCTCCTAAACAAAAGGGATAATGAATGTCGGCTAAGGCACTTTAAGCAGAAGTATCTTATCCACAAACAGATTAGAGGAAATTGTGCTGGGTTAGGATTACAGCTCTTCACCTGTGTCTGAGTCTACACAGTGCTGGGAATATCTGTTTCTGATTTTGAACTATGGAGATGAATTACACGTTTGCAGGGGAACAAGAACTGGGTCCAGTGCAGGTCTTGAAGAAGTAGCATATAGGCTAATAGCTCCTTATGAATAGCCCTGATAAAGCAGCAAAAAGTTTGTTACTTCATTCCTGTGATTGTTCTTGCTTTTCCCACCCTCTTTACCTTTTTATCTGCCATGTGAAACTGAATCTGGGACTCATTGATGTACAGGGACTCTTCGTAGTCACCTACAGGCAGATACGTAAGGGTACAATTTTTCCAGTGCCAGAATATAAGCTTGTAGCCCGTGTTTGTGCCATGGGATTGGTCAAATCTAAAACTTTGGCCATTCACCTCGAATGGGAGGGTATTCATGAAGTTCAGCAGCTGAGGAGAAAATGGAGTCAGACAATTAACAACAGATATTGGTAGAGCTGATGTGCTTGGTTGGAGGGTGATAGTGCAGGAAGCTAATTTCTGGCTGAAATCAGTTGTCCCCTTATACAGGCTAAGATTGCAGCCATCAGGCTTCTGTCTGTATTATCAGCTGTTCTATCTGTTATGCCAAGTCCAGTTAGTGGGAGCCAGGACGTAGCCTTGGGGAGGGGAGAGGGGGATTCAGCCCTCACCAGAAGCAGAGAAAGTGCAGTGTGCTCATGCAAGAGATGAATTACTGGGGGAGTTGTTGAGGTTGTATCATTCACTACCAATGCAATTTGCACTCCAGGGCGGGGGAGTCACCCCCTCCCTATCTGGCTGTGTGCAGTTCTGATGCGTAGATTGATTGAAAAATTGCTGTTGATCCTCCTGACCTTTGCTTACCTGCCAAGATCTGATGGTTGCTTTGGGACACTCTTCATGGGTGCACCCCAGGGCTCTGTGCAGTGCAGAGGCCACACTGTAAACTGCAATGTACACTGGTTGTATCTGTGAGTAGCTTAGCATGGATGAGATATCATGCAGTGAGATGCGGTCACACTGTTTGCAATGTGTGCCCAGTATGTCAGAATTCATGAGATGGCTGAATTCTATAGACTCCTGGCAATAGCTGTCCTGCTGAACAGAGGTAAAGAGGTCAGAAACATATTTCTGGAAGCCATGGACTGTGCCTGCTTTCATAATAAAGCCTAAGACTGTCCCTATGCTCTGAATGTTTGGGATGGAGGTAGTTATATCAGACAACACCCAGGCTTCAGTGCCAATCCAGACTTTCTTGCTCAGTCCCATCCTGATGCTGTGTTCCAGCAGGGCCTGGGCTGGCTGACTAAAGGCAAAAAGGACAATGATGTTGACTTTGGTCTTGTTAATTAACTGAATGGTCTCTTCCAGTTGACTTTTGGCTTTGGGATCTGCCAGGTCTGTAGGAATTAGCCCTTCATAGGCAATGCAGATGCTGTGGTTTCTGGCTGTGCTTAAGAAGAGTCCCTGGGCTCCTCGGCCATATTCATCATCACTTCCAATGGTGGCAATCCAGTTCCATCCAAATTTGTTCAGCAGCAGGACCACAGCTTCCACCAAGTTCTTATCACTGGGAACAGTTCGGTAAAAGGATGGGTACAACTCCTTGTTGCTGAGTTTTTCACTACTGGCTCCATAGCTGACCTGCAAGTTGGAAAGTGAAAGAGAAGGAGAAGCAGAGAGTAAAGTTGAAGGAAGCATTCACAGTCCAGATCATGTTCCGCTTTTGCTCAGTCTTGCTACACTAGATTTTCAAAGGTGCTGGGTTAGGACAGCAGGAAGGAAGGTGACCTCGTCTAAGGGGATAGATCCATCGAGGCTGTATTTACTGAGAGGACTATAAACTGTCGCCTTTCACCTGCTCCCAGTAGCATTGCCACATATAGCTGTCTCCTTTCACAGCCTTTTTTTGTCCATCATCACAGCACCAGCCCTTATCATTAATGAGAATCTTAAATAGCTACTTGCTACAAAGTGTGACCTGCTCCAGATTCATTAATATCCTGGTTCAGGGCTACGTTTACCTGACCATTACAGCGCTCTCTACTGTGATAACTGAGAACTTCCAGTCACAGATATATTTTCATTGGAGCCTGCCTGTTTTACACAGGGAGCTCTGATATTCCCATTTTACATGGAATACTGAATCACAGAGCCGCCTGAGTTACCCACCCCCTCTCTGGGAAGTTAGACACTAAAGTGTGTTCCAGGAGGGAGGTTCAGTGACTTACTCAAGATCACAGAGGAAATGTGTGGCAGAGGAAAGACTGGAATCTATGCTTGTAACAGTCCTAGGTCAAAGACCTAGAGCATAGGCCATCTTTCCTTTCACTGTTGTTGATCCAAACCCTTCCCTCCATCAAAAAGGAGTTTTCATTTCCAGAGAGTTTCTCTACCTGTGGGATCAAGAAATAGCTGAACAGTTTGGCGGTCACCAGGCAGAGATCTGACTTATGTGGTCCAATCACAGCAGTCACATGAGGCTGGTAGTCAGTGTAGTTGCACAGGACTCCGATGCTTGTTGTGCCGTTTTGGGTCAGAAATAGTAAACTGGGCTGTAAGGCCACAACTGGCTCAAAGCAGGTGTCATATATGTCATAGCCCAGCTTTACTCCTGGGAGAAGTGAAGTGGAATTGTTGATCTGATCAATGGCAAATTTCATCCCAAGTGCCCATATTAACCCATCTACAAATAACCTGCAATAAGAGGAGACAAGGAATTATGTGAAGCCTGGTCTGTCAGTGCTGTTATAATGGTGACCAGCTTATTGCATGATCTTTGAAATTTTAGCATCCTGTTTGCTGGCAAGCCAGATGTGCATGGCACTATCAGCAGAGCATCACTGTATCTATAGCCTTTTTATTTTGATTGGAGGGGCCCTGAGCATCTCTCAAAACTACTTAATCTTGACTATCAGCAAATGTATCCTCTGTGCTTCACAGGAGAAGAAACGGAGACATATAGAAACCAGTATGTTTAGATCAGAGGATGTCTGGAAGCGTCAGAACTCAGTCGACCTTCTGCTCTTGGCTTTGTGTACTTCAGCCATGAAGCCAGTGGTTCCCAAAGTGCTGTCCATGCTAATTCAGGTGAGCTAGCCAAAGATCCCCCTCCCTGAGCTTTTCCTCCACTGTATAGTTCAATGTGCTAGGCATATTCCCTGCCACGTGGTACAGCCTTGTGGCATGCAAAGGTGGAAAGATTTTAGACCATGCTTTTCAGAGGGAGGGTCCTTATTTCTGTGCTTTGTTGCTGCCAAAGAACAAGGTAGAACACTGGCATGTCTTTTTTATTCTCTTCACATACAGATCTAAGTGGTTAATGATATGATGATATGAACCACCTTGGTATAACTGATGATGAAATACTGATCTTAACTCTTTAAGCACCAGCAAGCATGCAAACCGGGTGAATTTTGTCTCCTCCTTTGCCTTGTGCACAGTATTCAATGTCTTTTTACAGTGTAAAAGGCTATAGCACTATCTCAATATACTTCATCTGCCTGCAGAGTGCAGTGCATACTTCTCATTCCATCTGAAAGCAAAGGCAGCATTTACACCTTTGTGTAAGTACGTTAGATTCAAAACACTAAGGAAGCCAGTGTCACTAAAAGCTTTTATCAAAATGGGATTGGCTCCAGCTGAAGTTTTAATGCATAGTAGCATCAAGAAAACACAAAAACATTTTCCGTTTCAGAATCAGAAATTGTCTTGGTGATGGTACAGTGCACCAGTGCTCCAGCACCATAGAACTAATCTTTGTTTCCATCTCACCTTTTACATCATCCTGTGAGACTAACAGTTGCTATCAGAAGGACTATTCTCTTCCCCTTTCTTTTCCCAGCCCAAGTGATCAAATTTATCATGTGCTAATGAAGCTAACATTCTTCTTACCTTTCACACGTAACTAAAGTAGGTTCTGATCGTGCCGTCAGGTTTATGGTATCCATTCCAAAAGGGAATAAGCCTCCTATGATATAATCACCAGGCCTTCTAAACTGAGTTGATAGGCATGTGGGTTTGAGGGCTACCGTACAACCAAAGCTCAAGCACAGCAGCAGGTCAGGGGCCATCGGTTGTCTATTTTGAGGAAAATGTTTCACAGAAACCTTCAAGAGAATGTGGGAGAGGGAGCAGGGCAAGGGATCCAGTCTCAGCAGTTCCTGGGAGGTCTTGTTAAATAGAACTCAGAGATATAAAAATACCGTGGAAGAATTTGTTTAGCAAAAGTGCATTAAATGTGTAACTCTACACTCAATAGATATAGTCAAATATGCAGCAGTGTCCTGTGATTGTAATCGGTTGCAAACCATAGGCCCAATCCTGGTTTCCTGTACTTAATGAGTAGCCTTTACTCAGTGCATCTCATTGGCTTCATTGTCGCAACTCTGGAGATAGGAGGACTAACTTGCAGGAGAATAGGTTGGAAGGTTAGGTGCCCCATTCTAACTTGGATATTTTGCATTAAGAACCCCCAAACCAAACAAGAAGCAACATTTATAATGGAATATGTTTGCAGAAATTGTCTCTGTTCACAAGTTTCACAAACGCCTGGGTTTGTGACTTGTTTAGTGCTGGGAGCAGATTTAAAATGGTACAGGTTGTTCACCAAAAACTTTTGGCAAGGAGAATGAGCTTTGATAGGAGCAGGACCCTACAAACTTAAGCCTGCCTGTTGGAGAATGTTTCCTATTGTCATAATACAACCATTACCCAATGTGGTGGCAGAGGAGGAAAGAGCACTATTTACTTGCTCACCAGCATTGCTTCCGGCTACTGTCTGGGGTTCTCCCTGGCTGTCTCTGATCCAAACGTTGACTTGCTGGCTTAAAGTGCTAGATCATAGCCAAGGCGGCAAGGGTAATTCACTTTCAATGTGTTTCTGTGTCCCATTCGTTTTATATCTGGAATTTGTAACAAAGACCTGGACCCTGCTGTGCTGAATGCTGCATGGCTGTAGAGTGAGTGGGTGTCCTTCCTCGAGAGCATGCAAATCAGTGAAGGATGGGAGAAAAGGAATAGTGTTCATCCTTCATTTTACAGACAGGGAAACAAATAACAGAGAAATCAAGAGTTATGTTTACAAAAGTCTCTGGGCTTCTAAGTGCTGAAGTCACCTTGAAAAATACACTTTATGTGCCAGAATCACTTAAGTGCTTTATAAATGCAATTTAGTGGGACGTAGGCCTTGCTGGGGTCACACAGGGAGTTAGGGCTTCCTGGCATATGTCACACCATCATCTGCACAGGACTGTGTTTCCTGTGATCTGGAACCTATCTAGCACAGACACTGTCTTCCCTCTGCCTGCTCACTCAGCTATGGAAAGTGATTGCTTGGATAAGGAAACGCCTGAGTTTTCTGAGAAGTAGGATCTGTTCTTCCTGTCTTTCGCTTCCATGGGTTGTCAAAAAAAACAAAACAAAACAAATTGTTCACAGTTGAGGAAGTAAATATCCTGCGACTAAAACTATCCATGCAATACAAATCAATCTCCAGGAAGCATAATTTGTGACAATCACTGAGTGCATTGCTTTCTGACAAATGCAGTGTGCTACTTTCCAGAAGGGCTTGCCTGATCAGTCATCTCATGGTGTTAAACAAATTGCCTGGATGTAGCACACCAGTGTGCTAAAAAGCCAGCAGATAAGAGCTTCTCATTGCAATGCCTTAGGCCAGTAGCAAACAGGAAGGGCTCTTCTATGTCCAAGGTGGAAATCTTTAGTCTCTTTGTTTGGCTGTCTTTGTGCTTTGGTGTATTCACAGTGGTTATTGTTCTATCACTGTCACCATAGAAGGGCTATAGAAAAGGATGCTTTCTAACTGTTTACATCAGGAGTGCACTGTCAGAATCTGCCTTTATCAAATATGAAGCTGGGAAGATGGGGGTAGGGCTCAAGATTTCTGGGTTCTCTGTGGTATTATTTGATCTGGGGAAAGTGACTTTCTAGCACAACATACCCGTTTATTGTATCAGCTTAGCTCTCCTTAGTAAATGAGTTTGCTTACATGCAGCCTACCTTCTCTCCTTCAGGCATTACGGGACTTAGACTGTGCTAAGGGATGGATCTTCAGTTCCTGTGATGACTCCCTCCCAGCAAGAGCCAGGGAGATTCCTCAGGGTCCACCTATTACAAGCATGGTCCCTTCTGAAACCTGGAACAATCCTGACTGGAAGACTTTATGTACTTGGCCAGAAAGGTAGGCGCACCAACTCAGAGTACCAGCACTTAGCTCTTATTAAGGCCCTCCACAGTTCATTGAATTTGTGCTTGGCAAAGACAGAGAGAGATGTTTCCCCACTTCATAAGAAAAGGAAAACAAGTGGAGCACATGAGAGGGTGCAGATCCCTTCTTATATGTGGGTAGGAGATTAGATGGGGATTGAAGATGTTGCACTGCTTCTCAGCCCACCTCATGTGCCATCTCAGAAATAACATGACATGCTTGAACTCCGTACAGGCCTTAGGTGGAGAGTGAAGGCCATCATTTGCAGAACTGGAACTTGTATGAGTGGAAGTCTCACAGGGAGCACATTCTTTTGTCCCTCCATTGTGCAAGGACTTGCTACATGCATAGCTCAGTTGAACCATGTGCAGGAGGTAGAAGAGTTTGTGGGTAATCAGCCCTGTTTATATCCTTATAAAATATCTTACCCCAGCTGGAGGAGCTTGTCGAGCTCATCTGGCTGAGGTAAGCGTTTTTCCTGTGTGCTTATCAGGTCACATTAAGGTTTTCTCCTAGCTTGTATTTTGCCTGTAGGCCTTGGGGAAGGGAGATCTCTTTGGATGTCATTCATAAATGAAATAGGCTTGCTGTTATGTTAAACCAGTCTCCTCCTCAACCAAGCCACTGGTAGAACTAACCTCTGCGGGAGACAGCATTTGTCTTTAGTTAAAAAAAAGAGGAGTTCAGACTTGCCACTTCCTTTTACCGATCAGCAGGGAACACAGTATGGTTTGGGTATGGTTGAATTTCTGGGTTTCTGTTTCTAAAAGGTCACACATAACCAGGTAACAATTTTGCATGTAAATGGCAAATGTGACGACTTGTTCCATGATAAATGTTAGCTACAAAGGCAGGCAGAAAGAGTTGCAGGCCCAGGGGGAGTTGCTGTGAAATTGATGCACTTCACACAGTGTATAATGAAATTGCTTAGAAACTCCAAGTAAACCAATTTTGCCATTTGCTTATGCCTAATTATTAGATCCCATGTTACTTACCTTGCAATTACTAAATATTACACATCTGTGTCTCTGCAAAAATGAAAACAGATAGTGTCTCTGCTTCCTCACCAGCTACTGCTTTTTCACACAGTGCCATTAGGCTCTTTTAAATGATGATCCTTGTCTCCTCTGAGGAATGAACTGTTGTTGCTGTGATAAGTTTAAGCTGTTTCAGAATGTGTCTACCTAAGGTACTTACTTACTTTTTCTGAAATCTCAGGTCTTACTGTACAGTGGATCCTGTCTGCCATTTTTCTGCTCAGGAAAGAGAGAGCATGGATGGGTTTTTGTTTTGTTTTGGTTTGTTTTTTTGATAGGCTTTTTGCGTGGGTTGTTCGTCCCTATAAGCACGTTGTGGTTGTGTGTGTGTGTGTGTGTGTGTGCATGCCTGTGTATCTTGTGAGTATGCATCTGTGTGCGCCCTGTTTGTCATGTGTGCATTGCTGTGAGCATGTTGTGTGTGCATATCTCTGAGTATGTTGTAAATGCATCTACTGTGTGCATTGTGTCTGTTTCTGTGTGTGCAGGTAGTTACCTATGCCGTTCTCATGCAGGTGTGTGTTTATGTGAATACCTGTATGTTTGGGTAAGAGTCTTGCAGATTTCTATGTCTACCTTACATATAGATATGTTTCTATCTACATTCTTTTAAGGACATCTTTGCAGTTTTCCCTAACTCCTTAATGGAATATTTAAGTGTTAGCTTTAATTATAGAATTCCTTTAGAAAAGCTCTAAATACAAATTCAACTGACTAGAGGAAAAAAAAAGGGTGTCTGAGTGATGCAGGAGTCACACACAGGCAACTATTTACTCCCATTCATTCTTTCAAGTGATGTAAAGTACACTTTGCATTACTGTGGGATAGGAGATAGTTTCAGTGATGGACTTTCGTGCAAAATATTCAAGCTCCCTCTAGTGAATCTGTATGTTATTGCAGCTTTCAAGTACAGCAGTCACTATCTGTGAAGGTTTTACTTCTGGATTTGGCCCCATTAATGAAAGCAGCCAGACTCTGAACTTACACGAAGCCAAGTGCAGGACCTTAGTTTTACTGAGTAGTAACTAATTGAAGCTGTTAAAAAGTTCACATCGTTTGGAGACAGGGCAGCACACCAAGAAAATAAGTGTCACTGAGCAATACCATGTTTAGTTGAGAGCATGCAAATTGATGGAAAATGATGTATTTTACTTGAAGCATACTTTGCACAGACTGGTTATTAAAAAAATTCCAACACCTTTTTTTCTCCTACTGAGAAAGTTTGATTCTTTAATTGCAAAAATCAAGTTCATTTTCAGCATTAATGTTTATCTCATAAGAGCGATATCTGAGAATGAATATGACAAGGAAGAAAAAGAATTTTTCCACATGGTAACACTACCATTTCTGCATTAAACTCACGAGAGATGCAACATTTTTTCACTTGACACAGAACACTACATGAAATGGTTTAAGAAACTTCAATCATATTGTGGTATTTAATGCCCTACACAGATGAAATACCAACTGTATCTGTATCAGACAGCAAGAGATATGTTGTAGTTTGTAACATGGAACTGCTCCATTTTAGTATACGGACTTATCCTAGGGAACTATGTTACTTTTTTAAGGTGATCTTAGCAGAAAGGGAATGATATTTATGTTTTCACAGCATAACAATTAAACCTCCATTTAGGATGTGCAAGGAAACTAATTTTCCTATATTCAGGCAAAAAACATTGTTGACAGATGCGATTAGTCAGAATAGGGGCTCAGTCAGCAGCTTATAACTTCATCTATGTTGTTTCTCATGATTGGTTTCATATCTGATCACTACATAAATTAATCAGACACTGCTAGCGAAGGACAAGATATGAATATAGAACACTACAAATTATGTTCCTTCCAACACCACAAAAAGTAAAGCATTCCTGTAAAGGATGCTCTTCAGAGGAAAGTTACTCATGCAGTTTAATGATCAGTTGGACTAATTCCATGAGGTAATAGTGATTTCTTGAATCATGCAGCGTTAAACTAGTCCAAGTGCCTCCTATTTGAGAGATACAGCCAAAATACGTGACAGAATTTGTGGGATTCTCCCTCCTCTCCCAAGTGTTCAAGTATTCGTGTCTTTCTAAAATATCAATATAGTGKTTTTTTCAGCTTTTAAAAAGCTAAGTAAACTGCATTTTACATACTTCACACATTTTATATATATATATACATATATACACACACACACACATATATATACATAAATATACAATGTTTCATGCATAGAAGTCACTTGCACTGATTTGAAATAGAAGCCATAAGCTTCACAAAGTGGTGACTTACAGCACAAATTTGGATTTCTCCCCAGAGATGTCATTTCTGTAGGCATATAACATTCATTAAAAAAAAAAAATCATGAAAACACAATTTAGAAGCACAGCTTGAAAACAGATAAAGTACAGTTTGAAGCCTTATCTGGATATACAGTATTGTGTAGTACATACTAAAAATTGCTCTGATTCCCATGAAGCATAAAGTGTAGAATAATGAGCAGGGGACGCTACATAGAAAGAATGTTCCTGCTTAATGGAGCCATGTGCAAAGGAAGAATAGTATCTCATTGCAACAAAATGCAACACCATTTCCATCTTTAAAATTAGGTGGTACAGAATTAGCAGCAATCATTGGGTGAGTCTGTGACCACCAGGAAAAGAGCTTCTTTCAGAGACACACTACTTTGTATTATGTTTCAAGGTTAAAGCGTAACAGAGCAAAAGGTCAGATCTATTCAGGGGAACAGCTTGTAAACAAAGTGGCAAAGTAAGCTCACATGTAGTGTAAATATGTTCAGAATACCACATCAGGAAGTTAAAACCTGAATTTTAATGCGTGAATTTTAGTCACGTGAGATCCTAACTATTGGTGTAAATGCACAGAAGTTGCTAAAATTGCTCAGTTTGGCTTAAAAAAAATAAACCAACCAACCTCTACAAAACCTAGTTAGTGTTTTGAAGGTGAATGCAGGAGAAGGAAGGAAGGAAACCACTTTAAGCAAACTATTAAATGACTTTCTTTCTGTAGAGCTGAGGCAAAGGGGTGTGTGTGGGTGTGTGTGTGTGTGGGTGTGTGTATTTTTTTTTTCTTATGAAGCGAGGCATCTTGAATAGGTTTGTTAGTTTGTTACCTGTATATTGGAAGAGGAAAGGAAAAGTGCTACAGGGTCAGAGAATCAGTTTATGTATGAAAACAGTTTTCACTTCTGTCACAGTTCACTTCTGTCAGGATGTGGAGTTGCTGTTTAACGTTCATTCCATCAAGGGAGGTCAAGCAGCTTATGCTGGGCATAGAGCTCTTCCGTGATCCCATAGACATTGCAGATATGGGGTAAGGCATCACCCAGCATAACGACAGCCTCCTCAGGCGTGCCCACATTCATGATTTCAAGGAATGCATTTCGAGAAGGTAAAGCACGGAAGGCCACAGTGGCAGCCTTGCGAATAATCCAGGGGTGGTAGTTAGCCAGAGAAGCATTGTAAGAGTCTGTGCAGATCACGGATGTCTTGGAGTCTTCCTGGCCAGTTCTCAGCCCCTCCAGGAACATCTGCAGCCAGCGTAGGGCTCTGTGGAGGCGTAGCACGGTCCGGCAGCCGGAGTCAGGGTGCTCCGACCGCTTCTGGGTATCTACTAGCCCGTTGGCCACCTCGTACTGCACCATGGACTGGAGCGTCAGGTACTTCTCCTGCTGCTCGCCGCTGCAGTAGTTCTCCATTATCTGTATTTTGGCCAGCGCGTCCTTGGAAACAAAGGAGAAGATGGCGCCCAGGCTGTTCAGGAACCTGCGTGCGGGACAGACCGGCTCGCGTTAGCGGCGGCGGCGGCGGCCTGGCTCGCACCCTCGCAGGGCGGGGGGCGCCGCCGAGGGCGGCGGCCGCCCGCAGTCACTCACCGGATGAGCCCCCTCCAGCCGCGCAGGTAGGGGCCGAGGAGCACCTCCCGCCGCTCCGTGACACACGTCTGGAAGGTGACGAGGACCTCCCTGAGGCAGAAGGCGCCCTGCTCGCCCGCCATCGCCCCGTCGGGCCTGGGGACGACGGCACTGCCTTCCGCCGGCGCCGGGACTTGCGTCACTCGCCGCCCGACCAATCCTCGCGCAGGAGGGCGGGGCGATGGGTTGCGTCGCGGGGCACTATTGGCCGCAGCGCGGGTGGTGTTGCGTCCCGTCCTGCGCCAGTTCGGTTCCGGGAAGGGCGGACTGTCGCGCATGCGCGGAGGCGTCGCGGAGCAGGCGCGGCAGGGCGGTGAGAGCCGTTGGGGCGGTGCGGGCGCTGCAGGGACGCGGTGCGGGGAAGGGAAGGGGTGCGCGTCGTGAGTGTGCGCTCTGGGGGGCCCGGTGGGTGGTGCGGCCTGAGGACTCTTGGGGGTGCCGGGGCCGACCCTGTTCGGGTCGCCGGGCAGCTGCTGACAGCAGGTGTTGGCCTGATGAGGGCAGCGTCACCGGTGGTCGCTGCTGGGGAGCCGGACGCAGGCTGGCAAGCTCACCGGGGTTGTTTCTAGAGGTGCCGCCTTGCGAAACCAAGGTTGCGTCAGGAAGACGTTGGACGGCAGGAGTGAGTGATGCCGGCCTGAAGGCCGGCCACCGGTCAGGTAGGGAGCAGGAGCCCTTTCCTTACAGCAGCCTTCCGATGAGCATCAAGCCTGCAAAAACCCTTAGCGTTTGCTGTCTCCAAGGCATAAGTGGTGCCTGGCTTCTGACACTGAGATGATCTGAAGATTAAAGGTGATCTGAACACACAGAAATTGATCCGTGCTTTCAAGGAGCATAAGAAAGTGTGGCTATTATTACTGAAGCCAAACAGATGTGAATTTCTGGGAGAAGCCTGTAATGCGTGTATTTATCTGACTTCTGTTGGCTGTCTGTCTTTCCTCTAGGAAGAAGTGGGGCCTCAGCTGAAGTCTTCTAGCTGATACTGAAAAAAAAATGCAATGGCGGTTGTGAATAAAGGCTAAATCTTCTCTTGAGTTTATGGCCTTCATCAAACTGTCTCTGAAAGAATTTATCGTATTGCTTGAGATCAAGAGTTTGTTAAAATGCCTGAAATAAAAGTCACTCCCTTGGGTAAGTCCAAACCTAAAATGGTCTTAAAATAGAAACGCTGAAAAACTTTGTATGCTGTGATTTCCTTGAAAAGAAACAAGTTGGAATTGAAATTTAGAGCTAGAAATAACATATTTTAAACTGCTGGAGATATATGTGCCTTTCCTTGCCACAAAAACTGGTCACAGTGGTATACTTGAATACGTTACGTTTATGCAACCTGGAGGTGTTATTGTCCTCCTTTTGTTGTTCAAACAAGTACGACTCATATAGAGTCTGCAAGCCCTATTCTTAAATGAAAAGATTCATTAATAGGTGTTGGTGGTAAAAGGCTTGTAGATCATATATAGTACTACAGAGCTCTTTTATTATTTATTGTAGTATTGTACAGTGTGGATAGAGTATTAGTAAACTTAATGGAGTTAGAAATCTATGGGAAGCAAATTTTTCATTATTTTGTGAGTTGCACAGAAGCTGTTGACATGCACTTAAGTGCTGAGAGGGCAGCAGATATTCTGAGCAGAACTGCTCTATCTTAGTCAGTAGTTTTCTGGCTTGAAACAGACTTCCTGGTGCATTATGGAAATCTGTGCTTTCACCGAGAGGCAGAATATTTGGGGTGGGGCACAACCCTGGAAACTTTGCATTCCTTGTGATTGACTCTTTGCCATTGGGCTAGTTATTTCCTGTAGCTCAGAACAAATAGGTCTATTTGGATATTTTCAGGCAGTTAAGAGATTATTTTGCTCTTACTTAAAACTGCTTTGAAAGTACGTAGCTGCTATTGCACAGTACTGGGCAGAAAACAAATGTACCCTGCGTCTGAACTGCTTATGGGCTTGGACTCAGTGCTGTACTAAGTGCAGTTGTGCAACTGGAACTGGGAGGCCTTCTCATAAGCTTAGGGAATGGGGTAAGTGAGCTCACACCTGCTTCCCTCTAACAGATCCACTTGCTTGGAAGAAAGGTTGTGGTCTTCTGCACTGGAAGGGAGTTAGGGCTACAGAATGAAGTTTGTAGAGACCTTTCAATGCTTCTCTTTTGAAGTGACTGCAAGTACTGCTAGAGATGTCTTGCTTGTCTTCCTTTTCTTTGGGTCCAGGCGCTGGCCAGGATGTGGGGCGCAGCTGCATCCTTGTGTCTATCGCAGGGAAAAATGTAATGCTTGACTGCGGGATGCACATGGGCTACAATGATGATGTGAGTATGGTGGGGAAACCTGAATGTTGAATGGAGATGCTTTTAAGGCATATCTGCTTGACCTTTCCCAGCAGAACTTCTGGTTCATTGTCCTGGCCTATTCACCTTCACCTTTGAATGTTGCCTGACCCCTCTTGCATGGCATATGGGTGCTATTAGCTGGGTGTCCGTTATTAGGCATCTGTATCAGCCACTGCTGGAAAAGGATTACTGCAGTGAATGAACTGGTATTGCCCTTCCAAAATCTTGTCTTCCTGTGCAAGAGCTGTGTCCCCTCAAGTATTCCTGATGTATGAAGTTCCACCATCCAGCCATCCTTCTTTCCCTCTCCCTGGGTTGCAGACTCTGAAAAAATATTAGGAGAGCTGCAAATGCCCTATTCCCATTTGTTTTTGGTGTTGCTGCACCCCATTGGGTAGGCATCTTCTATACTTTAAAGCATTAATCCTATTATTAGTTAGATAGCTCCTGTAAGGAGGCTTGTTTTTGGGCAATTAATTACTTGTGGGATCCACACCGAGACATGCTGTATGGAAGCTTTGCTGATGCTTTAGAGGTAGAGCTAGATAACGCTGCTGATATTTGGTCGCCTGATACAGGTAGGAAAGGCATAAATGCAAAAACATTATGTACAAAAAGAAAGAGTCAAAGCATCACACAGAGCAAATGTGCCTTTACAGAAAAGGTTTTGAGGCTTTTTGCCTTCATGCCTATGGGTGAGCTCAAATGCATTGGCCACCTATTTTGCTTTGAAGATAAACTTGGCTGTAATTTACTTGTTTGCAAGGTCAGGTCTCTGACTCTCCCCTGACAGTCCTCCCGCCCTTTTTCTCTTTGACGCTTTCTGCACGTAAATCTTGATAATGTCATGTACAGCTCTTTCCATATTGCTGACACCAGGGCAGTCTGCTGACCTACTGCAGTTTTGCCTTGAGATGGATTACAGCATGTTCTCAGTGTTGTGGATGGTTTGCTGACGATACAAAACTGGGAGGAGTGGCCGATACGCCAGAGGGCTGTGCTGCCATTCAAAGAGACTTGGACAGGCTGGAGAGTTGGGCAGAGAGGAACCTCATGAAGTTCAACAAAGGGAAGTGCAGGGTCCTGCACCTGGGGAGGAATAACCCCGTGCACCAGTACAGGTTGGGGGTTGACCTGCTGGAAAGCAGCTCTGCGGAGAAGGACCTGGGAGTGCTGGTGGACACCAAGTTAAGCATGAGGCAGCAATGTGCCCTTGTGGCCAAGAAGGCCAATGGTATCCTGGGGTGCATCAGGAAGAGTGTTGCCGGCAGGTCGAGGGAGGTGATTCTCCCCCTCTCCTCAGCCCTGGTGAGGCCACATCTGGAGTACTGCGTCCAGTTCTGGGCTCCCCAGTACAAGAGGGATGTGGCACTACTGGAGCAAGTCCAGCGAAGGGCCACAAAGATGATTAGGGGACTGGAGCATCTCTCTTATGAGGAAAGGCTGAGAGAGCTTGGCCTGTTTAGCTTGGAGAAGAGAAGGCTGAGAGGAGATCTTATCAACATGTACAAGTATCTGAAGGGAGGGTGTTGAGAGGATGGGACCAGACTCTTTTCAGTGGTGCCGAGCGACAGGACGCGAGGCAACGGGCACAAACTGAAACACAGACACTTCCATCTGAACATGAGGAAAAACTTTTTCACTGTGAGGGTGACAGAGCACTGGAACAGGTTGCCCCGAGAGGTTGTGGAGTCTCCTTCTCTGGAGATATTCAAAACACGCCTGGATGCAATCCTGTGCAATGTGCTCTAGGTGACCCTGCTTGAGCAGGGGGGTTGGACTAGATGATCTCCAGAGGTCCCTTCCAACCTCAGCGATTCTGTGATTCTGTGATTCATGCCATTTTTCTGCTGGATTAATAACGTAGCATTAACTGGCTTTGTTTAGTAATGGATAATCTGCTTTTTTAATGTTCTTGCAGAGGCGCTTTCCTGACTTTTCGTACATCACTCAGAATGGAAGGCTGACTGACTTTCTAGATTGTGTGATCATCAGGTGAGAAAATTGCTTCCTTGTCACAACTCAAAGGGAAAATAGGAAACTTTCTACTCTGTCCTTTGCCTGTGAGTTGTTAAAACTAGTAACCCAAACAAGTTTGAGGTCTGTCATTCATGTTTTGGTTAGTTCTTAGTTCCTCTGTGTTGTGCAGTGCTCTTAAAAACCTGAAACAAGACTTGAGACCCAGGCAAGCACTGAAGACCTCCAGCTAAATTCCTGTGCAATATCTCCTTCGTGTTTTCTGTCTTTTTGCAGCCACTTTCATTTGGACCATTGTGGAGCTTTACCGTACTTCAGTGAAATGGTTGGCTATGATGGGCCTATTTACATGACACATCCTACCAAGGCCATCTGTCCCATCCTCCTGGAGGACTATAGGAAAATCACTGTAGATAAGAAAGGGGAAACTAACTTTTTCACATCCCAAATGATTAAAGACTGTATGAAAAAAGTTGTTGCTGTTCATCTTCACCAGACAGTTCAGGTAAATGACCGTTGCTGCATACTCTTTGGTCAAACCAACTGGATTGTTGTAGAGGCAGAGCAATTTTATCTTTTTAAAATGTTTACACTACTGCAGTATTTGTCTGTTCACGCAGGTGGATGAGGAGCTGGAGATCAAGGCGTACTATGCTGGCCATGTGCTAGGAGCAGCCATGTTCCAGATTAAGGTTGGATGTGAGTCTGTTGTTTACACTGTAAGTATACACAACAACATGTATAGAAACCTACATCTTCTTTTAAGAGTGTGTTGCATTACCTTGAGAAAATAAATGGATTTCTTTTCTTCCATTAGGGTGATTATAATATGACTCCAGACAGACATTTAGGGTAAGTAGGAAGCTGAGTTTCTATGAATTGTATGTATTTCAAACAGGAAGATTTTAGCAGCAGCTTCTGTTATTCCATAGAGGCTTATTGGCATTGTTTCTTTGTTCTTGTAAAGGAGACTGGAACATTTAGTGATGCCTTTGCTAGAAAGATGAATGCAATTTTTAATTATGAGAATGAACAGGTTTACATTGATTCCTCAAGACAGACTTTATTGTAATCTTCTTTTTCTGTATAGTCATATTATTCCTTTTTAAGACTGTGCGGTAATTAGATTTAAATATTTGAAATGCTTTGTTGCATGATATCTTCTAAACCAAGAGAGCTTTGATCACAAGCTTTAGAATTAGGATTGATTTCATTTTTACAGGTAAATACGAGAGATTTATAATATTCATGATATTTAGAATAATGTTTTAATGCATTAAAAACCAATAGACTGGAGAAGAATTGCTTTTCAAAATATTTGGAGTTAGTCTCTATTCTGGGCTGATTGCATGTAAAGAAAGCATGGCCTATAGAGACAGGAGAGTTGATGCTGCTGTGAAAGTCCTAGGTGACTTTGGGCAAGCCAATGCACATCTCTGCATTCCCGCTTTCCTATCTGCCAACAGAGATAGTGACATTCTTCACCCATCTTTGAGACTAGCAGATCATAAATGCCAAATACCATCTCTTAATTTGATAAGCTTTTAAAATTTTATTTTGTTTTAGTGCTGCCTGGATTGATAAGTGTCGTCCGGATTTATTAATAAGTGAATCCACTTATGCCACAACTATCAGAGACTCCAAACGCTGCAGAGAAAGGGATTTCTTGAAGAAAGTCCATGAGACTGTAGAAAGAGGAGGGAAGGTATGGCTTGTGGAATAATCTAAGTAATGTCTTTTCCAGTCTGTGAAGCTCTTGTTGGTTCTGTAGTGCTGTGTGTTACTGCTAACTAACTCAGGCATCCATGCACAACCACTGTATGAAACTGATGGAGTTCTTGTATTGCTGCATCTGTACTTTAAAAGGCAGAATATTAGACACTTGCAGTTTTTCTTCTTCACATAGTTTAAATGAACAAGGCAGTAAGGGAAATACTATGCTTACAGTCTCCAAATTATGGAGGATAAAGACAAAATTAACTTTATTTGCATCGTGTGTACTGAAACATCCTCTTAGTCATGTAAATTAAGAAATTGAGAATGTCTGTCCAAATTACTGCTTCTTAATCAGAAATGATTTCCAGTGTAGCCAGGTCTGTCTGCTCAGCGTTCTACTTTGTGCTGTTCAACACTTTGCTGGCTGTTACTGTAAAAGCACAAAGCTTACAATGCAATAAATGATGCTTAAGTGCCATGCACGTGGCTTTCGCTTGCCTTGCTGTTCTGTTTGGGTGAGCCTTTTCCAGTATGTGTGATTTGATGTGAACAACTGATTTTGAAGTCAGCTAGTCACAAAGCAYATGGAACACATGAAAACATCATAACATGGCTTTTAGTTGCATCAGTCCATTATTGTTTCAGAATTTCAGTTGGCCTTCTCTTTTTCTCAGAAATTTGGTCCCTGCCACTAATGTAAAGGAAATTTTTGAGATTCTTTTTCTTTAACATCTGATTTAGAGCATGCCTAGTAAAAGACATTAAAAAAACCCTCAGAAACTGGAGCTATAAATGGAAATCCTGAATACAGGGGAGCTTTGCTGATTTGACTGAAGCTGAGGATCTGATGCTATGTTCCTAGGACTTAGTTCATTTAAATCCTGATTAAATGGGAAGTTCAGTCTGGCTGATAATTGTACATGTAGAATTTGAATTGCATTTTGGTTAAAAGCTATAGCAGTTTGTCATCTGTCACTTTGAGACTTGTATTTTATTTACTGTTCTTGTCCTAGTGGGGGCAAAATACACACTTGCTTGTAGAAGAAAAGGGTGAGTCCCTTGGTAATGGGTGTGGTTTACCTAGCAGCTCCATTAAGAAATAGATGATGCTTTCTTATTGCTTGTCAATGAATCTGGAAAACGAATTAGTAGTGTTAAACTGTTTGCCGCCAAGTGACAGTGCATAACTGAAGAAAACACCTGAAATGTGAAAAAGTGCGCAGAACTTGTCTGTGGAGCTCAGTTTTATGTATGTCTTGTTTTCTACTTCAGTGCTCTTTATCCCTTAAGTTGGGAAGGGAGGAATGTCATAATTACCCCAGCCTGGACTAAGCGATCGAGAATAGTAACACTCAAATTAGTGTCCGTTTCTGTAAATAATGCCAGAAATACAGTTTTATTTTCATTTGAGGTATTTCATTAGAAATTTCCCACCAGTACAGTTCAGAGTATGTGGAGACTTAAGGAATGATAAAGTGAATTCCCATTGTATTGACAATGTGTTTGTGAGATGCTTTCAGTAACTGCAATATCCCCTCTCCATCAGGATGCTGTGATGAACAGGGAACTAAAAAGCAGCTTGCAAGAAAACTGCCTTGTCTTGAAGGGATCCAGCTAGAAAGCAAGAGTTGGTGAAGAGGGTGTGATTTCACACCCATTCTGAGAATTAGCCTAATCTCACTTTGGGAAAGGAGATTCCTCACAGCAACTTGCTTTCATATGATCCAGGAGCAAACAAGCAGAACTGAAAATATTCACAGGCTCCATGCCCTGCCAGAGACTTCCTTCAGTACATACAAACTGAGGTCTTAAGCAAATGGATAGGTGTCTGTGTGTCTGTCAAATATCAGTGCCTTTCGTTCCAAAACTGCTGAGGAACAGATCCCTGAGGGAAGAAAAAGGGCTATCAGAAGGAATTGAGGGACTTGTTCAGGAATGATAATGCTCCAGGGCCATTTACATGCTGTTTCATTTTAGCAGACTCTAAATCACTCTCTCTCTCATTTGCAGGTTCTTATCCCAGTTTTTGCCCTTGGACGTGCCCAGGAACTTTGCATTTTATTGGAAACCTTTTGGTAAGTGCAGCTTCTTCCATGCATGTTCCTCCTTTTCCTCCTCCTCCTCACGTTGTGGTACTGACAGGTTTCTGTGATTCTTTTATGCCTGTTCAGAACAAGTATTCTCAGTTGGTATTCCTCTGCATGTTGGCCCATACTGGCCATTTCAAAATTACTTCTTTCTGCATATTTCCTAGTGCTTCTGCCTCTAAGCAGTAAACTAAAAATTTTCAGGGTCATTCTCCATTCTTCACCGAAACACTTAGGATCAATTGTCATTTAAAAAAGTTTACTGCATCTTTGCAGCATTGTAAAATTGTTTTCATGGGAGGGGGGAGGAGGGATGAAGTAGTAAAGTATTAAACTTACCCATAAACATTGTGAGATTTGAGTGTGAAAATAGTCAGGTGTGGAAATGGTTCTGATAGTATCAGATAATACTGCTTTTCATTATTTCCCATAGCAGAATGATTGACATCTATAATGGATGGATGATGTCTGTAGCAGATTAGAAAGAGAGTTGAACTAAAGCTGACTTCTTAATAAATAAATGCATAGTGATACAGCATTGTCATAATGCTGCCTTATGGTTCCTTGAGAGTGGGGTCTGCACAAAAATCTTTGGAGACTACATGGGTTCATGGACATTCAGCATGGAGAGCCAAGATCCCAGTCTGGCAATCCCATCTATCATCTGGATCACTTCTTTCTACAGGGAAAGAATGAACTTGAAGGCTCCAATTTATTTTTCTACGGGACTGACAGAAAAGGCAAATCATTATTACAAACTCTTCATCACATGGACGAATCAAAAAATTCGGAAAACCTTTGTGCAGAGAAACATGTTTGAATTCAAACACATCAAAGCATTTGACCGGGCCTTTGCAGATAATCCAGGACCTATGGTAGGTGGGCATTAAAAAGCTAATAGAGCACATGTGTAGTGGCAGGGACCATTTTTGTATCACTCTGTTTCTGGTTTAGGCAAACAGGCAGCCTGCAAAGGCTAAGCATCATTTGCCCCATTAATACCAGCATCCTGCCCCAAGACTTTTTTGGGGCCAGGCTATCTGAATGCCTGTATCTCGATAACTGTATTAAAGATCTTGCTGTCTTTATTCCAGTAAAGCTAAAATGCCAGAAGAAAAATAAACCCAAAATAGCATTGTCATATAATCTATACTCTTTTTGCTGATTTGAACTATAATTTTGCAGCATGTTCCTTTTGAATAAAAAGTCAGGAGATGGATCTTTTACAACACAATCTTTTATTGCTGATTTTGTTGTTTGATTGGTATTGAGAGCTATTTGAAAGAAGAATCTTGACACATCTTTGAACTCTAGGTTGTGTTTGCAACCCCTGGAATGCTTCATGCAGGACAATCCCTTCAGATCTTCAGGAAATGGGCAGGGAATGAAAAAAACATGGTAAGAAATTCCATTGCCCTAAGCGATATTTTTTTGTTAATGTGATAGTGTTACTGATACAGCTAT
Source organism: Apteryx rowi (assembly GCF_003343035.1). Classification (NCBI taxonomy): domain Eukaryota; kingdom Metazoa; phylum Chordata; class Aves; order Apterygiformes; family Apterygidae; genus Apteryx; species Apteryx rowi. The sequence continues at coordinate 4,013,199 of NW_020450307.1, read as the reverse complement.
AAGAACAAAGTTTTCAGGAAAGCTTTTCCTGAGTGTCCGGCGCTAAGTGACAGGGATCCTCCCATGGAACAACCCAGGCTAGAGCTCTTTCAAGCTCTGAGTTTTGTCTTCTGCCATGTGTGACAGGTTAAGCACTGGAGGAACATGTCTCAGATGAGGTGGTGGGAGAATTTATTTTCAAAAGTGCTTTCATTTATTTGAAGCTGCTTAGCAGCCACTGGTAACTAGCAATAATTCATATTGAGCGGTGCACAGATTTCAGCAATTCACTTTCTAATTTCATCCTTGCATGTGTTCTGTAGCTGGGTGTTCACCACACAAGCTGCAGAAGGGGTCAAACAGAACGGAGTAAGTAACTTTCCAGCAAAGGATGGTAGTATGTGAGATGGGAAGAACTGAGTCTTAGATCAAAATTATGCATGTGTGGTATTTTTATGTTAACAGCAACTATCCTACATGTGTGTATGTTCAGAGTATGCAGACTTCTCTGGTTTTCTTCTCAGGTCATCATGCCAGGCTACTGTGTGCAAGGAACTGTAGGCCATAAGATTTTGAGTGGACAGCGCAAGCTGGAAATGGAAGGACGACAAATAGTGAGTTTTCTTCTCAGCAAGGACGATCATTTTGGGAAGGCTCTTTACAACTTTACACGATAGTTAAGACACTATGTACTTGTAATGGGAATATGCAGTGTGTATCATTGAAAATACCTGAGTAACATTTTCATCAGAGTTGGACTAGTTTTTTTTTTTTCTTTTTTTTGGCAATAGCATGTCTCTTCCTGCCATTTCATTGCTTTGTAATTCATTGGACATATGCCCCTAGACTTTGTCGGGGGACTACGTATAATGCTGTTTAATAAGTAGATCTCTGTTAGTCAGATGATAGGTAACAGTGATACAGTTTCATACTGAAGGGGATATTAAAACTGGTAGTGTGTCTTAAATATTGATTTGTTTTCGCAAATGTGAGATGAGAATTGTGCTCTGAAACTGTGCAGTTTGATCTTGCAGAGTTTGAGTGCTTTTCTATACAGCAACATACTCAGTCTCTGTTGCTAAGCAGATATCTCACCAACCTCATTTTCTAATTTAGTTTCCTTCTCTGCTTCCTTCTCTGAAACAAATTTGGAGAGGTCCAGGTCTGGGTCTGGGTCTGTTCCTGTGCAGTTTATAAGCTGTAGGGGGGGGGGTCTAAGTGTTTCCTGATTCAGGAAGCCTGTGCTTTTTTTTCCCTGCAGCTGGAGGTGAAGATGCAGGTGGAGTACATGTCCTTCAGTGCCCATGCTGATGCCAAGGGAATAATGCAGCTGATTCGCCAGGCTGAACCACGTAATGTTCTCCTGGTGCATGGTGAAGCAAAGAAAATGGAGTTCCTGAAGCAGAAAATTGAACAGGAATTTCGTATGTACACTGTTGGTACTGGGGAGAGAATGGCAGTAGAAGGAGGGCTTTAAGTTCATGTACTTGATGCCTAACTACACTGCCTAATGGACTAAGGTTACTTACAGTTCCCTCAGTCACCCACCCTCAAGACAGAAATTAATGCCTGTTAAGCAGCGCCTGTTTAAAAACAATTTTTTAGTTTTTAAGAACAATCCAAGTGGTTTTGATATGTTTCTGTTGTTTTAGTCCAGTATTTACTGAATTTGTATTTCTTTGGACTCCTAAAAGAAGCAGAGGCAGGCGGGAGGGGACATCTGAAATTCTAAGTTAATAACTTCAGTTACTGGGAATAAGCCTCAAAAGAAAAAATGAACTTCTAAAAAGCGGCTGACTCTTAAAAGATGAGTGGAGAAAGCACAGAATTTACACTGGATGTTTACTTACTGGCTGCAGATCTCTTTGCAGTAACTTGTTATGTACATCAGGTTGCAAACATTTTTGTTGCAGCCTGTGATCTTGTTCCCCCTCACAAGGAGGTTTTCCAGTTAAGCATAGCTGGGTCAGTAGGTACTGCTGCTGTTCTGAGAGTGTCTACATTGCCTTCTGCATGAGGGGTCTAAAAATAGTCATGGCTACTTGTGGTTAATGCCATCAGGTTTTTGATGGTACTGGTAAGGTTGTCAGTCTTTGGCTTCTGCAGCAACTCTACTCTCCAGCCTCTTTGAAATCCCTGCTGTTTTAAGTTTCAGCATATTGCTATTATTCACTTCCTGTCCTAAACAGGGCTTCTGCCAAAATCATACCACAATCCACTTTGGGGCTGCTTGCATGCTGCTTGTGGGTGAAACAATGGCCTGGGATGGGAGATGCACCTTTAAGTCCTTCCAACACTGAGTGTTTACACTGCAGATGTGAACTGTTACATGCCTGCAAATGGAGAGACAACAACAATATTCACCAATCCCAGCATTCCAGTGGACATATCCCTGGGACTTTTGAAGAGAGAGACGGCAATAGGTGATGCATTTTTAACAAAGATTTTCATCTTTTGGGCCCTATTGCTGTACTGAAGTTATTTGTATAGTGTTTGCATTACATATAGAGACAGCGTTGCAGGGCCATTTGTAGAAATGGTGACGTATAGCAGTGCTTCCTGTATAAGAACATGCTTTATCAGTGTTTAGTGGTTGAGAAGGGCTTCCTGCGAAATGAAGTGACTACTCTGCTGTGAATGCATATTCAATAATTAGTGTTCATTTGTTTAGTGAAAGTCTAGTTAAAAGTTTTAAAAAAAGCTTTGCTCTCTGTTACCCATTCATTATGGAAACAAAGTCCATGTATGCTTTTACTAGCTAGTTCTGTGAAAATGGGAATTGCTTTTTTAAAACCAATTTAAGAAAAATCTAGAATTTCTCAAATCAGGAAGTAATATGGGAAAAGAGAGGCAGTTATTCTAGATTACTGAGCATTGTTTCCCATGCTTCTAGAGCACTGATAGTGGTTTAAGCATCACATACTTTGTTTTTAAGTAACAGGAGAATGAAAATGTAAAATCATAGTCTGAACCTATCATACCTCAGTGGAAGGATGTAAAACCCTTATTTCACTTGAAAATCTAATCTGTTAAGTCCTAAAGTAATCTTATAGGTGTAAAAAGTAGGCACAGTAACATTAACCCTGTTGTCTTTCTCTTCTGCTGGCTTTGGTTTAGGTCTCTTACCAGATGTCAAGAAGCCAAAGCTCATGCATGGCACATTAATTATGAAGGATAATGTAAGTAAAAAAAATTCTTACATTTGTCTTGTTGCCCTCTGTATGGGTCTGTTGTCATTCACAAGCAAAGTCTAGGTGAACAAAGAACAAAACTAAAGGTATGTAGTCCTAGTTTCTTGGAAGGAGCCCCAGCAACAGCTGATCCTGCAGGCCTGTGAGTGGGATTAGTCTGTAAGAAAGACTCACCAGGTTGTCAGTTGCCTGATTGACAGTCTTCACCAGTCCCACAACTTGCGATGGTAGACTTTTTACTGGTCAGTCTCATGCATGCTAATAGATGAAGTCAGAGTAAACAACTGATCAGACTGAAGAGCTACTTCTTTTCAAAATCTGTGGGGTTTTGCCCTGGCCCCCTGCCACCTCCTGGGTACAGCTAAGGACACTCTAAGGAAGCTGTGTTTTTTCAGCCTGTGAATCCAAGGTGTTTGTGATTCACCATGCCTGTAAAAAGCAAAAGAATCAAGAAGCAACCTGTTGTTGGTAGACCTCAGTTTGTTGAACAAGGACTGAAAGATGCCAAGGAAGGAGTACTTATGCTATAGCCTAATGTTTGTATTTGAGCAAATCGTTTGTGTGATAAAAAGAGGTTAAACCAACTTGTATTCAGAGAGCAACTTTAGTATATGCAGTTTGGCGAAATAAGGAAACAATATGACCATTTATCTGGATATTTGCTCCAGTCTTCCCTCCTTCTCTGCTCTCCTGCACACTCGCACCTAGCTGCTGCTGTTTGAAGTAGTAACTGAATGGGCTGAGACATTTCAAAGATTGAAAAGTGATGATCTTACCTGTAGGAGTTTTGCAGTGATGAACACATAGCTGTGTGCAGCTGACCACAGAGGAGGAAAAAAACTTCAGAAGAATGGGCAAAAAGAAATAGCTTCTAATGGATTTGTACTTTTCCTCTCCAGAGCTTCCGTCTGGTTTCTCCAGAGCAGGCCCTGAAAGAGCTGGGCCTTGCAGAACATCAGTTGCGTTTCACCTGCCGCGTTCACATTCAGGATCCACGGAAGGAACATGAGACAGTGCTTCGTGTATACAACCATCTCAAAGCGTAAGTCCGTTCTTGGCTGTGTTTGGCTTTTCCTACCAGGGATGGACTAGAGCATATCATTCTTAATATAGGTAGTACCAGTGCCCCCTCCTTCCTGCCATTCTAGACCAGCTATCTAGAGTTAAGGAAACTTGCCACATCATTGCAATGGGACAGATGAGGAAAACTGCAGCCCAGAAAACTCAGCTGCTCTAGCTTTTGGTCTATTTAGCTAAAATAACCGGAGCAGTGGTTATGCTGCAGTAGCAGAGGTTGGTAATCAGCATACATGCCCATGGTCTTTGTCAAACTTGTGCAGGCCAACTGAAATCTTTCCTGTGAGTTTGCTGCTGTCATTGCTGCTTCTAGCTGAAGTTAGTTCAGATGTTAGTTCAGAGTGAGACCGTCAGGCACAGGGGTCAAGACACCCCTTAAAACTGTTCAAAAGCTGGTAGCAGTTGAAACTTAAAAATATTTTTGTCCTAAAAAAAATATTTTTGTCTAGTCCAAGAGTAGTGCTTTACTCAGATGAATAGGGTCTCAGACTGGAGCTCTAGCTGTCAGGAAAGCCTGAAATGGAGCTTTGTAGGAAATGTCTGACCCTCTCATGATTAGTATAAACACCAGAATAAGCAAGCTATGAATAAGGGCCATTCTGCCTTTCTTGGGCAGTAGGTGCTGGCTCAGAGATGCAGCTAAAAGTAGTAACAACACACTGCTATTGGGGATTCCAAGAGTCAAGAGTCAACCACCCTTCAGCTTGTTTGTTTATCCCCTCCAAAATAAATCATATACCTTTTCTCTTACCAGGGTCCTGAAGGATTATTCAGTTCAGCATCTCCCTGATGGTTCTATAACAGTAGAGTCCATTCTTATCCAAGCTACAGCACATTCAGAGGATCAAGGAACAAAAGTCTTGCTTGTATCCTGGACTTACCAGGTAGGAACACTTAGAAACATGCTTTTCAAGCAACTCTAATTGTTCTTAACTTCTGACATTCTGAAACTGGCCTGCAGTGTGGATTGCTACTGTCAGGGTGAGTTTTCATCACTCTATCTATCTTTGAAGTAGTTTCTCTGAAAGAAGACAGAGTGAGCCCCTACCCTTTTCTTTATATCATTTTAGCTTTAGTACAAATCATTTTACAGGGCTCAATTGAGTCAGTTTTCTCTGAGACCACTGAACTCAAGGCAACTGGTTTGAAGCAGTTACACAGCAGTGTAATGATATCTGTGTTTTGAGGACAATATAGTAACAAGCTTCTAACTCTTAGCTGTATCACTGCTGCCATACAGTGTGTGGAGGTATTTTATAAGGTAGGTGTGAAACTTAAACAACAAGCTGAAAGCCAGCTAAAGCATAATTGTAATAAGATTAGATGTAGTAGTTATACTCTTGAAAGCACGAAAATATATTTTGTATGTCTGTATTTTTTTTTTTTTAATGCTTTCTTTACAGCAAGGAAATGTCTTCTTGAGGGCAAGCAAAAAACAATAGTTCTTTAATCTTTGCTTCAAAAGAAACACTTCAGAGAGGTCCAAACACCTTTGACAAATGGGAGTTTTACATTGATATTTTGAAAAAACATCCAGAACTGGGTTTGTGCTAATTGAATTGATTTGCATTTCTGAACACTGCTGACATTAAATTTTGCTGGGTCCAAGAATTATTTCACTCTATTTCCAGGTAGCAGAGTCTAATTTCTTGCCCCAAATGTAAAAGAGTCCAATGGAATGTTGCTTTCAGCTTGTTTCTCTTTTACCTCTCTAGGATGAAGAACTAGGCAGCTATCTTACATCCCTGCTGAAAAAGGGACTGCCACAGAGTACGTCTTGAGCAACAGAGCAGCAGGCATGGTGGTGCTTCAGAGGGATTTAGATTTTATTTTGTTTACATTGTCATAAATGGAAAACTAAGAACAGACATAGTACCTACAGGTTGCTGGTTTCCTTTTAATACAGGAATTAAAATGTTTGTCCAATAGCTGAAGTGAGAGTGTACATGGGACTACTGTTCAGCAATGCTGCAGTTGTCTTCCACAGAAACCTGCCCAGGAATCACTGCAGCCTGTTTTTAAAGAGCCCTGAGGAACAAGCTTTGAGTTGCTTACACAGTAAGGTAAGAGATATTCAGCATTCTCCTACTTGCACAGCTCATTTTCTTTAAAACCTTAGCAGTGCCAGTCTATACTAATAGGCCTTTTCTGTGCAACCTCTAGGCTTTCAGTTTGTTCATAAAAATGAGTAGTATCAACAGCCATGCACCAACTGCACTCCTGCCCTGAACTTGTTCCTGGGACTCTGTGCTGGGACAAAACAGCTCACTTCTTGGAGTCTTTCAGATTTGTGAGCAGGGGTATTCAGCTGACTTGTTATGAAAGGTTAGTATGAGTGATAGCCCTTCAGGGAATATAAAGTCAGAACTAGGAGTAGGCCTGAGGGGGTCAAAACAAGAAGCTTTGAAAGCTACTATACCCCTTTCAGAATTAAAATGCAAAGTATAAGTTTAATGTAGGCAGCAGTACAGGGCCCTAAACATGCTATTTACCCTGCAGCTTAGCTTTTATTACCCATTATACTGTATGTGTACTTCCCTTAATGACAGTTCACAGACCTGAAGGAAAGTCGCACTCCTAGATGGGGTGTCTAATAGAAATTTCTCCTCCTCTGTCCATAGCATTAGAATTGTGCTCAGTTGCAGAGAAAACAGTCCCTCCAGTGCTGGGAAGCTTTTTCGTAGCCTATGAATGGGGCAAAAATAGCAGTCTCTTTTGAAAGGTAAATGATTAGTTTGTCATAATACTCCCTCAGAGCCTGTCATCTTCTCCATTTTACAAATGCTCAAAGTACAAAGATTCTCTAAGGTCTTACCAAGTCCAATCAAACAGAGGAACACAAGAATCATCATTAACAATACTTTAAGAGGTTGAGCAGCTTTTCTCACAAACATTTAAAAAATACCTCCAAGTTAAGAGCAAGATACAGAGACAGAGAGGACTCACTCCAGTTCTGTTGTTACATACGGAATATGCCAGTCAATGGCTGTACCATCATGAGTAATAGAAGTCCATTTAATACATGATTCAAATTGCACATAGCAATAACTCATGCAAGTCAGGATTATCCTAAGAAATGTAATACTGCACACAAACACTATTACAAAGCTTTAGTTGTATTATAGTAATTTCAGATCTACTCTTGCTTTGCTTGCTGCATGTGTAACTCAGGTTGCTAGGATGGGTTAGTGAAGGCTTTAACTGATCAATATAGCCTCCCAAATTTAAGCCCCTTGCTTCCCATCAGACTGCATGTTTCTTTTCCCCTAATCAAGACTGCAACATACTATTACTACACTCCTTATTTTCCAAACCTCTTATCTCCTGTCCTTAACCAGAGATTAGACTGTGGCATCAGCTGCTGACAAACCATTGGCTGAATAGGGGCAGAAGCTGCAATGTCCATCTTTGTGCAAAAAGAAGTTACCACATCTTATAGAGACCCACTATCACTTATGGCCCCACACCTTCCTGCCACAATAATCCCACTCCCTACCTCCTTAAGATCCATGTCATTTCTTGTTCCAGGTTCAATAGCACAGCATAAAATGGGCACCCTGGTGACCTGCTGCACAGTGTCAGGTCAAAGTGTGGCTTCTAGTCTGTTTTGCAGGTTGAATTGAAATATTGATTTAGCACTGCCACCATTAGACACATCTTGTTCCATTTTACACAAGCTCCACGACAGTTTCCCTTCTATTCTCATCCTCTCAGCTGTCTTGTATGCCAGGAGGCCAGTCACATATATGCACATTTTATGTTTGTGGGTGGCATGGGACAGCACAGAGCAGTGAATCTATGTCTCTGTTACCAAAATCATGTCCTCTAATTAAACCATTGGTTTTTAAGCAGGTTCTTCAGCTAGGCCAGTGGCTGTCTGGTAGCTCTGATAACCACAAATGATAAATTCTTTCCAAAGTCATGATGGAGGAGTCTTTTATGTTCACAGGGTGGAAAACTCAACTGTTCTCAGAAGTTGGGTGTTCTGTTAATACAAGAGAAGGGATGAAGTAGGTTAGATATTTTTAGTGATATAACACAATCACTGTAAAAAGGGCTTTGACGCATGAACCGGACTGCACAGCCAGCTCCCACCAAAACTTTCCTCAATGAGAGAGCAGCCAATACTTGTTTACCACAGGTCCTGCAGGAACTCAGGTTGAGGGGCAGCAGCTTTTATATGTATAGGGGGGTTAACTGACTGCGAAATACTTGGATCTATTCATTATCTTTTAAAACTAAGTTATTTATTAACTGCTGAGCCTGAATCCATAGGCATATGATGCTAGAAAGCCTGTACTCAAATACTCCTTAGGAAGTCAATCAATTGATTCACAAGAAGGGATTCACAAGAAGCCTTATTTGGCTGTGGAATGTAGTCAGAAAGCAGTCTGAGAACCCAGCTGGCTAGAGTTTGCCACCAGGGAGAAAACACAGGATCCCTCCAAAAAAGGGAAAAGCTAGGCAGGAGTGTCCTGATTGACTCAGCTTTCAGTGTTATAGTCAATTGGGAGGCTAGTTTCTTTCAAGTAAGCCTTTCCTTGCTTCCAGAAGGGAACCCTGGGTTCACCTACCAACCCCAGAAGTAAACAAAAGGAGGCCAAAACACAACTGTACATACACACAACATGTTGTCACCACATGCTATCTAGGACTATAGGAAAGTGCAGCTCCCCCAAGTACAGTCCTAGTTGGCTAATAATAATACATAGCTGTTTGTTCAGCAAAAAATGTTAGAGCATTCCCTTAATGTAATCACTGTATCAAAGAGTGGTAGGTTTCAAAGGTTTGATTTCAAAGCAACAGTTGGAAAGATGAATATTGTACTTACTTTAAGTAGGTCAGTTGATTCCATCTCCGTGGTTTTTATTTCCATGTCTCTGTTCTAGTTTATAAAAGTAAGTGTAAGAGTAGTCCCCGAATTTCTGGTCACAGATTGTGTACACTATTTTAGACCTGAATCTGAGCTTGAAGTTGAAGTGCCATTGTTTACTGGAAGAGGTGAAGTAGTACAAGAGTGGGTTGAAGCAACAGTTAAAACTGACCAGAGCTAAGGTGACCCTTCGCATTTTGTAGATCAAATTGGTAAACGGCTCATTCTGGATGACCTGGATTCTCATTAAAAAGTGGAGCAAGTGAGTGAGATGATACGGGAGAAAGCAGAAGGTGCAAATGAACAAGACGATGTAGATAGTGCGCAGGGCTTTCCTCTTGCGAATGCTGTGTTTGATCTGGGAGATCCTCTTGGCAATGAGAGGGTAGGTGATCAGAATGATGGAAAATGGGATCACAAAACCAAAAACTAAGGCCAGGATGTTGTAAGATGCCATGCGATAAGTCCAGCTACTGGTAGCAAAGTTCTCAAAACATGCTGTTTTGTTCCCTACATCGTTGTGAAGGGGACCTCCAAGGATGAGTGGAACCATGACACTTACAGCTACCATCCAAAGGATTGTGACCACCATCACATAATGAGTGACTTTGATCTGGATGTATGTGAAGGGGTGCAACACTGCAATGTAACGATCGACACAAATGCAGGTGAAAAAGGCAATGCTTAGATAGATGTTGATATAGTACAAAGTCCCAGTTAGCCTACAAGCCATGTCACCAAAGATCCAATTGTTCTGATTCAGGTGGTAATGAATTTTAAAAGGCAACACACAAACAAACAGGGTGTCTACCATGGCCAGGTTAATCATGTATACGTAGGAATGAGAGATGTGCTTTACTTTGCAGGACAAGAGGTACAGAGCTAAGACATTTTCTGTTAGTCCCAGCACAAAGACAATGCTGTAGATGACAGTAAAGAGGGGATACTGGAAGTCTGCTTCCAAGTTGAAATCTGAACTGGCATTGGCAACTGTCTCATTGGAGATTCCTTCAGTCCAGAAAGTATCTGCCATGATTTCTGTTGCAGGAGGACTGTAGGGATATCCAACATGGGATACAAGTCTTAAAATGCCCCTTACCTCATAAGGTCCTTGAGTTTTGGGATTTACTTCATCTCTCAAGTGGTTAACTGCTAAAGCTATACAAATCTCTGATGTTAAGTCTGATGAAATCTGTGATTCTGACTTCTGTGCTTGGTAAAGGTAGATGGAGAGCAGTGTGGCTGAAAGGAAGAATGAATCACTTACTTAAACACATGAGCTTTTGAAGTTTAGCAGCAGCTAGATTATATACCAGCATTTAACAACCAGCGCAAGATGACAATATTAAATTAACAAAAGTAGCAAAAATAAAGGGCATAGAAACATTTGCCTTTTGCCAAAAATATATGTAGAATGTTACAGCTGTGGCTAAGGACAGGCAAGCAATTGAAGTAGCACCAGACAACTCCAGCAGTGATATACAGAACATGACCTCTGCAGGTTCTGTAATTCATTTCTCTCCTTCCTAGGTGCTACCAGTGCTCCTGTATCATTTCTGAGAAATACTTGTTATTAACCTTTCCTTAAAAACTTCCAGTGATTGATAGATTTTTGCAGTCTTCCCAAGAAAAAGGAAATCAGTAGTGGCATGAAAGCAGGACTGCTTTTTCTGTTACTCCAGTATGACTGAACTGCTGTAACCTTGCTGCTGCAGTTTTATAAATAACGTGGGAAATCATCCTGTTACAATTAAGAAATGGTATTTAAAGCACAAAACTGAAACAGGTAGTTGGCATCAAGACCAAGCTGTTAACCAAGTCAAAGAGAAGCAGCACAAGGAGGAGGAGTCTAGGCTGAATTGTCAATACTGTAGACATCAACAGCTGTAACATAACAGTAACTGAAAGGATTTGGCACTTTGGACAAGATGTGCCACATCTCTTACAGCAAACATTCATTTGCAGGGAAGTATGTGATATAGGATTACAGTCTTGGGTCATCATAAGACCTGATAACAAGCACACAGAGAATGCAAGAGAGCAAGTTTTCCCCTCTTCCCACATACCATTTTATACCTCACTCGAAGTTCATATACAGTGGCATTTTGGGGTAAGCTGTTGTGTGAATTTACAGCACCCTAAAACTACTCTGCACCAACCCCAAGGACAGGTGCTTTGCAGAGGAAAACATCACCCATCTCACTCAATTACAAAGGGAGCCTAAAGGACTAGTTTATGAGAGAAAAAGAGGCACTACACAAGCAGGACACCTTTTACTTAGGTCACCCACATCATGTAAGCAATAAACCGCATTCCAGCACTCTGTTTCCCGTCATCAACTACAAAAGAAATCTAAAGAACTAATCCAAACAGACACCTAAATAGAAGCCCTACATAGAGTGGAAAAATTAATCCCACCTACAGCATGTATGAAGCTCCTGAAGTTGAGCTGTTGAAAGCAGAAAAAATAAAGGTTGTCTATAGGTACTTTCCAAAGGAAACTCTGAAATCACACTTCCTCCTCCTCCTCCTGGTAGTTGTTTATCTAACTAGTTAAAAGCACCCAAGATTATAAATGGACGATTAGACAGGCAAAATGGTTTCACTCTAGGTAGGCAAACGTATTCATCTGCTTATATGGGTTTTTCACCTAATAGCAAGAGATATGTGCACATGTATATGCAGGAAAATTAATATAAAATTACATGTGCTAAGCCACAACTTCAAGAAGCACAGAACTTGAAACAACCATTATCTCAGAATTTTGCTAGAGCAAGAGCTATCAAACATGTATCTTTTTTAGGTTCAAAGAATAGTGTTACAACTGGGGAAAAATACAGCAGAGGTTTGTAAAATCATCAACAGGACAGGACAGACAAAGGGGACTGATTAGCCAATGTTTCCCACAAGGCAAGCACAGTAAGGACATCCATAGACATTATCAGGTAGCAGCTCCACGACAAGCAAAAAGACTTTTTCCAAATAGCAMATAGTTACATTGTGGAGGTATCTGTCCCAAGATTTTACAGAAGCTAGAGACAACAAGAGTTTCTGTATGCTTACACTGACTCTGACCTCTGTGGGATGGCACAGTCAGTCTGCTAAAGGACAGCCTAAAGCTAATTCCACTCACATACCACGTAGTATGGTTGCAAGGCTTTTGCCAAGCAAGGCACAGGAGCTGCTTGCATCACACTACTACACTAATATTATTACTTACAGCATCTGTAGTCTGACAGAGCTGCCCAGTTCCCTTCCCCTCTGAAGGAGGATCCCAAATTAGGTCTTGCATGCTTAGAATAAGCAGTGGGCCCCTCTGATACCTCAGTTACAGGAAAGTAATGGTTGAAGCTTGTCACAGAGATGCTTGTACCCACCAGCAGTAGTTGTACCTAGATATACCCCATCAAGTAACATGAACACATTTAAGCTTAACTACAGCGTAAGTAAAAAATAGTAAAAGGGGGGGGGGGGGAAAATCAGTGACATTAAGTATTTCAGAAGTAGGCCTCCTGCCAATTTCCAAACAGTTAAATTAGCACTTCAGGACCCCAGCATGTGCATTGATCCGTTTTAAAATATTTTCATTCTCTATAAGAGAAGTAATAAAAGCAACACAATTTAGGGCTAGACGTGAATCTTCCAAGCATATAGTCCATTTCATCTCTGTAATAATGTACCATTCATTTATCTACTACTTTAAAAATGAGGAGTCCTACCAGATTCCAAATCCAGAATTGCTTGCCCAGTGGGATTCCACTGGATTTTGTGTTCATTAAATTAGTAGAAACATTTTTATATAAAACCAGCTGTTTGTCTTTGAACTCTGGGTCAAGCATGAGGTTCTTCTGGTTTTGGTTTTAAAGCATCACTGTCAAACAATCAGAAAGACAGAACTCCCCATGTAACAGAAGTCCAAATTGCATCAACTGAAAAGAATTAGTAATGCAACAATGTAAAAGAAAAAAAATGTTAAGTACCCCTTGATGAGAGATGATAACATTCAAGCATTAACAACAGCCACTGAAAAACTAATGCAGGCTAGGAGTTTGTACAGAAGTTCTCCACTGACAGTATGTTTAAGTAAGGAGTGTGTTATCTTAATATCATAATGTGTCTGCTGGATTATTTTTAACCTGTTGTTCTGGGATTTAAAACAAACCAACCAACCAACACTACTTCGTGCTAGTTGCAAAGTTTGCCAGTGACCACCACTTCTAGGCTACTGTCTGGATAGCTGTATCTGGATTGCTTATTTACTGGATTTGAGAATAAGCCCATAAGCATGATAGGTTTTGGGTGTTATCAGAAGTCAAAAAACATTAGCAAAAAACTCAATAGCAAATACTTCTGTACTGTATCTATGAAAAAAAGCTCCACTATCTAGGCCTGCACTAGGAGATGGCTTGATCAACATCTGAACAATATTGGTCACGATTTGGTTCAGCTTTTTGCACTGTAAAGGCTCATAATAAATTTAGTTAGACAGAAAGTTAACTTACCGCATCTCAGGTCATCATCTCTCATGTGAAAGCAGCAAACGAGTACACTAGTCTCACCAAAGACTTCACAAACATGAGGTTATACTGCATAGAAACTGTCTTGCAAGACACACTGCCACATTGCTTTACAGAGAGAAACCACAGGAAGTGAATATGAAAAGCCAGCGCTTGGATCCAAGACAGAGCAGTTGCCCCTGCTAGTGAAGCGTTCCTCTTGTGGAACTGGGGTGACAGTACAGCACGCAGCCAGCCCTGATGCATGCTTTAGTTCTCTCAATGCTCCTACCAAAAGGTACCACCCTTGATCACCTCCAGTCTGCCCTGCTCTCCAGCCCCAGCAGTCTGCAGAGCAAAGCCAGCCTCTTCTGAACCAGGTTACTAGCACTTCAGTCTGACTGAGAGACTTTGAAATGGGCCTGTAGCTGCACTCACACTTCCCCTCAAAGGGGGGGAAAAGCAAGAGTTAGCAAGCTGCCATTCCCTTTCAGACAAACCACCGTCTAAAAAAAAACATATGGGCATGTTAGGTTTGGAATCTGGACAGAGAAGCCCTGTTGCTTGTGCTGTACAGCTCTGCGGCATGTAACTATTCTGAAACATCCCTACCTCTAGGTACTTATCTAGTGAGGCCTTATCTGGAAAAACACTAACAGTTTCCACCTAAGCAACACAGCAGCTTCAGCTTTCCTTTTCTGTGGTAGAGACTTGGGACTCCTCCAAAGTTCTATCATCATCTCTGGGAATTTGACCCTGAAGAAATAAACCAGGTAGGAGTCAGTCTGCTCTGTAGGAAGGGAGTAAGCAGAAGTGTCTTACCTTTCCTTCGCAGGCTGTCAAAAGGCAAACTTTTGGCAAACCTACCTGTAATGGAGTGGGGAGGAGATGCATCACTTCCTCACCAGAGGATACCTAAAAATGGACTGTCCTGTTCTGTATCAGAAGGAATCACTAACTCGGTCCCCACAGCCAAAGGCAAGGGTGCCTTAACAGAGGTCAGAAAGAGCTGCTGCCTCTCACCCCAGCCTTGCCTTGTGCTCTCCACCATGCAAGCAGAGAGTGGACACTGCACAATCTTTCAGCAGGCTATTAAGATTCTTCCATTATTTATCCGAATGGGATAGTCTGTATCCAAATTGCCATAGAACAAAGAATGTCCTCTTACCAGCTCAAGGAGACTTTCTGCTCTGCCAAACTGTTTGGCTTTTTCTGTAATTCTGCTCCTCCTCTCACAGACAAAGGGGAAATTAATAATGGTGGTACCAGGCATCTCAGCTGCACATTGCTTCTGCTATGGGAGAGCTGGACAATCAACAGTGTTTCAGGCAAGCCTTGTTTCTTCTGGGAAAGGCAGAAGTCAAAATTTGCACCCTCTTTCCTGTAACCTGGCATTCTCAGAATAATTTTACAACCAAAACAGACAGAGATTCTGGTGTCATTCATAAGAAAAAACACAAATTATCCAATGCTTATTTTGTCACTTGGGCAAACAGGCAAAACTTGAGATCAAAGAGTAGTTTTTAAAAAAAGTTCTCTCTGCTCCTTGCTATGCACTAAAATTCACAGCCCTTGAACTCTACCTGGACTCTATCATCTATCTGATGGACTCTACCATGCTCTGCAGTACTACCACACCACTGCCAACTATGGAAGAGCAAAATGAGGCAACAAGCAAATCAGAGCCCAGCAACAGCCTGGCAGCCTTCTTCTGGCTCCACTACTGAGAGTGCTTCATTTCATCATTAGGCTGACTCATTCATATAGCTGTTCCTGTGTTATTAGCCCAGGCTRGGATTATTAACCTTGGGTAGAGAGCCCTGTTCCTGTAAAAGATGAAATAGGGTTTAAGTGAAATCAAAGGAACTTTGCTCTGCAACATGGCGTGTCCTAACAGTAACAGACTGCTTTTTACCCGGGGCAGGATAATGTATGAGCTGCTACAGTTTGGAGAGAGAGTGACTGTTGAGAGGAAATGGCAAGTACTTTTAAGGCTGTTTCTGTAAGTCACCGCATTAAATAGCAACAGTTGTCCCTTCTGCTGTGCTGCACAAAGGCAGGGTTACAGAGGAAAGAGGCAGAAAGGAAATGCTACATTTTCTCTCATTCTAAGTATCTACCTGCTCACCTCTGCAAATGAAACAAAACAAAAAACCCCAAACTCTCCTCCTTTCTCTTCCTGTTTGAGAGTGATAGTCCTGCACCAGACTATATATAGAAAAAAAATTACAGTGCAGACATCTGAAAGCAGCATCAAGTTGTTCTTCCTTTCCCCTTGGCAGTCTCAGAGGGCAAGAACAAATGATGGGAAGATGCCTACAGTCACAGTGAATGATGTTTATTGAGACAATCCCAAATATTGTGCAAAGAGCACTCTGCAAACTTCCATTACATATCCACAACAGTCCTTTCAGGCCTGGCTGTGTCTCACAGAGCTGCTATTCTCCTGCGATCATCGTTGTCTCCAAGTCTGAGAGAGAAAAGGGAAAACATTGATTTAGGGAAAAGAATGGCAGCAAGACCACCTGAAAGCACTTAAAATCCATGGTCTTCATTTCCTGCCTGTACTGCCTCCCTACTCGCACGGACAACTCCAGTCAGCTCCAGCCAGCATTATTAGGAGAAGCACTACTGAAGAGGGCCAAAACCAGCAAGCAGCAGCTGCCCCTTCAAGGCCCAGCCAAGTGCTCTGCAGCCCAAGGAGTTTGAACGCAATACTCTGTGGCTTCCTTTTGCCTTCTGCCCGACCTAAGCCCCAGTGTGTGTACTGCTGCTGCAGGAGGGAGCATGCTCCAAGCCCACCCCTAGGTCTGTGCTCTGCCTGGGAGAGAGCAACCTGAGAAAGGCGGGAAAAAGCAGTGGGAAGTCCCTTGTACCCACATTTCATGGACACTGGATTAGTCAGAGGCTAAAAAAGAAACGAGACATCTGTAGAGAGAGGAAGTGATTACAGGAAGGATTACTACAAAGACAAAGCAGACAGGAACTGGACTATTGAAACCTGATGGCATCCCTCCTTCAGCTTTACAGCAGGAGAAATGCAATGTAGTCCCATGCTAGATATGATATTCAATTCTCTTAAACAAGAGAGGGGACTGTCTTTCTATTGCTAAAGTAGATGTTAGTGTTACGAGAGCCAGAAAATAATTTGATGTCTCTCTCTCTCTTTTGCAGATTATTGCTAATCTCATCAAAAGCAAGTGAGCATGTTTATTGCTATAATTTTTATTTATTCTCTTTAATGAGACACTAACACAGACGCTGTGTTTGATTTACAGTCAAGGGTGTCCTTGTCCCATCAAGACAGCATTTCTCACATTTTGCCTGCATTAAATTTTTTGCAATATTGAATACCTGCTACCCCTAGCAGGAATATCAAACGTTTTTTACATTCATTTATGATGATCTGCAAATTTGTCCATTTTTTTTAAAGCTAACAAACTTAGTTTAGCAGCATCTGATATAAACTGTTTAAAACAGCCACCATATAAGCAAAGGGATGGATCGGGTCTCTGTCCTCTGGTGTTTGCAACCCTGTCACGTGGATATAAAATCCAAGGGAGAGGTGAATGAACAGAAACCAACCTGTAGACACCCAGATACCACAGAAGATTTGGTCTTGCCACATGGCCAGGGACAGAACAAGGCTTTATGATTTGAATTTAAAGCATATTTCACTTGAGATCTCAAAGTCAATGTCAACATGCCTTCTCTTCTACTACGCTGCAAGTAAGAGGAAATCTGCTGGGAAACAAGCACACAATTATTCCATAGTGAATGGCTCTAAAGAACTCTAGGGCTGGGGGCACTCACTACGATGTGGGTGTCAATAGACAAAGCCGCGAGTGACAGGTCAGATAGCACAAAAGGAAAGATCGTGGATGTTACTGCTCCCTTCAGTATCAGATCCGACTCCCACAGAAGAAAAATTACCATCTGCAATCCCTTGCATTCACCTACCTGCTTCATTATATTCTACAGATTTTAGAAAGAGTCCAGATGGTGGAGCCATAGCATGAGGTGGAAAAGCCCGTGAATCTTTTATTTCCAATAACTCCTTTATATGACGAGGTGTTAACTTCCCCTGGCCAACTGCAACTAGAGCCCCAACCATTCTTCGGACCTGGAAAGACAGATAACACAGCTTAGGCACTGCCCTTGTAAAACTTAACAGATGCAAAAATTCTGTCCAGAGTGCTGCACTTCTTTACATCAGCAGTACCTTGTGCTGTTTAACAGCCCACAGTTACTACTCACGATGAGTCAAGCTAGAAGCCCAATTAGAGAGGTTAGTGCCTGTCACTTGGGAAAAAATGGTATCACCTTGATTTCTTAATATGAGCCTAGGGAGTCCAATATGTTCTGCTGCTGGATACAGATATTAAACCAACAGTTCTCAGCCTAATTACCAGGGTTCCTCTCCTGATTGTTCCCAGTCCAGATTTTCCCAACATAAAGAATGCTTTGGCCCTTGCTTTAGATGCCACTGATGTATACCAGCTTGTGGCACAGACCTACCCATCAGGGCCAAGCCAGTCCAGGCTGCCCACATATGCRTTTGGTATCATATATCTCCAGGGAACATTTTCAGTGCTTACTTCATGTCTTCAAAAAGATCCTGTTCCCTCAGCCCCCCTAACATGCCCCAGCAAACACAGTCACCCCACACCCTGCGGAGGAAATGGGTTCTTCCCAGTTTGAGCAGGGCTTGTGGGGGGTGTCTAGGTTCTGTCCTGATCAGGGTGATATGACAACACAGAGCAGCTGAGCTTGTCTGCAACATCTTCTTGTGACCAAAGTTGGCAACAGGAGAGGGAAAGCAACAGGCAAAATTATCCTGCTTCCTTTATGTCTTCCTTCCCTGCAACTAGAGAGACTAGTAAGAGTGAGATGAGGACCTGCACACAGTGATCTCTAGCTACCCACTGTTGCCTTGGAGCAAGGCTTGTTCTCAACACATGTGGGAAGAAAGCTGAGCAGAGGTGGTTTCTGTTTTAGAAGGAACAGCAGCACCCACACATCCCTTTATGGCAGGAAGCTCAACACGCCTGCCAGGGGAGCTGGACTCACAGGCTCTTATTACATAAGCAACACTGTTTCCAGGTGGGGGACAACGCGGGGGCTTTTTTCTCTCTCAGAAAGCCAAAAAAGTAAGAGGAAGAAGTCCCAAGCGAGACAGTCCAGGAGACAACACCCCCACAAGTCAGAAAACTGGGATTTCAAACATCTTCTCTGCTTGTTGCACCTTCCTTTCCCTCCCCCCACACTCAGCAGCTCAAGGAAAGCTAGACCTTGTCCCAGTGCCACCACCAAAGTGAACGGGCTTGTACAGACAGTCCTCTCATGAGAAACACCTCTCTTGAGGGGGAAAGAAACAGCACAAACCAAGGAACTTCCAACCAGCTTGATGGTGCCCAGCTAGGTGAAAGCTGAATTCCCTCCCGGAAGCTGCCAGCATTTTGCTTGTGCTTGTCTGTACTCATTTTGGTAGGAGAGCTCACAGAGCCTATGGGAACATGCCACAGATTCACTGAATCCAAGTCTGATTTGACAGAGTAGCCACACTGAAACTCAACCCTTGTCATGGCATTTGATTGGGCTGATCCCAAGCCACTGCACTTTCACAATTTTCTAGTTACTTTTCTCTGCCCCCACTGGACAAACGGCCCCCCAGTCTCAAATTTTACAAGCAACAGCAATACCAGGCCCACGTGAAGAAAACTGGTCAGGCAGACACTTGTCCTGCCCAGTTCATCTCCTTGTGATGCTGTGAGAACACATCCCTACCTGTGCAGATGTGATCAGTCATGCCTGCATAGGAGGCTGGTGGTTAACATTTGGCCTAAATAAACATTTATTCTATTTACATCTTTTTTTTTTGGGGGGGGGGGAAGGAAACAAAGCCCTCCAAAGACTTGAATGTAGTGCTGTAATGAAGTAGTGGTCCAAGTTTCCCAACCATTAACATTTACAAAAGAGTAAGTCAAGGTCCACTAAGCAACCAGTTAGGTTTATCATTGTTAAAACAGAAAGGTCCAACAAGAGGAGATGAATTTATCTGAAGACAAGCACTGCCTCTCCCTATCTTCTCCTAAACTGCACTATGGAGTGTCAAAAGCTTACCTTTAAGCAATTTTGATGGCACAGAGAAGAACCACAGGTCCTTGACACATGTTGTTTTATCTATCCCTCACTAGAGGTCATTGCATGCTGTGACTCTGATGCATGCTTTGATGTCTCCACACTTAGAATTTGCTAGCGTAAAAGCGGACTAACATTAGGGATCTGAAATAGCCACGTGCTTGCTGTCCCCCCCCCCCCCTTCAAGTTACTCAGAGAAAATACATACATACAATTTCTGGGTCTGTTCAACCCTTTTCTCTTATAAAATTCATCCAGATGGCAATACTTAACACAGCAGCTATATGAGGTGAAATCAAAAGTCAGTCTAGTCTAATATCCTCTCTCTGACAGAGGGCAGAAGCAGATGCTTAGAAGAGTAAGTTGTTCAGTCGCCTGTTGCTGCCCTCACTATGGCCTGCCAGTTTGTGGTAGTGCAGCTGCTACAAACAAGTTCTGCAGAGTGCCTTAGCCAGAGTTGAGCATTACTGCGTAACTGTTTCTCTCTGCACAATATCACAAAGTAGCATTTCCTGTCTAAATACATAAATGGGTTACCACCATTTTCTCCTTGTCAAAAGGACATCTGATGGAACAAATCCCTGCTATATATCAAGCCCTTCTCAAGCACATTGCCATTCTTCCCTTGCTCATATCCAGACACCCACTGTCAGAGAGCTTACAGAGCATTACTTGGCACAGGATAAGAACAATTTGGTTTGTCAAAACAGAATAAAAAATAGCTGCTTGCTGTTCCCACAAAACATCCCCTCTCTCCTCCAAAAAAACAAGCAGCCCTCTCTTGCCTAGTCTCTGTCTCCAGAGCATGACCGTGGCCAGGACAGGCAGACTGAGAACAGCACACACTTTCCTAATGAGGTGATCTATTAAGTTGTGGACATAGATGTCTTCCCTGAGGACAGCAGCAAAAACCCCACTGGAGTTATTTCAAAGCAAAGAGAGTGGAGGCTAGACAGTATGACAGAGGGAAGGATCCTGCAGTTGTGCCTGCATAGCTGAATCAGGCCTTCCCGTCTCTCCTTTCTGCAGCACTAAGAATTACTTCACGCTCTGAAGCCAGAAAATAAAATTCCAGGGTAGTCTTCACTGGGCCCAGTGCCATTCAGCAGAGCAAGAACGTATGTCTCTTGGTTTTTACCACTCAGATTGCAAGGACAAGGTAATAAAATTTGCAGAAAACAAAACTTTCCACCCTTCCACCTGATTCTGTGTCTACAATGAATGACTGAAGTCACAAACTTAAGAGATTCTGGTTCTACTGGGCCAAACAGAGAATAAGGAACCCGATCTCTCTGATACTGGGTCCCTGTGAGGTGTCATACAGCTACAACACCAGCTCTGTAAAAGAGATGGCATTACACAGGAATGCAACATTGCTTAACTGACCAATACTTATATGCGATGCTTTGGTCCTTGAAAACAAAGCATGTGCCGAATACAGCGCTAGACACTACCTGTCGGTAAAGAAATGATCTGCTCCTGAACTCCAACTCCCAAAACTCCAGTCCCCTAAAGAAAGAAACAAAAAAGTGTTTAAAATCACATCTCAGATGGCTCTTCCACCTGCAAGAGGAGTATAAATCACAGATAAACTGCAAGTGAGTGGAATGAATAAGAAGTTGTGATCTTTCATGTTTGATTTAAAGTACTCTCAGTAATCTGTGAAATTGACTGGGGACAGCTTCCTCTGATTAGAGGACTGAACAGCAAAGCTAAGCTGAACTTGCAAACAGCCAGCAATTTGGCAAATGTAGCCACGCAGAACACCTCTCCAATCCAAATGCTGCTGTACACCTTCACTGGGGACAACCAATGGGCTGACAACTTCATGGGTCAGTTAGGGCTAAATTGACAAATTTCATAGTTCTGTAAGGGACAACTAACATTAACAAAAAGTAAAGGAGATAGAGAAATCTCTGTCAGAGAAAGGGCAGAGCAAGTGTATGGGAAAAACAGACTTGCTGTTCCTAAGATGAATAGAGTCATCTGAAGGCCACATTCAACACATACTGCACAAAACCAGAGGCAATCATTTACTTACTCATGCCTGCTTGTTTCCTGCTGGGAGAACACAAGAATCAGCCACTAAAAGTAAAGGTGCCTAGTAGAGGCAGGAGGCTGTATCCAAGGCAGGGAAGATGACAGCATGGTCCATGCCCAGATACCCCAAAACTGTATTGTCTAACAGCTGTGCACACAATTGAGGCCTATCTTTGCTCAAGGACAGTGTGACAAGGCAACTGGCAGTGACAAGGCTGCAATGCTGTGGCAGGACAGGGGAATCTGTAGGTGAGAACAGAGGACATTAGCCCAGCTGTTCAGATGGACTGGATGGTCCAGGAAAAACGCTGCTCCAAGTGGGAAGAGAGAAGCTTTGACAGAAGCAGAACAACAGCTTCAAGCTCCTGGGTGCTCTACTATTCAGTCTGGACAGAAATGACACTTTCTTCTCTCTAGACAGCACCCAAATTTCAAAAAAGGAAAATCTAACAATTTTCTTAAAAAGGAACTCTAACGATAATAATAGGGCCTCTGTGCCACCACTGAGCAGCACTGAAGCATCAGCCTTCCCCTAAATCTCCCCATGACCTAAAAAATAATCACTTTAACTAGAGTGAGTTGAAACAAAAGAGAGTTATCAATAACCAGGAGAGAAAATGAGAATAAGGAGGAACAATTCAGCTCCAAATCTTATGCCTTCATATGAAGAAGAATGAATTGGTAAGCACAGGCTCCATTTCAATATTTTCCAGAATGGTTCTGGGACATTTGCCCAGCCTGCCAGCTGGAAATTAAAATACCAGATGGACCTTCAGGCTGTTGCAAAACACTGTCCTGTAGCTAGAATCCCTACCAGGGGTTTGTGGTTTGGAAGGGGTGGAAGGTGCTTGCTGAGTTGCAAGCTACCTTGAGTTACCAACTGTTTCAAAGCCAACTACCTGCTCTTTTGGAAGTGCCAACTGCACAGAGAACACACAGAAATGGTCTTTTTCCTGGACAGCACTGAAGTGCTCCAAATACTGCATCTGTTTAGGCAGAGAATGTATATGTGCACAAGGAGGGGATAAGGTCAAGATGCCTACAGATTGCCTGTCTGACAAGAACTAAGGGGGCAGCTCCCAGGAGGAGGTATAAAATGCATGCTTCCTTACAAGATGCAAATTGGCCCTTAATTGAGCATTATTAGTTAACAGTAGGGGCTGCAGTGCTTGTACAGTTTTACTCTAGGCAACTGTAAGCAAGGAGGAGTAGAACAGAAACACATATGGTGGCTCAGAATCCCATCACAAAGCCAAGTCAGCTCTCAGAGGCCTAAGGTTGGTTTCTGTTTTTAAGTAAGAGCTTGCTCGATCTGACATTTGACTCTGTCCAGAAGATGGTTTTGTTTAGGTGGCAAACAGCAAACTGGGGTGGCAGCCAGCACACGCATCTTTGTATTCTGCTGCTCTCCATGAGGCTATGATTGAATGAACTGAGAAGGGTAGAGATGAAGGCACACAGAAGAAAAAATGGCAGAAAGCCTGCTGATGATTAACTGATAAATCTGTCCTCCTGTCTCAAAGTACTCTCAAGATGGCAAATTCCAACCTGAAAAGTGATTTCTCCTCCCCTTCCAATTAACTCCTTGCTGCCAGATGTTCTTCAGAACAAAAGTTTGCAGGATTCCAGGAAAGAGCAAGTGCTGGTGTGGTCAAAAGAGTAGCCAGARTAGCAAATGTTTAAAAACCTTATACCAAAGTGAACCTCCAGAATGCTTATTGATACTCTGCAACCCAAAGCAATAGGATGCAGTTTTTGTACGTAAAGAAGAAAAAGCTACCTGGAACACTACTCCAGCCCAGGGAGACCCAAATTGCTACTTCCCTGCACTACTATGTTTTCTGCAGCCTTCACCAATATTGCAAGGTTTCGTCCAACGTAGGTGCATACATTACCATTCTGCCACAGGAACAGAACAGGCTACCACCCACCTTGTCAAACCCTGAGCACAGATACCTGACTGCATTCAGACTTCAGAGGTGGTTCCTACCTATCAGAATAGCCTGGGACCCAGCTTCCCACTCAAGCGAGCTCTTCAGACACTCTCAGCATAGCATCTAACCCAAGAGATGCATTTATCTCATGTCAAGCTGAACTAAATGCTTTGCCACTAACAGTATCTCTGTCATCCCATAAATCCGTCTGGAGGTGTCTAACCATTTCTAGCTCTGATGCAGGCTTTTCACTTGTCACATTCACAAATACCATTTAAAAATACCTTAATTTCACCATATGCACATCTTAATGCAGAGAAAAGAATCCTACCCTACTAGCCTCAATATTTTCTCTTATCATGTTAGCAAAGACTAGTCCTGAAAATAGGTTAGGTCAGTGGCCGCAAGGAACTGGATCAATGCCATTAGCTTGAGTGCCAACTCTTCAACAAGAGAGCTTTTTTCCTGGTTGTTCAGCAAGTATTTCAATTAGCCAACTGGCAATGGAAACCAGAAAATGCTGCACATTTATGTTACCATTTAGCCTTTTTTACTTCTGTAACACCTGCTCAGCATTTGTGGCACTGAAATTCAAATCACTGCATGAGAGAGACCAGAAATATGCATCCAACTTCTCATAGTTCCCTCTTCCCACCAAAGGCACTTTGTCATAACTTTCTTTCCATGTCTGCACAAGAAGCTAGCACATTTCCCTCATCAGATAAGGATTTAACAACACAAGTCTTAGACAAATGGTATCTTACAAGAGCCATGCCGCTACCCTTTGGTATCTTCACATTAGCAGGTGATTGCGTACACACAAATAACGTCCAGACCTCATTTGAGCAGAGAGAAACTGAAACACACAAGTTTTCACTGCACAAACATCTTGTTCAAAGGAGAGAATTCTGAGCATCTATGTAAGAACCTGAGTTTTGCTACCTGGACTTATTAATGGCAAAAGACAATCAATCAAGGAACACAAGCCAGACTGGGTTATTGCTGTCTGCTGCTTTGTTGCAAAATTAATTAGACCAATACCCTGCCATGTTAGACCCTGCCATGTGCATCAACAGCACCCTCTATGGGGAGAAGAGCATTGAAGCATAGGAAGCATGAAGCCTCAGTATGAGCTCCCCTCCATCCTGTAGATCTGATAGCTAATATCTGCAGACACATGGAGGGCTGTGAGCAAGGGAGAAATTCTCAGAATTTGTAATTCAAGCCAGTGATGAGAAAGAGGCATAGGAACAGGGGTGGGGGGAGAATCTCAGTGGGCATATTACATTACAGGGTCCACGCTGAGGAATGACTGGGTTTTGTGTTTGACAAGGCCAACACAGAAGGAGGAATTCAAAACCATCCAGACTGAGCTGTAGCGGGGCAGTAGGAAGTAGAAGGATACAGAACAGCACAAACAAAACAAACCTCTTAACCAACCTGCAGCAACATTCATTATCTTTGGATCAGGGATGCTTGCAAAGAGCCTGCTTTGAGTTCTTCTGATCTGTAGCTCACAACAGATCTGCCTTCTTTTCCACCACTCCTGCCGCTCCATCTCCACTCCCAGCATTGTTCATAGTGGGCTTTATTTCTTTAAATGAACAGAGTTTTCCTAATTCGCTAAACTTCACCTGCTTGATCAGAACTTCAGGGCATGCAGGTACTGCATGCTTTGCTAATCCACAGTCAAAACAGGACTTTGCAAAGCTCCTAGCAATCATTTTTCTCCTCTTTCCTGTGCCTCTCTCAAAACTACAGCACAGACTTTTGGTTTGCAACACTATTACAGATCTGGAACAGCAATAGGGCAAAGACTAGCATGGTTCACAAGAACAAATGCAAACAGGGTGAAAGGTAGGAGGGCTGCTGAAAGATTCTGGCTGCGAGTTGGGCACAGGCATCATCAAAGCTGTAACTGTCTCCCACAAGTTCAACATGCACACCACCTCTGACGCTGGGTCCTTCGTTAGAACAGGATTGGGTCTTGCTTCTAGGCCACCACTGCAGTAACAATGGCATGACAGAATAAGCTATCCATTCCAACAGCAGGGAGAAGTTAGCCAGTGCCCCAATAATATGGCATCTAGCATGGCAGCAGCAGGTCACTAGTGTCACTGCAGCTGGCCTTGAAAATAAATTCCAGAACAAGCTGCCACCATCTACTACACAGTATCAGCACACAAAAGTGACTCCAAGCACCCCATGCTTTCCATTGTCTAGTCAGGAAGAACTGCTCTTTATCCAAAGCACAAGTAGATTGCAGGGATGGATACTGTGACCTTTCAAATCACACCCCTATTACCTTCTTCAACTTTACTGAGCTTCTGCTAGCTCCCCAGCCAGCCCTGATATTCCAGTGGCACCTTTATCCAGCTTTGCTGCTCCTAATTGTAAGACCCAGGACTAGGTCTGTGCTTGAAGGCTTTGTCTTTTTACCAAGCCCTGAACTGTATTCAGGGACACAAAGTCAAGGGCATATGGATGGCTCTCAGCAATCTTAATCACAGACCAAGCTAAAGCTAAATCCTCACTTCCAAACCCTCAATCTTGGGGAAAAACCTGGATGGGAAATCCAGACAGACAGGCAAGATACACATTTAATTTAAGGAAACCAGCTGCCCTGCAAAGACTCTGGAACGTGAGCCACTTAGAAGCCTGTTCTGGATAGCAATTCTGCAGGCAGCTGTATGCCATGCACAAGGTTATGCTGGTCTGCCTGAGTTTCTTGAACTAGAAACTCTCAGCATTCTGCAGGGCAACATGCTGTGAACCTCATCAGAGTAACTGCTGTGACTAACAAAGCTGCTGTTATTTTCTCAGTTACTTCCCCCATATGGCTGACCATCTGCATCAGTCCCATTGTCATGCTGGCTGTATATAGTGATGGGAAAGTGCTGCAGGCAGATGCCCAAGATTATCTATGTTTTCCCCCGATTCCATGTGAATTAAGGGCCTTCTATTTCTTTCTGATTAGCTGCCCTCAATTTGCAGAGATGAGTTCTGCTTCGACCTGCAAGACAGGAAGTCAGTATATTTGATCAGACCCAGCGGTGCTACCTGCTCCTCTGCACTCCCAGCAGGAAACAGTGCCATTTTATAGGAAAACAAATTCTGACAGAAGGATGCCCATGGCTAATGGCTGTTACATGACCACAAACTGAACTCCCCCATCCCCACCTCACTGTAGTGACTAAGCAATCTACAGCACAAGTCAGGGAATCCAATAAAAAAATCCGAGTGACAGTATTTAATGAGAGCAGAGAAACAAGCTACCTCCAAACCTTACTGTTCCAGCCTGAATTTACCCCAGACACTACCTTCCTCCAGTGTAACCTCTTATGGTACATGAGCTAAAAACTGCAGCCCCCAATTAACCCAAAACAGTACCATGAGCCTTCAAACACCAGATGGCTCATTTGCTACTCAGGTGCAAACATTTTTGGGGGTGAAACAACTCCTGTTTATTTTATGTGCAGTACCTAGTTTTATGGGTTTTGATATTCCCATTGTCTTATGCTTACGTATATAATCATTCACAAAAAGGCAACAGAAAACAAGGTGCAATTTAGCAGTCTGCTGAGGTATTGCTGGCTCAAAGAATGCTGTCTGATCCCTCCTGGAAAAAAGGAAGGAACGAATGGCCAGAGCAAAGCTAAACTACCATTTCATTTGGAGCTGGCTTGGGAGAGTCACATGGTCCCAGCAGGCTTTGCAGAATGAATTTCACCACTCAGCAGTGCCTACTGTGACATCCACCTGTGACTGGGAAGGCCGGGACAAGCACTGACATGCCTGAGGGAATCCAGCTGCAGCATCAGAACACAGGCAATGGCAGACAAGGAGGCAGGCCAGACTAGGAGGAAGCAAAGGAGGAAGAGGCAGATGAATGTCTGAGATGTCACTGTGCAAAAAGACATCATTTTCCTCACCAAATCTGTCTGTTCATATGGACACAGTCTTCTAGAAAGATTTATGGTGGTTACCAGTATTCCTTACAAGGACTCTGCTGAGGCTAACTATTCCAACATATCACTTACATTTGCATACTCTGCTAAATTTCTAGAAGTTGCTTTCTAGATATTTTGCATCTTTGGTAAAGCCCCAGAACCAGCTCTAAAACTAAAACTCTGTGCAACCCCATTCTCAGGAGCAGTCCTGCAGGGAAGAACCTGTATGCATATTTCCTTCCTACAAATAAAAAATCTGATATGCACATTAGATATACATAAATACATATATATACACACCCACATACATGTACCGTACATCAGATATACCAACAGAGCAGAAAAATGGGTTTTCACTTCAGACTACCCCCTGAAAGCTTCCATGCTACCAAACAATACTAGAAATCACTTTGATACACAACAGAAACAACACAGACTTGCTAACAGTTTAGAAATACTCCTTACATCCCATAGCATTCTCCTACAGGCAAAAAAGGACAAAGTTACCTTACATAATCCACAACAACAGATATTTATGTGCAAATCCTCTCCTCCCTTGCAGTGAGCCCACTAACTGTGTATCAAGGGGCTGTGAAGATTTGAACCAGCTGTGGAAAAAGCACAGCTGCAACATATTTGTCTAGAGGGTTCAGATAGGCTGGGTCTGCTGCAAACACCTGAGTATCGAGGAAGGGGCCACAGACAGCTCATGTGAGCCATGGAAGAAAGGGGAAGCAGGGACAAGATGATTCGCAGGCCCACAGGGGCATCATGGCAGTGCTAGAAGGAAGAGAAAACTGTGAAATAGTCATTGCAGGGAGCAGCCGCAAGCTGTTTTCTCACAAGATTTAAAGATAAATTACTACTTTTAGCCCTCCTTGTTGTGAGTGTTGGCGTACGCGGTGGCAGCTCCTACCCCCAGATTCCTGTTTATGTCAGGAGATGCCAATGTTTCCATCACTTACATACAGTCTGTTCTCTTGCCTCCTCGATGTACATGGCATACAGACATTTCCATCATTACACACATGCACACTGCACAAACACCTAGAACATCAAGGTCAGAATTCAGCTCAGCTCTTTAGCAATGCACAAGAGAGAGATTTTTTGAATAATGGCAAATCTCCCTACTGAAGTCCTCTTCAACTTTCACGTACCAACTCTAGCCAGGATTTCTCGTATTYTGATTGTCTGGACAAGATATATTAAGCTACAAAAGACAGTTTGAGAAGCTTAAAGAAAAATACCTTGTTTTCTTTCAAAGTCTACATGATATTTTTCCCAAGACAAAAACTTCCTTTTTTTTTTTTAATCTCAACAATAATTTTGCTCATCAGCAAAAACTCTGGCTGTCTTTTTCACACAGCAGCAGAACCGAGCACCTTGCAATGAATAATACATGCTCTGCTAGAAAACAGGTGACAGAGCAATCATCCCCCAGGAGTAAGTGATGTGGCTAAATCTCTGAACACAGCCTTAGCATTCAAAACTATTTTGTACGGATGGGACAATAACTCCACTTCCACTGTTGCCAAGCAACTGAGTTTGATGGAAGGAACCATTTTAACAGTTGCCCTTTTAAACAGACAAGTGGTCAATTCAGAAAATTGGTTTTAGTTCAGAGGGGAAGGAAGGAGTGAGAAATAAAAGCTTCGTTATTTGACTAGGAGACTAAGATTTATCATTCTCTTGATTTGTCCCTCTAAAGCAAAAAATAAACCTCCTTAGATTAGTCTTAAGAACCTATTTATATGCTTTTAGCAAAATCCCAGCCCTTTCATTGCAGGAGCAGTTCATCCTCCTACTGCAGTGAAGAGATACACATGCAGTTCAGGCATATTTGCTGTCTTAGTTGCAGAATTTGCAAAAGCAAATACCGAGCTTTATGACTACAACTGTCCCCATATGGAATGTTTTAGATTCACTGTAACAAGGACGCTATAAAAAACAACAACAACAAAACCCAGCCTGCCACACACACACAAACCCCAGAACTTTATTCTCTAGACCAGAGAATTCACGTTTTTGGTTAAGGCTTTAATAACAGCCTCAAAGGATTCTAAGGGAGTTAAATGCCATTTAAATGCATTGAAGTTAGGCTTCTTTAAGCTGCCCCCTCCAATCTAAACATTCATTAAATCAAATCAATCGATATCTACACATTATAAAGATGATTCTTGTTATAAAACAGAAGTTTGGCAGCATGTGTCACCAAGCCTCAGCAAAAATACTCTACCAGCAACTAGTTCGATGCTTTTGATCCAGTTTTTAGGTCTGCTCTCTCCCTCGTGAGCTGTTTTTGGCCTGGTGTGGGATGGATTTATGCAGCAAGTTATGCAAGGGATGGCAAACTCCCTTTTTTAAATTAAAATCAAAGACAAAAAAAGAGCTGATGCATATTAAATCTAACAGGTTGGTCAACTGACAACAGAAGGTGTGGATTTGGAAGGTGATCTGGCCCATGCACACTCCCAGGCGACTATGACAAGGCTGTCCATGGTTATTTTCTGGTTAGCTCAGGCCTTTGCCACTAACACTGGTGCACAGCATAAGGCACAATAAGATTTTAGGGATGAAACATTTCATCCTTACTTGGGTACCAAAGCATAACCACACTTGATGGAAGGAAGCCAAGCTCTCCATCCAGCAATGGCAATCCAACAATGACTTGTGGCAACCCCCAGTTTCCTCACCTTCCTCTTACCATGGGGATGGTGTTGCTCAGCTGCAGGGCAAGAAGGAGGGAAGGAAGTGTTCCATCTGGCACTAACTGCTCACAGTAGCAGTGAAAGTACCATAGCCAACTGGATGGCTAGTTAAGATGCGGCTGTGTATTTAACAGGCACCAATACTGAGCACGGAAAGCAGGAATCAGACAAAACGCCTTTCTCTTCCTGCTCCTGAACAGGGAGATTGAGAGGAACTGAGAGACCACGGATACTCAGAGCGTACAGATCTCATCTGTTTTTACAGCTCCCTTTGGTTTTTGTCTTACACTGCTGCTGGCAAAACACGTCATTCTAAGACAAGGGGAAAGAAACAGCAGGCTTTATGCAAACTGCAGTGAGGGTGAGCAGCAGCTTGGAGCATGGCACTTATTGTTACAGACAGCTCAGTACATATTAAAATTTAATGGAGGCTTGTTCTGGAAAACTAGAAAGGAAGGGTTTTCTCCTACTCAGAAACCAGGAAAACATGATTTGGAGACAGAAAACAGCAAGGTTTGCTTTCAAACTGGAACACAACAGCCATGTGCATATGAAAGAAGCCATCATCAAAGCAATAACCATGTTCAGATGGTAAATACCCATGATCTTTCTGGAAAAAAGAGTTCAGTTTCTGCTAAGAGAGTGAATATATCCAGCCCCTTAATTTCAATACTTACAAGATCTGGTCCTGAAAGAACCTGACACTGAACAATTCTTTGTTTATGCAATGACTGAGAAATATTGGACTTTTCTTCACCAGCATCCCCAGGGATAGCAGCAGGAGTTGCCAGTGTGAACCGAATGGATCTGAATATTAGAGTTACCCAGGCGTTGTGTGTTTTTTTTCTCCTGCATGCAGTCTTTAGGAAAAGCTAGGACAGTAGCAGGAAAAAAAAAATATCTCCTGTTCCCTGGCAGAGCTGGTCTTTAGGAACTAAAACGAGTGGAAATGTTGGCATTATAGGAATTGCTCCGTCTTAGATCCCACACACCTGGTTATAACATCCTGCATTACTGCACAAACAACTGGACCAGCTTCCCTGCCCTCAGTCCTGCTTATCTTGCTCCCTGGGAACATGGGAGAAGAAAGGGAAAGGAATATTCTTTCCAAGCTGTCACTGGGCAGAACCTTGCTGGCAGCAGACAACTGAGGAGGCACTGCACAGCAAGCAGGAAGTCAGTGTTGAAAGCAATTCTGAAAAGCAGCTTTTCAGACAAAGCAAGCACTGGCTATTCAAAGCAGCTCCTCAGCTGACTATCTAGGCTCTCACCTGTATTCATAGTGGTGGGACAGGAAACCAGAAGAGGGTCGGATGTCTACCTGGAGGATAGTTCTGACTGGAGACCGAAAAGGTGTTTCAGAGTTGAGTGAGCGGAAGGTGCTGAAGTCATGGGTCCCCAGCAGGAACCATCCTGCATCTTGCATGGCAGGCACATTCAGGTAGCTGAAATTGAACATGCAGATCAGAAGGAAAGGAACATTAGGTGGAACCAAGCATGTTATGCGGGTCAAAGCCCAATCAATTGATGAGATGCTTAAACCCAGCATACAGATTTGACATGGCTGCACTGTGGGAAGCCTCCACATTTTGCAAGATGGAGTTTCTCTCACAATGGCACAAACCAAGATGCCAGATGACCTGAGATCTGAAGGTGTTCAAAACCCCAGGCTAGATGAGAATGTTCTCTCTCTAACGCTGGCAGGCAAAGACTTTTTACATGATCCTTTATCCTGCTGTGCTGCTTATCACTGTTGAATTCAAGTAAATCTAGTCAAATTGCTGGCTTGAGCAGAAGGGAAGAACATCAAAAAAACTTTGCAGTATCTGCATCTTATAAAATGGAAAAGATATTTCCAGGTAAGATGGTATCAAACACCATTATGGTTTTCCAAACTTTAGATTTGTAACACCCAGAAGATTAAATTTGGTAGTAATGGAAATGCAACTAGTGAGCAAACTGTCAGAGCTGAACCCAGTGCAAACCCAAGGTGAAGGGGCAGAAGAAAGAGCCAAGGGAAAAACCTCAGAATGCCAAGTGCCATTCAGTCTTATTCTTTTGAAGTATTTAGGTCTGTTCGAAGTACTGTCAATCAAAAGGATTTAGACAGATTTACAGATTTATTTGCTGAACAGATGTCTATTCTTATTCTAGTTTTGTAACTTTCTCCTAAGAAAGCTTGAGCAAGTATGGATGATCTATGGCTGAAGTTTTTCAGATCTTAACAGAAGACAAAAGCTGAAAGGGGAAAAAAAAAAAAAAATCAAGATGAGTTGTTCCAACATCATTAAAATTATTTGCCATGTTCAAGAAAAATGACTAGCACTTACAGAGTCCTGGTCACACAGAGAAACAGTAATGACACCCAGCTGGTAACTTAGACACCCACAGAAGTTTGCTTAGCATGTATTATGTGTTTTATACACAAGATCTGCTCAGTACTGTGAATATTAGGAGCTTCTTCACTACTAGCAGTCACAGTATCACACCTTTTAGAAAGATACCTCACACGCAGAATTTCTAACATGATGATCCTACCCATTATGTGGTATTGTCATTTGAAAAAATAACTGCACTATCTGAGTGAAATTAAATGCTATTTCATGAAGCCTGAGATTAAGGTGCATTGTGTGTATAACATCTAATTTTGCAATTTCAGATTTATTTTTCCCTACCACAGCCCATAGAAAAGCCATATGTTTTATATTAGGACAATGTCACCTTCATACCTCTACCAGGACAGTTAAGATTGTTTTGCTGGTAATGAAAAAATGTAACGTTATTCCAATAGTGGTGACTGAACTATCGTAACTGGCTATAAAACTGTTTTTCTACAATGTTGTGAAAAACTTCCATTTTCTTGAATGTATATTTATTTCAGTACATCCTGATTTAAAGGACAGTAACAAACTATCTTTTGTGGTTTGTTTATTTTTTCCTCACCCACTGTTTATCATGTTTATAAATGACATTTTGTTTCCTCACTGAGTTTGTTTTTCTTCCCTTGCTTGTATGAGCACTGATTTGTTCTTGGTGACTACTTCAAGAACACATGTGAACACTGGGTTTGTTATTGTAGGGTTGCTTAGAGCTGTTGGATCTCACTTATTATTCAAACATACAAGCACTCAAATAGGGAACAATAGAGCAGATTTACATGCAGTCATCACCAAAAACAGGACTAGAAAAAAAAAACCACCTCAGCCTTTACTCTTGACTGCCTTCTGTGTATGGTTGCACCTAAAACTCTGAGATCTTCCAAGCAATGCATTTCTGCCTGAATGCATCGTTTCAGAGCACTGTGCCTTCAACCAGTTGCCAGAATGGGTTTGCTGTATGAAGTGGCAAGGGAATCTAAGTTAACACTCATCACTTTCTAAGGGGTGGACACAAAGTTGTTCAGAGGCTCTACCCAGTGTCTTTGAGTACTTCAGCAGTGCCAAGCATGTTAATCACAGGTACAACCGACAGTAAAAAACACTTGTAAGTCTCAGGTCTCAGTGAGCATAACTCAGTGCAATTGGACTGATTTCAACACAGAAATCTGGTCAATATGAATTGGAAATCTAGTCTCACATGTGGAAATTACTCTCTCCTTGCTCCCCGCAAAGCCAAGCCTTTCCAGAGTGTTAATGAGGTACTTCCTCAGGGAGGTTTAAAGAAATACACTTACCCTCCCCCAGGAGCCCAGCAGAGATCCCTTTCGAACACTGGTATTTCAGAATGATGAGTGCAGCCCATCAATAGCCGATAAACGTAGGTTCTTGACAGTGCAGAGAAGCGTGCATGGAAACTATTGGCCACTCGATAGGCATTTAAAATGCTGTTAGGAGAGAAGAGAATGAGTGAGATGGAAAGAAACATCATGCACTAACTCAAAGCTTTTGCCTGATTACCACGTACATCAGAATTAAAACATGCAACAGGATTCTTTGAGAAACTGCACTTACAGTTCATTATCTTCTCCTGACAGTCAGTGATTAACCAGTGATCAAGGATTACATGTATGGGCTGCCAGAGGTATCTGTCAACTAGAAGAAGGAAGAGGAGGCCTTCATCCCAATTAGCAAATACACAGTGAAACTGACTTTGCCTCATTTATCAACAAGTTTTGTGCAATGCTCACACCATCACAAGATGCTGACACTGATCTACCCCTCAGCTGAGAAATGGTAACCCAGAGTATATGTTCTTTGTTGCACAGGGAAACAAAACACCTCACCTAGCCCACTGAATTGTACTGCACCTAGCTGACTGCACGTATGTTCCTAGTCACATCTCCAGTGAGAGGCAGCAACTTCCCAAAGCAAGCTGACTCCTTCCCTATCTATCTGGGGAGCATGCCTTGTGAACACATCAGTGCTCTTCTAATACACTTTCACAGTTGCTGAAATAAAGACTGGCACGTTGGAGGAGTCTTCCTTACAAGAGACACTACTGCTAGTAATCACATGGGCTTAGAACAACAATCTCACTGTCCATAACTCTGGGCATCCTTGCCCAAATTCCCAGCCAAGTAAGGAACTTTGGCTGCCCTCAGTTCTCCCTTCAACTTCATCTAAATGTTGCACTCATTTTGAGTTCCTGTTCTCAGAGACAGCACAGCTAAGCACCATTAAAGAGACTGCATTATTCCCACACACAGGTGCTGAAGGCACATGTGTGTACATTCTTCGAAACATTCATGTGTACATACAAATACAAATCACTTGAGGGAAAGTTTCACAAAAACAAACAAGCAGGATTTTTTTCAAGATTCCCCGAGATCCTCAGGGATGAAACCTATCTCACAAATACAGAATATTATGTTACACTACACCATGACTAGCATCAACCACAGTAAGGTCATGAGCTCTTAAGTGGCTGTTGCAAATGTCAAGGGAGTGTTGTGTTTTTCACAGGAATTTATGGCATTCTCACCAATTTCTTTGGTATCCCCAGTGTGATAGGAGAACAAAGAAAATAGCAATTAACCCTCTCATTACCAGAGTAGCTGTGGAAATAATTCTCTCTGGATTTTTAATCTACTGCCTTCCTTATTAGGCCAACCAGAACAAAAGGAAAGTGCTGAAATCCCCTAAGCTCTGTAAGTAAACATCCCAGAGCCTACGGCTCTTACCCAAACTTGCTCACGTCCAAGGCAAAATTTTTTTCAAAGACTTGACCACCTTAATACAGAGCCATAAAGGAAATTTCTACACAGTTTGTCAGGCAAAAAACCCACATTTGTTTGCCTGTCTGCTCTGGGCTGTCAAATTAGAAGCTAGTTAAGTGAAGTACCATGTCCAAGTTGATAAGTAAGCTCTTTTAGACATATTCACTTGGCTCAGAACTGCCCTAACACAGCTGTGAAATATTCACCCAAAGGACAGAGAGTGAGTTATGTTTGCCTTCAAAAGACTATGGGCCATACCCAAAGCCCTCTGAGTCCAGTCCTCTAGCTCCCAGGAGACCATCAGCCTGACTGGAAGAGAAGTCATATAGATGATAAAACCAGATGTCCCAAACACAGCTACCACTAAGAGAGGCTTTTAATGGACTGTTTCTATGGTGATATTTTCATGTTCTGTCACCTTGTATATTTGACAACCCCATCACTTCCTGCAGCAGGGTCTCAATGTTACTTTTAACGTTAGCTGAATTTCTTTCCTCTTTTCCCTGCAACTTGCTCTCTCCTGCCCTCTATGAATTCATCCCTTACTTTCCTCTGATCTTCCTACCTCTTTCTGCCCTGTGTTTGCTAGGGAATGACTTTACTGTACCCAAGAACTTCAGCCAGCATTGTCACATAGAAGCGGTATTTTAACACATGTACACCCTTGACATTTCAGCATTTGTTGATATCTCTCTGGCTCCCAGACTCCAGTCCTCTCTCCTCCAAATCATTGTCAGAGATGATGCTGTTCTATTGTTAGGGAGCATGATGGGGAGATGGAGGAGAAAACTGTTCCCAGCTGCCTCAGGAAAGCATGGCTCCAATTTATCCAAAGAAAACTGTGGAGGGCTGAGACCAGCTGAAGAGCATTCTGTCCAAGATGCTTCAGCATCTTCCTGGGGGGCAAAAAAGCAGCGAGTTGTCAGGGGTTATTCAATCACTGGTTTCGCCAGAGACACTAGGTAGAAAAAAGTCAATCAGTTTTAACAAAGTGATATAAAACAGCCTTCTTCCTGCTTTGCTTGGCAAACTCATCATAAAAGCAAGTCAACAGACATCAGACTGTAACCACTTTTACTGGCAATTGATCCAGCTCTATTAGATCCATGGGTAAGAGGAAGCACAAAACCCAATAGCCTCAGCAAGCCCAAAAGGGAGACTGTATATCCTAGGTCTTCTTATTTTCCAAGCTCATAAACCACTTTCTTGGATCCAGTGACTATCTGAAAACACCAAAAAAAATAAGGAACCCTAAGGTTTATGCCCACTTCACCTTAGCCTTGCTGTATGCATAAGATGGGGTGCCATCACTCTCTGTGGTCATTAGCACCTAGATACACAGGACTTGAAAACAACTAAAATCCACAACACAACCATTATCCAGTTGTCCCCTTATGAGAACAAGCCCAAGGCTCTTGCAGAACTGTGGTCCCAAGCCCAAATGGGAAGGACTCTCCCATAGACAGATACCCGGACACCCAAAGCAGTGCACACTTTGCTCAGTCTTTTAGCAGCTCGTTACAGCAGATGGAGACAGTAGAAACTAGGTCACTTCCTTCCCACCTCTCCCCACAACCTCCAAGACAAATAGCACTTTGTTGCAGCAACAAAAGTGCAGGAACATCCCGCCACGGCCTAGACTGAATCTGTCTGAAATCAGCAGAATGCTGCATGCAGGAGACCTCCTGGGAACCCTCACATTTCATGTGTGCAGAAGATGGCTTTTGGGAATGTTCATGCCTACTCATCTTCCATTAACTCTGAGCAGTTAATTCAAGAAGCAGCGTTCCAGGCTGGTGAACTCCTATTTTCTTCCACAAACAACAGAGAGTAATTGCCTTGTTTCTCTAAGCCATGTCACCATTACAATTAAACAGGAAGAGCCTGTAGCCAGAAGGAGGGTACAAAGGCGGGGAGAATACCCTTCTCTCTGGCATGGGAGAAAACAGAGCTTCCTCATCTCTCTGTACCTCCCCCAAAGTGCTACAACTGCTCTGACGATGTTAGCTTTCCATTAAGCTTGAGTACTGGCTTCTCACCATACTGCATGGAGTATACAGCAAGGGGTCACAATCTCTCTGCAGATGCTACTTTAGAGGATGCCTCTCCTAGAAAGCAGTTTCTGTCCTGCCTTGTGCCATTCTGTCTTCAGAGCTTAGCATACGGAAAGGAAGATATTTAAGGGAGCCAAAAAATTTGATACTGTATGGGACCAAGTAAAAGACAAACCTATTTATTTATTTTTTAAAAGTTGGTGCTCCAGGGATTTTTGCTAGCTCAAGTGCCTCTGGCTCCCCCCTTTGACTGAAAAGGCTCAGACCAGGGAAAAAGAAATTACAGTTGAGTGACAGGCCTCTACAAAGATTTGCAATAACAAGCCCAGGAGATTGCTTCACTTCTTTAAACACCTCTCAGTAGAAATACAAACTACATCCTCCAGGCTCGCACTGGAGTTTGAACCTAGGACCTCCAGCCTCTTCTAAAGTCAGTAATATAATTAAGTATTTGATTATTTTCCCCTGTTTACATGTCTCTGCAAGTATTTAATCCCCTTTGAGCTTCTCTTGTTAAAGCCTGTGTGATTTTTAATGAAATAACCACCCTTTTATTCCCTCTGATAGAGTGGCTCTTTCAGAAAAGCCTGTTTATGCTTGCATGATTCTTCAGTGCAGGTATCCTTTCCTGTCTCTCTTAGCAGATACAATTGTTACCACAGGCTCTTTCTAGCTGGGAATACCTTTCCATCATTTATCCCACCAGCTCTTCAAACATACTTCATTTCAGGCCTTGTCAGGATACCATTTTTGCAAGACTGCTGGTAAATAAAGCCTATCAGCAGACTTTAGCTTTTCAACAGAGCCTGAATTTCAGAGACAAGTTTGACACAAAAAAACCCCCAACAAAACCAAAAAACCATGAAGACATCTAACTGTAAACAGTTGTCATCGAGAAGGACATCCTTCTGTCTCCACTGGCAAGAGAAGGAGCTGAATGCTAATTTCCAGGAGGTGAGAGGAATCCCAGCTCTGTCTTCTTGTCACCCAGACAGCTTTTATCACGTACTTACAAAATTGAAACCAGAAATAGGAGGTTTGAGTCTACTGTACTACCATCCCTCCTTTGGTGACACCACAGCCCTCCTGAAGTTGCCCCATCTACAGGATGCACTCTGATCTTTGTGGACAAGATCCTTTCAAATATGCTCTACAAATCTAAAAAACAGATCAGATGACAGAAGAGACTCATCATGCAGCAAAGCAACAAAGGTTATTATTACTGATGATACAGTCAGCCAGCTTGGAATCTTCTTTCCCTTCCAAGCTCTATTGACAATAATGCGCTCTCACAAAGACCTCTCTCCCCATCACCCCTGCTCACAACCACATGAAAGTGCTGAGTTTTCTGTTCAGCATTATGAGAGGATTCTTCTCGGCAAAGTAATATTTACAGAAGGAGGGGATTGTTGCTGAGTCTGCTTAGACTCATGCCCATCACCAAGCTCCTTAATGGAAAGCAGCTGAATCATTTTTAAAAAGTACAGCCCAAGAAAGGAGGGAGAAGCAGAGCTGACTGCATCTCGATAAACCTAAACTCTCTAACCAATCAGGACCATATTGCATTCTGACAAAAGACATCCCCTTCTGATACGTCAGACCTTGATATAACACAGAAGCTTTCCCTGTCTTTGAGATCCCACTGCTACTCCTTTTGGAGACGCTCTCTAACTAAAAATTTCTCTTCAACGGCAACCCTATACACCTGTGTAGCATGCTGAAGGGCAAGAAAGGAAGAGAACCTGAACTTACTTCACCGTCATCAAACCCATCCTACCTCCTTCATACCTCTGCACTAATGGGAGGGCTGGCACAGAAACCTAGGTTTGCACAAGATGTAGACCATCTCATTGCTGGGAAGCAGGTGGAGAAGAAGGACTGGGCTTCACCCCAATGGCAGAGTTGGGCCTTGTTTATCCTCCTCTTGAAGGATATTTGGAAGGAAAGACAGATAACACAATGACCTTCATTAGTCCAGAGCAACACCTAGAGTTATAGACATATTCCTGTTCCCTTTCCTCTCCCAATGCATGGTTTTCTCTGAAACATTTCTCCTTCCTTTGTCTTATTTACCCAGCCCAGGCTTTATTTCTGGTATGGCTGCTGTGGGCCCATAGTCAGATATGCAGTTAAAACCAATCAACAACCTCACACGAGCACAGATTGCTCAGGTCTTACAATGGTTGAGAAGACTAGACGCCTCTCTTCATCTAGTCCTGAGGCTGCTCATGTGTTAATCAACAGATACAAACCCAACACTTCTGAACTTTGCTGCCAATTCCCATGCTCAGTATGYCTTTCTTCTATGTTCTTCTTTTATGTTCAAGGATATGGGATCAGACTCTAACAGCAAGAGCAACAATAGCTTGAGGCCAACTAAATTTCACTGAACTAACTTTCCTTCTTTTCCCAAAATGACAGTACTTACTGCCTTTAATACTATACAAAACACCAGCGGAGGGGTTTTCTTACAAATGTAAAATAGAGAGGTTTTCTTACAGAAAAGCAAAACACCTTCTACAGCTAAGAGAAAGTGTTACTCGGAAGGTTGTAATTCATTAAGATTTAATATTTCAAATGCTTTAACCATTCCTCATAAAAGATCCTTCTTCACAAAGGGTTAAGACATTTTTGATGCTGATTGTTTATTATGGGACTAATCAATCAAGATCTCATCAATCCTAGCTATGACTATGTAATGCTGAACAGCGGCAGGGTCACAACAGTACCTTTAGCTCTCTAGGACAACTTATTCCATCAAAGTTAGGCAACACAACCCACAGGTTACAAGTCTAAACTCAGGAGAAAGAGACTGAGATTCTGTAGCAAGTAACACATGGGAGAAAAGACTGGTAATTCCATTGGTACCTTCTGGCTGTAAAACTGGCTAGTTTTGACATGTAAATGACTGCTTTAGCCTTAAAGAAGGAAACCAAAACTATGACCTACTTCGTTTTGATCATGTTTCTTGTTCCTCCTAGGACATCCAGAAGGTGTTTGACTTCCAAGGTACATAGATTCTGACCTAGTTTTCAGTCTAAGCAAAAATAACCACCAAAACCTTACTTAAATCAAATTCCATTTCATAGGCTTTTCTTAAAATTGGCACAGCAGTCTGAAAATAAATCATCTTCCAGCTCCCCTACAAGGCAGCTGCGTTAGACTCTTTTCAGATATGTCAAAGAAGGTGAAAGCTGTCAAGGGACAGTACCTCACAGATGTTAAACACAGAAGTACAGCTGGCTTGTGAGACAGATATTTCCTTTGTGTTCTAGCCTCTCACTGCATAGCCAAATGGCAATCATAGGCATTACCAATCTGCCTGGCTGAATGGATAAACCAACAAAATTACAGAGATGTATTTGTTCTTCCCAGCAAAAGTGGTAATGCTAAAATGCTATCTTAAACATGAGTCTATGTTTTCCTTTGCATCCTTCACTTTCCCTTGTATCCTTCACTTTCCTTTGTATACTCTTTCAAAATCTCTCTTTGTTTTGCTGTGTCACAAAGCAGAGGAATGTAGCTGCTACTTTAAGAGGCCAGTGGAGGAACTGGATTTGATGGTGTAAGACAGTCAATCCCGTATTATCTTGCTAATGTTCAATCCTAGGTCTGGGATGCATGATCTGACTTGTTACTGAAGGTTGTCCATGAGCTGTGCAGTACCAGCAATGAAATCAGTATTTTCTTTTCTGTAAGATAGTCACCGTGAAACATTTGCTCTCAGAGAAAGACTCAACTAACTCTGGAAACTGCTAAAACACATTTTTGCAAATAAGGTGAAAGGGGAGAAAACTTTCCCTGACAATCATATTTCTGGGGATTGACTAATTCCTAATGGCAACCACATGCTACATCCAGCTCCAGCAGCATAACATTGGTGTCACAGTCCCCTTAGACTGAGCTCACCCCCTCCAAGACATCACAAGATGGTGTCTCAGAAGGCTAACATGGGGTGGGCAGCCAGAAGACATGATCAAAGGAGAAAAGTGGTGTGGCCTTTATGCTGGTCCCCAAAACCCTTTCTGAGAGTTGTCAAAGGAGCTGTAAATATCCACGGAAAAAGATCATTTAAAATAACAAGAGCAACAAAACAAATTATGTGCCTCTAGTAATAAGGCCTTTACAGTGCTCTCCTCACCTCTCTTTTCAGAGCTCAGGTTCCAAGGATTTTAGATACTTTTCCCCTTAACTCTCTGATGGCTCCCCTGGTGCTTGTTCGGAGGTGAAAGAATGCAGCTGGCTCTGAGACAGGTGCTGCAGATTCTTCTTCAATCACTGACTGAGTTGAGAGCCTCTAGACAAAAGATCCCACTGTACTTAAATGCAAAGCATCATTGTCATACAGCTCAAGAAACCCTGCAGGAAATCAGTGCAAAATCCAATCCTGAGACCATGAGAGCTACAGGCACCGAGCACTTCCAGAGAACAGGCATACAGAGGGTACCTAGGTGGGATCCTGGCCTCAATGTACCTTGTTAAGGTAGCAAATGTCAAGTCACCACTGTCAAACTTACCAGAAGCCTGGACAGATGTAACCATGATAGAAGTCTGTCTCTGTCTCACACACACTCATGAATACTAGCATAGGTGGAAATTTGTTCCCTGGTGCTACTGTGCCCTCCAGATATGACATAGCAGAACTCTGGAGGCAGAGGGTAGACACTAGTCCCTCCACCTAAAACTGCTCTTAGCACCGACATAGCACATGGTCTAGGGAATGGCCATTGGACCAGAAACTGATCCTTTCAGTCCATCTCTGATTGACACTGACTCAGTGTATAGCCTGGATTAAGTTGCAGCAGGTTCTGCTACACAACACAGCACTTACATTACCACAGATGAGCTGGTGCCAGAACAACAAACTAGTTACCCTGGTTCTCACACAATGTTAATGCAGATACTGTGCTTCTGCAACCTCAGCTAGAATCTGTCCAGCA
Organism: Apteryx rowi; assembly: GCF_003343035.1. Classification (NCBI taxonomy): domain Eukaryota; kingdom Metazoa; phylum Chordata; class Aves; order Apterygiformes; family Apterygidae; genus Apteryx; species Apteryx rowi. The sequence continues at coordinate 3,970,661 of NW_020450307.1, read as the reverse complement.
CTGCAGGTGTCACAGGCATGTCTGGAGCATGCTGGAATGTCTCACTCCCCAGTCGCTCCTGTGGATTAGCTGCCTACCTCTACTGCCAGCCAGAGGCAGGCAATCTGCTTCAGTGCTTCTAAAAACAGAGGCAGACACCTTCTGTCACTGAAACCCTTGGAGAATCCAACCCTGGGGGCCTAGTTCCCAGAGATGCTAAACACTCACCAGTGCAGTCAAAGCTAGAGAAGAGTCTGCTACCTGGGATTGCTTTCCTCAGGCTCCATCTTTTGCTTTTTCCATTTCAAAGCTGAAGAACAGAAGCAATTTCTTGGGAAGGGGAGGAATTGTTGAGGGGCTTGCATGCTTGCAATATGCTTTGGGAAAAATCAAAGCAGCTGATTAAATCTCAGACCAACACCTTCTGCAGGGCATGCTGCAGCTTCTCCCTACTGCTGTCTCACTCTTCACTTTATATAGCATGTGGAACATGCATGAAAGACCTCCTGGAAGAAAAGGAACACGATCATCCATCTCTCCCTCTTCCAGCCCCCAAACCATTTGAGTGCCTGCACATTTCACATTCAGTAATGAGTTCACTGATCCCCAGGTCCAAGAGAAGTGGAATCCTCCCTTGCAAAACCAAGGACGGATTCAAGTATGATGTCAGCCCTCAAATCCCAGGCTTTGCTGTGCTGGCATTCGGGTCAGGTCCTGCCTCACAAAGAGGAGATTAGAACATAAAGCAAACTGGGTGAAATGGTAACGGGGAGGGTGCTTCACAATAATGTTGCTATTCTTAATAACGATTCCTTCACTGGGGTTGAGAGAGATTTATTTTTTTGTCTTGGTCCCTCGCTCTGGCATGGGGTACTGACCTCCATAATCTTCCTTTTTGTTCAAGCCACCGGACATCAGAACAGATGCAGTAACATGAAATAGAGCAATAACCTGGTCCTCTGGGCAATTACTAATTGGCATCTTGCATCAAAGGTCTATCGCTCACCCAAATACTTCCTCTAAGTCACCTGTCTCTGAAGTGCTTTGACACACTCTTCATTAGGGTAGTACACAGCAAGTCAGGTCTTAGAGTGTCAAACACTCCATAAACAAAGATAGTTTGTGCCTTGAAGAGTTTGCAGTCTATGCAAGTAAGACAAAATAAGAGAAGAAAGAGCCGAGAGGAGCAAAACAGCTGCTGGCAAATAGCATGTTGATTCTATGATATTAGCACAGATTTGGCTTTTAGTCTAAAAACTTGCATATTTCATTCAATTTACACTTTAACCATGAAAAATGCACCTACTTCTGGGGCAGAACACAACAGCCATTTGACAGCTGGCACAGAAACTGCACAACAGTTTGGAAAGAAAAGCACTGAACGCTAAATTCAATCCACCCTTTGGAAAGACTGAAAATTCACAGGGCATAGAAATTGCTTATGTAATTGATGCAACTTCTTGACAAAAGCTGTTGGCTTAATGATATTTTTTCCAGCAGTAATAACTTTGAGGGTGAGCACTTAGACCTCAGTTTCACACAGGATAAGCCAATTCTGAGATTCTGTCAGAAAAAGAAATAACTCTAATAGAAAGAAAGAAGAAAAGAAAAGAAGAATGGCAGCTGTTTTGTTCTCTGTAAGCTGTTAGACCAAGCTCCTCACTACACTAACATGCAGCTCTCTCTAGTTATTAATAGCTGGTTATGAGGAGGACTGTTTATCTGCCCCGCTGAGCAAAACATCCCATTTTGTTACAAAAATATTAAACTGGAGATTTTGATTTAACTTCTCTAAACCAGGTCAAGCGGTAGGCTTGGTCTAGCAGAGAAGGAAAGAGGCTGATGTCACAGGAAGGGAGGAGCGGACTGTTCTAACACCAAGTGTGATCTCATGTGTTTGTTCTTCATCTTTTTGCCTAGATACAGGATAGAGGCAATATTGCAGCCAAGCTTTTGTTAAGTGCTAATTCAGTAAGCAAAGAAAATTTGGGGGGATTTGGAATAAAGCAACACTGAAAGTTAACATGCTGATGCTCTGGCTCACGTGTGACATTAGCATCACCCAGTGGGACCAGTACTTAAATGGTGACCATTCTCTCACAATAATTCTTGTTTCAGTGGTGTCAGAACAGATGATCCCCTAACAACAAAAATGGTGGAACAACACTGCTCTTTAGCATGCAAGGGGACTGGCAGGAACAGAAAGACTCTTGTGTATGGAGGTGGTTTGCCAACACATTTAACAGAAGGAAATCTATCTTGTGGATGAAGATGGGAGATCACTGCTGCAGTTCCCCCTCCTCCAAGAACAAATCAAAAGATTTTGACTTGCTGCCCAACTCACCGGATTGGCTCAGACTTCAGGTGGTAATTGAGACTGTGGATGAGCTCTCTCTCATGAAAAGGTGGCTTTCCTGTTGCCCTCTGGATGTCGAGGTGAGCAGAGTTGCAGAGTGCATGGACACCAGTGTCTGTTCGGCTGGAGATGTGGAACTTGATGGGAACGACTGGTTTTAGGTTCTGTGCTGCCTTCTGCAAGCCAACGTGAGAAGGGATCATGAACAGGGGACTCGGGAGCTACCTAGGGCTCAATGCCCTTCTCCTTGCCAATCACATGCCTCCTTAATGTTCACATGGAGAAATAATTGTGAGTTTTACTATGGACTGCAGAGGGATGGAGAGGAGCCTGCTTGGGGGATTTCTCCTAGTCCCATTGGCTACTCACCCTTTGTCCCAGAATCATCTTAAAGAGAACATCCAAAATGCTGTGTGAGCCTCCTTACATATGTAAAATAAAGTAACATATATTTATCTCCCTGTCCTTTGCTTTATAACATCGGGTGAGTGGGCTAGAGGACAGAGAATTCCCCACTTGAACCCAGACACACCCCCTGCTGAAAACTGAATTCAGACTGCTTGTGCAGCAAGCAGAAACAGCCTAGTGCACACTCCTGAAAAGCAGCGGAACCCAAGCATTGCAGGGACAGAAATAGCACACAGGGATGTCCGAGTGACGTCACAGCCAAGAGGCCTGAAGGAGCTCAGGCTGCATCCTTTGTTCCCAGTGCCGGCCAGAACTGTATAAAATACTGCAGCTTACTGCTGCAGGCAGTTCTTTCCCATCCATAATGGCAGCAGGGTTACAGGGGCAGCGTGTTTCCATTAATTGTTAAGAGCAGAGGAGGAGCCAGGGGACCGACCAGAGGCACAGTAGCATAGCACTGATGTAACGCATTTCATCAGTCCCATGGAGAAATATAAAAGATCTGAGAATCAAGAAACAGCTCTCTTAAAAGACACTAGTAGTTGAAGAGCTGACACTGAGCCATCCCAGGAGATATAAACAACCATAGGACAAATACATGCTACCAGCAATCACAAGGTGGAATTTCCTTATATTCGCTACTTCCACAGTTGCATTAATACAGAACTTGGCTAATCCTCTTGAAAACAATGTTTTCTTCAGGACCTAGAGTTGCCTTAACATTGAGCTGATGCCTCACTCACACTAACAAGACTGCTGTCATAGCAAGACGGAAGCAAAAAATGACAAATATTATTTGTACAGTCACAGAGTTCAAGTTTATTGGAGTCAAAACAAGGTCCTAAATTACACTGCAGCTGGGATATACTTTAAAAACTAGTTAACAAATTATATTGCAACATACTGAAATTTACTATTCTTAACACAAGGGCAAGAAGAGTGATTTGAGATCCTTTCAGTTCTGCACATGAATTTAGGCAAGGGTTTGCTAGAGAATACACCTGCTCCCAGGTTGTTGGATCCTTTTCCCAACTGTTCCCTCCCACAGGAGCTGGCTTTTACCCCCATCCTGCTTCTACCTTTCTATTCTGCCTACTAACAAAGGGCTAGAAAAACAACTGGGTGAACTATTACAGGATCCTTGCTGGGAAAGTAAGTAAAACCCTGCTAAATGAGTCATTAATATGATGTCCTCTAATTAAGATGACTGGAATGAGAGAGACAGAGAGAGAGAAGAAAGCTAACAGTTAATTAGATGCTATATATCTAAGGGTCAGTTTTGACCGGCCTAAGTTTAGCAAAGGCAGGGTGGGTTTTGGTAAGGGGCAAAGGTGAACACTGGTAGGTCAGAAACCTTGGTATCCCAAGAACTTGCTAATGCAATGTTGAAATCACAGTTGGTCTTTCATACAGTAAGGCTTTAAAGTAAGTTGCTGCAGCACTGCGAAATACAACTTTTACCTTTGTGAGGGCAGGCCCTTGGACACAAAATCCAATGTCATTTGTTAGGGTGTATGAGTGAAGCACACCTGAAACACTGAAAAATGAAACAAACTCCAGAAAACTAGATGAATGACTAGAAATCTCCTTCTCTATCCCATCTTCTCTCCTGAGTGGTGAACCCAGCAGCGGTCTTTATTAGATTTCAATTTGGTACCAAAAGTCAATAAAGTTTGAACGGCCGACTTGCAGATGCCTTCCAGACTCCCACTACTTAAGCAGACAGAATTCTGAGCTCTCAGAAACATACTGTTAAAAAGCACAGGGAGGCAAGGAAAAATGTAACCGAGCTGCAGGGGAAAGCCTGGGAAACAGAACACAAATGATCCTAGCCTTTTCCTCTTCCTAATTCTTCTGTTTGGAGCTCACATGTGGTTACAATTAGCAATGAAAATCTTTACTTATTACCCTTAGCAGAGAGAAGCAGACAGAAATTAAACATTTCTCTGCAGCAGACCTTGGCTTGTGCCTCAGTAATTTGTTTAAAGCAGAGGCTGCATTTTAAGAGTAAAGTTTCTGCAAAGATGTATTTGGGTTTTGCAGGCTCCTCTCTTCCCCCACCCCTTCTTCCCCCTCCTTTGTCACCAGGCAGAGAACAGTCAGTGGGAACACAGCTGAAGCAGGGTAGAGGGAGAGAGAACAGGACAGTACATGGAAAACATCCTCCTTTCTTGTTATGGGCTTGGAGAAGTTTGGATGCAGTGCTCCGCTCCTTTGGATCCCCACACTGCATCCCATTTCAAGCACTGCATCTGAACTAAGCTGGATAGTCAGAACATTGAAAAGTTTGGATCTCTTCCCCTCTGCCAGGGAGGAGGTAAGCCTTTTTGAGAGCAGGCTGGAAAGGAAGAGAGGACTACAGGCTCCCAGGTGAATCTGGTTGTGTCTTACACTTAGGTCAACCAATGAATCCACAAAGGTGCAGCTTACTGACAGCTACAACTAAAAGGTATTTTCACAACTGCCCTTCTCCAGCACAACTCTCCCAGGCACAACTCTTTGGAAAGACAACTGAAGGATATATGTGCTGGGCATTCAAGGAGGAACATAACCACCACTGCTACCACTGAATCTCAGCTTGTGAAAGCTATTTTTCCTCCAGCCTAAGAGCCATGCAGTTGATAACAGACTCCACAACCAACTGCTGTCTCCAGTTTCAATATTTAATACTTCATTTGATACTTCATTTAATACTTCATTTAAAGCCCATCTTAATTAATCTCCTTACAGAGAGAATTTTGAACTGCTGAACTTGTTTACAGGTGATACACAAGTGACTCCTTCACCTATGCAAACGTCTCATCCCTGTACTATCCAGATGTCCTTTGAGCCTACAGGTAGCTGGTAGTTTTCCTCATCTTGTTCCTGTATGCTCCAATCTATTAATATCACCCACAACAAATTACGAAAAAGATGCATCATTTATTTTTTAGTAATTGCTTGTGTTGCAACCATTTTTTTCCTCCCCTTTCAGGAAAAAGCCTGATAAAATAATCATACGTTGCTTTTGCACAATGCCTTTCATCTGAGGAACTCAAAAGGCTTTACTGCTATTGATTCAGATCCCCATGCAATCCTGCTGGGTATCACCTATGGATTCCAATGGGGAAAAGTGAGGCAGAAGTTAAGCAATTCACCTCTGGGCAGTCAGCTAAAAAGTAGTAGAGGAAATACAGAAGTCAGGGAGTTGGGTTCTCTTTCTCAGGTGTTCTCAGAGTTCACAGGTCTCGGCTCCCTTCTTTAAGCCACACAGCATACAAATGTTCTTCTCTTTAGCAGGTGTTCAGTTACAAACACTGAAATCTTAGGTTGGCATCTGCTGGAGGTGCTTCACTGAGTCAGATCTCATCCCTTTTAATTTTGCCTTTTCTTCCTGAGTCAGTCTTTCCAGACCACTGTATTTCTGGGCAGCAACATGCATCCCAGGATGCCACTTTATACTTCTAATCCCCTGCATACCAGCAAAAATAGGAGAAAGTATTACTTGTGTTTAGTAGGTCTGTTCTGTTAACAGATTTTGTTCACTAAGCACTTCCATATTTTGAATCATACTGAAATTTCCATTGTTACATGTCAAAATGATATGGATCCACATTCCAGATTGTTATTATTACTCACAGCTCTGTTCTCTTCTCACTCTGCACAAATGTTGGAGAGGCAGGATGAAGAAGAGGTCCATTATTGTATACTGGCCATGGCTGGAAAGCAAAAGTTCATCTACTTCTCTCCCTGAAGGCTAAATAAAAGCTGCTCAAGATGCTCAGCCATAGAAGACCTTTCTAAAGCATCTGTGAACCCACCAAAGGAACCTTTCGAATCAACTGTGGATGGATACATTCAAGAGAAAAATTGCATTAGGAACATTTTGAAAAAATTAGCATCTGTTGTTGCCCTTTCACAGTAGCTGGAATGCTTACTGGTTTTGTCAGTGGAAGACATCACACTGATGTTAGTTGCACAGACACAAGGGATTGCATTGCACTGCACTGCATTGCTAGGGATATTGCATGATTTAGAAGTTGCTGTGTTCTAATAAATAATCATCAGCAAGCTTCTGGTTGCAAGTCAGAACAGCCCCACTGTGCATAGATTAATGGCTGCTATATTGACTGAAACTAAGTAAGAATCACTCAGTTTTAGTGAAACAGATAAAAGCTGTAGTGAAAGTCAGGAAGAAAAAGCTAAGAAAGTGTCTTTTGTTGGAAGAAATGGTCCTGAAGCAATCTGCCATGCCCTGGAAGTATTGTCCAAAGTAAACAGAGATTGCAGATGACTGTTCCCTGGGTCCATTTTCATTTCTTTCTTCCTTATTTCTTGGGGTGACAGTTTTTTCCAATGCTGCCTAGCATAGTATAGAGCTTGTCTGTGTTCTCCTCCTCCTTCTCTCCTCCCCTACTCTCCATTTTTCTTTCTTGGGGAATAATATCCGGACTTAGCATAAAGCCGCTGGCCAAAGCAGAACTTTGTGTGGGGAAGATTAGTTTTGGGCAGCATTCACCAGCACAATGGAAAGCAGCACACTCGGGAGATGATTGAAACCAATCATGAAAGGGAGCTTAATTCTGCAAATCCTGGCAGTCCTCACATATGGTGCCTGTTAGCACAAGTAACAGCTACTCACTTGAGCAAAAGGTGCCACACAGGAGATTTTCCTTTACAGTAGGGGCATTTTTAAGAATTGAGACTTGATCATTACACCCTGCACGTTGTAAATTTCCACAACGAATTGGATGGAGCCAAGTCACAGGACTCAAACTTCGACAACTGGGGAAGCAAGGTCTGGAATTTTGGTTTGAAACCACCGCTAGCAAGCTGGAGTTCCAAGTATTTCAAGACAAATATGCTCTCCTCCAAGAAAGAAAATAAACTTCATCTGCAAAGCTCACCCCTCTCAAAGACATATTAAAAGATCCCTCAAATATATAGATTTGCCACAGAATCAACACCAACATGTTGATCAACATCAACAACTTTCCATTTCCTCCAGACAATCCTCATTAACCAGGGCTCTGTTACACAGCAGTACTCAGGACTACAAAACCATCCCTGTTCCGTATGGTATGTACGTTTAAGGTGACAAAGGGTTACAGCCCTCCTGCTCAGCCACAGTTCAGCATCCTACCTTATCACATAGAGGGCTGCAGTGCATACTCACAAACCAGTCCATTACACTTTCAATGACACCAGTTGTCGAAACACAAGGTCTACATCTCACAGTTCATTTGCTCACTTGTAACTGCAACCAAATGCCAGAATGTATTCTGAATGGAATAAGGAGCTCATTACGGATATAATCTTGCCCTTCCCTTCAGTTGCCTTCCTGGCTTTGGAAATGAGTGTTCTGAAGTTCAAGGCTGCACAAAAATGAAGGAAGGAAGATAAATTCCTCAGGCCCCAGAAGTTTTCTATTAAAATCGCTTTAAGACATCCCACGTGGTTCTAATAGACACAGCCCTGCGCAGCAGTGCCCAGCATCAATCCCACCACATGAAAGCAAAGCACATATCCCATAACTGGCCAGCATGCAGCTGGGAGGATCAAAATGCTGATACTGTGAAAAGACAACACCGAATAAGTTTATCTTTTTCTGTTTTTCCTTCTTCTTTTCCCCTTTAATCACCCATCCTACCTATTAACTTGTTAAAACAAAGTTACTTGGACGATGCAAAACAACTGCTGGTCTCACCCAAAGTCCAGTGTCTGGGGTTGAGACATGGAATGGTTTAGAGGATTAGATAAATAAGACAGAAAGTCCTTTGGGGCTCCTCTTTCAATGCACAACATTTATAGCTTTCTCTGCAACGGTCTCAGGCAAGGAGCAATACAAATACATGCTGAGAACTCCTATTCAAAGTGTAATTCATAACACTTTCCTTCCACAGACTTAGCAAGAGAATGCAAGAACTACCACCCTCATTCAGAAAACCGAGGCACAGCAGAGAAACATCTTGCCCATGGTCACAGAGTGGCTAGGTAGGCRAGCAAGTCTCCTGCTCCCAGACCAGTTCTTCAACAACTCTGCTCCTTCCCAACACTGGGATTGCAGCTAATGAAGGCACAGTACAGACTGTCACAAACACATGGAAGGCACATCGTCTTCAAACTGCTACAGTTAGTGACCTCAGGCTAGAGAGTCTGACTGATAATGAGAAATAAATAACAAAAAGGGTGGTTATTAATACACAGCTATGGTCTGACTTGCCCCAAACATGACCTGGGCAATAGCACGGCAAGGACTAATTAAAGACTAATGTCTTTCACGTCAGATCTTCACCGAAATCACTGACCAAAAGGCCCTTTGCTCTCTCTATTCCCTCCATTTCAGACTTGTTCCTCTCCCAATGCTGCCATTTTCTCTGAGAGTGAAGAGACCCTGCTCTGTTAAAATTAAAACATACAACTTTTCAGGAAAGAAGCTGCCATGTGGGTCACCAGTTCAGAGCTTCTGAACAGAGAGTACAGCCTCCTCCCAAACTGTACTCACAGTGTATCCTGCAGCATTAGCTCTCTGTGAGCATCTTCCCTCACACACCCTCCTGGAAAGAGTGACAGCAGGCTAGTCCTACCACGCTACCTTGGAGGTGTGTGCTTCAACCCTGCAAGTGATGACAGCAAAATGGGGAAGATGCTCAGAGGCACCAATGATCAGAGCCAAGAAAGCATCCTGACTGGACACAATAAAACATATGGTTTAATCTTTGTCTCCAGCCACTAAAAACCCAGCCCTGAAAAAGCACCAGAAGATAATCCCTCTGCAAATAATGCCTATGAGAAAATATTTCTGTGGCTGCAAAAATGATGCAACTGGAAAGAAGTCAAGTGATGCCTGTCYGGATACCACAACCAGCGTCAGCACAAGGTATCTAGACTTTAACCTCTCCAACAATTTCTTAAGCTTCATTTCAAACTATATAATATTTCTATGGCAAGAGAGAAAAAATAATGCAACTTCCTTTTGATTCCTGCTCTGCACAGGAACATGGGATTCACCAGCACTGCTCAGATAAACGCAGCTCAGCAGCAGTCTGCAATTAAACTAGCATTGGGTTCCTCAAACATCCAGATGTGTTGAGTGTTCACCCTATGCGAGTTCACCAGCATTCACCCTATTCACCAGCTTTCTACTTGCTGACGTAACATTAGGTCTTTTACACTCTTATTGCATGCTCATTCCAAGCCCAAACAGCACTTGTTGCTGAAAGCCATTCTCACATTCTGGGAAACCCCTGGGAGCAACACAGAAACAACAGTGATAGATCACAGAATCAGATCGTTTTGGAGCACATTAGAAGGATTCCAGAAGAATGGTAAATTATTTTTTTTTCTTTGGAACAACAGATATCCTACCATGTGTTTTTCTATGTCCGAAAACATCTACCAGAGGCATCCCCTCCTGGAATTAAGTAGTGTCCCATTTCTAGATCTAGATAGGACTTAGACATGAACTAAAAGCAGAGCAGTTCAGGCTGTTCAGGACTGAGGCAGTTCTAAGAATGCATGGAAGCAAAACCTCAAGTGCTAGAGAAGCTTACATGCTTAAATACCTTCAAGTGGGCCAGCAACTAAGCAGGGGCTCTGAGAATAATAGTTCTGGAGTTGCATGCCTCAGTTTCAAGGAAATCCCATTGAAGGGTTCAGGTGTTTTTCAGGATCAGGATCTTAATCTCTCTTACTTTACCCTGACCTATTTCTCCCACCTGCATACTGACATCATTTCTAAAGCACTTTGACACTCAGAAAAAAAGACATTTGTATAGCGCTAAACATTGTAATATTCAAAACAATCAGTGTAATAAAAATATGTATCCCTGATAATTACTGCAGTTCAATAATGTGATTTTAGAAATTTCACTTTAATGACAAAATAATCAGCAAGGACCTACCTCCATATAATTCTGGACTCCAACCACTGACTGATCAGCTGAAGTCTCCATGACCCCACTGCAGAGAAAAGCAAATACAATAGTTATTGACAAGTGTCAAGACCCTCCATGTTCTGCTCAAAGGCTGGACACACTGTCCACCAACACATCCAAAAGTTAATATGGAATAGTCTTAATCAAACTGCTTGCTACTGAGTGACATGGATCTTTTTACACAACTTGCAGGGATCAAACACTTTGAGGAATGGACAGGAAAATAAATGCAGTGGGTAGCATGCAAGAAAGGAGCCTGGAAATATAAAACATCCTCCCAGTGCTACTTCCTGTATTAGCCCTTCAAATGGAGGTTGATGTGTTGGGATGACGAGGCACACAAATTACACTAGAGAAGAGTTTTCAGGTTAAACTTTTTCAGGGTGAGGAGCTGGATGTCAGTTGTAGGACCTTTTCTTGCAGGCCCTGTGGGTGTGGTGGTGGGGCTCACAGGCTGTGCAGAGACACAGTTTGTGATAAGCTTCCTTCTACATTCCAGAAGTCACAGCCATTCACAAAAGGTGCTGGAGTGCAGAGGTATGTCCTGAGGCCAAATCTGATCTATCTGCAACCACCCTGGGTAATTTAGGCCAGTACTCACAATCAAATGAACTGCGTACAGCAAAAAAAGCATGGTTTTTGGCATGTGATGGTATTTTTCTGTACAGTCCCCATGTAGCGAGACACAATTCCATCAGCTGGGGCTCCACAAGTTCTCCGACACTCTCTCTTTTATGTATAAAAGCATAACTAGATATGTGGGATGCTTAAGGTCTGAGGAGACCCAGTCTCAGCTGTCCTCCTGCAGGACTCAGAGCCCGTGGATCACTGCATGTGCATCTTGAGCACTGCAGGCATCCAACTCATCCAGAACCAGCCACACAACTGGGCCTCCGATGAAACACCACCAGTGCACAAAAACTAATTACTTTCACTTCCACCAGCCTCAAAACACACATTTGCCTTCTTTTCTGTGCTTTGATGTTTTCTTTTCGCCCATTTTCTGCATTTCTTATCCAAACCATCTTCTTTCTAATGTGTCTATGCAGCAGTAGAAAACATAGTCCAACTCTCTGTCTGTGCTCATCTACTTAGCAACAGTGATTTGTCACTCACCACAAATTTTGCACTGACCATTTTCTTCCTCAAATACCTCTTTGTAGTTTTCCTAGCAGCCGTGGCCACCCCCAGGACATTAACAAGCACTGCACACCACTGATTTCAGAGGAGCCGTTTTACTTCCACCACACAGGGCTAACAACACAGCAAACGCACCTACCTATATTTGCTGCCAAAGTACTGAAAGAAAATTAAGTATCGGGTTTTTGGAGAAACCATGTTTGCTGCCTGTGGCGCTAAGGGAGACGCTCGAGTTCCGGCGCGGCGCGCTCCGCTCCCTACCGCAGTGCTGGCGGCGGGGGCCGCCGGCGGCCAGCGAGGACGGCGGGCGGCCTCCGCGGCCGAGCTCTGCAGGGCCGCGCCGCCCACCCC
>NW_020450307.1:3955523-3958396 GCF_003343035.1 Apteryx rowi | reverse complement strand
GGCCTAGCGCGGGGCGGCGGCGGCTCCGGCCTTGGGGAGCGGAGCGAAGTTCCGCCGTTGCTGGAGCCGAGCGCCGTGCGAAGGGGGGCCGCGGCCTGGCCGCCACGCCGCCGGCGGGCAGAGCCTCCGCGGTGGAGGCGGGCTCGTGTCGGCCGAGGAGCGGAGAGACGGAAACGCCCTGAGCCGGGGCCGGAGCGGGAAAGGGGCCCGCCGCGGCCTTGCCGGCGGCCCGGGGGCAGCTGCGGCGCCTCCCCGCGGCGGGGCGCGGCGGCCTCCGCGCCGTTTTCGGGGTCCCGGCGGGAAGGGCTCCGCGGCGCTGTTCGGTCGGGCGACGCGGAGCGACAGGCGGTAGCGCTGCGTGCGTGCCTGTCCCCGACAAAGCCGAGACGGAGGAGGCGCAAGCGCCCGACGCCCTTCTCCCCTGACGCGTTTCGGCTGTGGAGGGCAGTCACGGGGCTCTGCACCTCCTTTGCCCTGGCTGCTGTGGTGCCTCACTTCTGTTGCATGGAGGTCTTTATTCTCCATGGAGGGAAACTGAGGCATTGAGTGGCTTACTGGAGGTCACCTAGCCAGTGACAGTGTAGGGAATAAACCCCTCTTCTCTGGAACCCTGTGCTTTATCTTCTCAGCTGCTTTTACCTGAAGTTTCACTGCAGAAAACTGTCTTTTTGTAAGTGCTTTTATTTGCCTTATCATTTGCCATTAGAAATGTTCTGAGAAGGGCCTTTTGTTTTTCTCAATTACTAACGTACATTGGTCCCTTAGGGCTAATCCTAGCACAGTTCTGGGGGCTTCGGTTGCCCCACAAATCAAATAAGCATGTCAAAAAACTAAGGCTCTGATGTCAAAAAACTAAGGCGCTGAATGCCAGCGCAGGAATTTAACTCCCATAGAAAAAAAGGCGGGGAGAGGAAGGGGGGGTTATGCTGCAAGAAGTTTACAGGCCCAGTGGTGAACGGTCCTGGATATACTTCTTTCCTGCAGCAGGGTTACGTGTGGGTTTGGGATCCATGGCTCAAGAGCTCTGATGTTGCAAGGCTGCAGAAAATCTACCCCTATGAAATTGATCCTGACTCTGCCAGAACCCTTGCCCAAAATCCCCACAAAAATCAACACAGGCATTTCAGGCAAGCCTGCATTCATCTATTTCAGCCTGCCTAAGAAAAGATGTGTCCAGGCTGCCACTTTTTGAGGGTTAATAATAGCAGCAGTGACAAAAATAAGCTAAGATGGTGATAATAAACAAAGACTGCAGATGTTCTTCATGACTATGTTTTGTATTTTTAAATCTTTATTCATGTTTCTAAAATACTGAACTATAATATCTGTTTGTACAATAGAGACCCCAAAACCAATATAAACAATCACCCAACTCATTGGTACACCAGGGAAAGTAACAGAAATCCATAGTCCTCTCATACAAATCTGAGATCTGTTTTGAATGGAAAAATCCAACCAGCTTTCAACTCACACAATAGCATCCAGACTCTATTATAATGAAACTAATGAATCTCAGCTTTAAAGAGGATAGCAATTTCTAATCCCTGAGTTTGTGTGTACGCACAGAGGCAAAAACAGCCACACACTTTCATCTACATTAGAAGAACTAAAGGAAAGAAAAAATGAATTGATTTGAAAATCAATAAATCACATAAAATTGCATAAAACAGAGGCCACAAGAGGTCATCTAAGCCATTCTCCTGGACCAAGGTGATTAGCCAGGCCTATTTCCTCTTCCTGTTTTCTTTAGAGCTCTGATGATTATGTTAAATAATAAATCAGACTTTCATTCACAGAAAGATATTCCTGACTGTGGCTGACAAATCAAGCAGGTCTTAGACAGAAATGAGACCTTGGAGTTGTGGTTAATCTTAGCTGCAGTTTGTGTATGGAACTGGCAATTAACATCTTATTTCTGGTCTAGTTGATGGCTGAGGTAAGGCCTCATCATGACATTTTGTTATGGATTCAGATGCTCCTGGCCCTAGTGCTCATGTGACTTTTGGTTTTCATTTAGTTCCCTGTTGCACAGGATGTATTTTATTAAAACATGGAGATTTATACTTCAGGCCCTTCTCTCAATCTTAAATTCATACAAAAGTTGCAGTGAATGTTGTAGTTTATACTGTTCGTCTGTGGTGTTTAATAGGCGGAGGATCAAAACTAAGCCCATTGAGTTTAGTCTCATTTATTCGTGCCAAATTACATTGCCACGTCCTGCAAAAAATGTGATCTGCTCCCATAGACCCATAGGCCCAGCTGTCTTCCTACCTTGGGTAATTCCATTGGCTTCAGTGGAGTTAGTGCAGGCCTATTGCCTGGCTCATGGCAGCAGCAAATCCACTGGGTGCAGAAAATTCAAAACTAGATTAGGTAATAACAGGGTTGATGCGTTGACACTACTGGTATAGAACTGCTCCATGCATCCTGTACATTTTATTGTATTGTATTGTGTTGTATTTTTACAGTGCACACAACCTGGCGGCAATGCTATCTGCAGATGACTCGTTACACCTCCAGCTAATCGCTTAACCATACAATTAGCATGAGTTGATGTACTAGGCAGTGGCGATCATCTCAGCCAGCTAAGCACACACTTCAAACAATGTCATTGGTGTTTTCTGAAAATCCTTCCTTACATACCTAAAGCCAGAGAGGAGAAAGCACGAGTGAGGAGAGGGGAAATGAACTGTTTCCCACCCTGCTGAAGCAGCCACAGGCCCGAGGCAGCCTGCGAGCGCACGAACCCGAGCCGCTGCTGCCCGCTTCGCGCGGCGATTCCGCCCCGGCGCGCGGCAGAGGCGGCGGCCCACGGGGGCAGGCACGGGAGCGAGGCGCGGAGCGGCCGCGCCGCCGATGGCCGCAGCGGCCCT
>NW_020450307.1:3933166-3954748 GCF_003343035.1 Apteryx rowi | reverse complement strand
GGCCCCCGCTCTCCTCCGGCAGCTCGGGTGCTGCCGGCCTGCGGGCGGATGCCTCCTCGTCCAGCGCATCCTGCCCTCCTCATCTCATTGCCTGGCTCGGAGGTTCAGGAGCTTTAAAAATGAAAAATTAGTAATCATAGCGCTCATAATAATTCCCCTTCCTTCCTCGCCACCCAGCAGACAGCTCCAGATCACATCTCTAACCGTGTAAACTGGCATCGCCCTACAGAATCAGCTGGACAGTGTTAATTTACACCGCCTGAAGAGCTGGTGCTAAGAAATATTATTATTTTCCGTGCTGTCACATTCCCGTCTCTTGGAGGGTGGTTTTTTTATAGTTGCCTTGAAGGAATCCAGGCTCTGACAACAAAGACTCTGTCCTGGCTGTGCTGCATTTAAATCAGGCTGTTTCACAAATGCCCAGGGCTGGAGAGGAGCCTCCACATTCTGGGTACAGATGCTCCATTGTGCCGGAAGCCTCCTGGCTAGGTGTCTGGGAGGGATGAGATGTCCTCATGTTATAAAAGGAAGATCAGAGCTTCCATAGCTAATAGCTTCCTAGTGCTTTCAGTACTGCCCTTGGATGGGGACAGAAGGAAGGACAGACAATAGCCAGCAGAAGCATGTTGGTTGGACACGTGTGCAGCAGAAAGTGTTCTCAAGGGGTTTCTCCCTGCAGACATTTCTTGTTGATCCCTTTCTCTCAAAATCTTTTTGTTTTTTTGAATGCATATTCCTTTAAGTGCATTTAACAATAACTTTTTGGAATGCAAGATTCGTTCAAAAAGCTGCAGTGGTTTGTTGCTCTGGCTGCTCAGAGTGCTTGACATTTAGTGTCTGATGTGTACAGCTACAGGTAACTTAAGTACCTGTGCAAGTGCATCTTCTGGAGTATATTTTTCCCTGCATACCGAAACATATGTGTGCCTGACAGTGTAAGAGGTCTATAGAAAGGTTTTCCCCCCCTCCCCCACATACTTTAATTTTAGTTTAGTGGTAAGATGCTGCTCTTACTTGTTCCAAAGCTGGTGCTGAAATTATAGTGCCCAGTGTCATGTGAGATGCTGGGTTGGTCTTACTGTCCTCCTGTTTGGCATTGGAATCATGGGAGTTTTTGACCAGGCAAAAAATCAATGCATGGACAGGTTTGCAGAAGGTATGAAGCTCCTTATTTAATCCTGTGGTTACTTAGTATCAATTAGACTTTATTTGATTTTTTTTTTAACTGTCATTATATCCTATTGTGCTGCAGAGCCTGTGAACTGTTCTGTGGCATCCTTCCAGAGCAGTGACTTCACTGTCCAGATGTCGTGTTCCACATGGCAGTGACCCTTTTCCTGGTGACGTCAAGATTGATTGATATGTTTATTTATTTATTTTGCCTTTGGTGTGTGTGGGCTTCAGGCCAAGTTTCTTAGTATGCAGGCAGCATCCTTTCTGCTCTGTCTGCTCCATCCATAAAAACAAAACATCCCTCAGAGCACTATGTTGGACCTTTATCAAAAGCCAGTTATTTAAGCATGGAATTATGAACTATTTCCCAAAAGGCTAAATGCAGTCTGCCTGTTACAGGGAGAGCAAGAGATTAGACTAGAGAAATAAGCCTACATATTTCAAGAGGGCAACATCGGGGTATATGTAAACTGCTATCACCGTAAACAGTGCAGAAATACGGACATTTTCAGGCTCATGGCAAAAAAGAAATAGAACTCTTCTGACTCTCTCAAAGGGTGCAGATTTTATCCTCCACTGTACACTTTTCTTCCTCCCAGCTCTTTAATTTGTTCTTGTATTACAATTACTTGTTTGTAATACAAGAGAATCCTGAGGTGCTTATAAGGGACAGGCCTTCTGCCATAGTGCAAGGCACAGATGCTTACTAACATGTCCATAAAACTTTACAGCTGTAAAGAACTAAAGAATGTATAAACTAAACTATATGTAAAAGTATAAATAAATGTGAGGTGGGAGAAGGTAGCATATGATCCTTTCTCAGCAGAAACTGAGACAGCAATAGATAAAGTAACTTGTCTCTTGCCACAGAAAGCATCTGTGGAAGAAGCAAAAACTGAATCCCGATTTCCCATACCAGGCCCCTTCCTGAAAGATCACCCTTCCTTTCATACTGGCACCCAAAATTGTACTGTGTCCCTTTGTGCTTCCCAGTTAACAGTTATGCAATGTTTTACGATTGGTTTATTCCCCTCAACTGTGAGCCTTGGAGAAAACCAATAGTTTTCTTGTTGTTATACACAGAGGGAGAAAAAGAAAACAAAAACCTATTGCACAGAAGATCTAAGTAGGCATAAACACACACTCTATCTGGCATCCTATAATAAGGCTACCAAACTAGTCTAGTTCAGCAATCAAATCAAATTACATGTCAAAGATCTCTGTACCAATGCTTGATGTACACTCAATCCATCATTGCTTCCTACTTTATAGGGACCAACTGCTGCAAAGAACATTCCCCCCTCCCCTTTTTTGCAAGGGGGGACTTTTCATTACTTAAATATGTATAGATCTTCAGACTGGTAGATGAACCTTATTTCTATGAGGTGTCTTGTAGAGACACGTATACTCAGTTCCAGTAAACAAATGTAATTACCTTGAAAGACCAGTTTCAGTGTATTTGAATGCAATCCCCAATAGATGTTGCGGTTTTCATCTCTCTGACGTGCAGAGCCTTCTGTTTACCTAACAGTAGTTTGGGAAATCTAGGAATACATTTCTGACTTGTTCCAGTCAGTCTTGGAAGCCAGTGGTCTGGAGTGATGCAAAGAAGACCCCATTACTACCTTTACCATTGGAGATCTGTAAGGCAACAGTGTTAGATGAGTGAATTTGACTTGCTCTTGCAAAAGGGAAGTCCTTGGGCACCCTGCCAATTCTCAAGGCATACCCCCCTACCTTTGCTCCCTCCTTGCTCAGTAAAGACTGCCTTGGTACAAAGGGCCAGGTAGGGACACCTTCACTCATTCTGGGTGCAAATGCACTCTAGGAACACTCTGGAGGGTTAGGGCAGAGCAGGAATAAATGGCAGGAGTGATAACTGGCTATAGTGCTCTGTGGGTCGTACAAAACCCCAAATGCCTCTGTGGTAATTCCCACAAGGGAGGGAAATAAGTGTTTATTTCCATAACTAACATTGTTATTGCGGTTGTTATTACTACTAACTAACAGTACTAATGAATCTTGTGTGAGATCAGGGTTACCTATTGCAGAACAGGCAGTGGAGTGAGCCAGGAGGTGCTGTGCTCTGCTCAGCACAATGGCTCAGGTGCTTGAGTCCTTCTCATGGGGAGCCCTTACACATATCCGTGACCCTAGGGAACAGCATCCCTCCATACACATCTAATCCCCAGGCCACCAAGGGACCTCCACACTGCTTGGAAGGAAAGGGAGACCTGCAATTAAGATATAGGCTGCATGAGACCATGTACATGCCAGTCTGTGTGCCCAGCTCTGAGGGATGCCATTCTTTACATCCCCTATGCCTTGCAGCGTCTTGGCTGGCTGTACCTCAGTAGTTCAGAAACCAACAGGATTCCCTGGAGCAGCGCTGTCATCAGGCAGTGACATGGGGGCATAGACAGAGATGTTTATTTTGGCAGTGTACAGCACTGTCTGCATGTTATCGCAGCTCTCATTAGGCAAAGAAAAATCCAGTCATGTAATTCTAGCTCCATGCAAGATGCAAGAAGAAAAACTGTCATTTGCCAGTAGTAAAGAAAGGAAAAAAAGAAAAAAAAGTAGATTTAGAAAATGTTTTCAGAGTCATACTAGGGTGTTTCAAATGGAAAGGAAGAATTAAAGACAATTAATCAAACTGATCTTGCTAAGTCTGATAATAGACTGAATTAGACAAGTTTAAAACCAGCATAACCAGTTTTAATGCATTTATGCTGTGTGAACTGATGTGAGTGAAGGCCTCCACAGAAAAAGCTTCAGTGGCTTCCCTGTGATTTTCAACCAGTGTCAGCTGACACTGCACACCATTGACATGCAGTTTGGTGTAAACCAAATTTATTGGCTTAGGTTACTTAAAAGCAAATTTAAATTACACCCAAAATGGCCAAAGAAAGAATCTTCATCCATTTAATTAAACCAGTTTAACAAAAAGAGCACATGCATTGATTTGAAATTGTTTTTTGTTACACAAGGGTTCTTATATAAGCAAGATTCCTGATACTAATTGCAGTGGCAAGGAAATATGCCTGCATAGAAAGCTTCTTTCTGAATCAGAGATTAATGAATACAGCTACCATCACTTGCTGGTTTAGTTGCATGGGAGAGGGGATATTATCACAAAAGTGGCATGATATTATCTACACCAATCATAATACCTGTCTTTATTTATTCTATTTCTCATCTTTTTGTCACTGCACTTCTAAAGCCACAGGCCCTAAAGCATGTAAAAGAAAAGGCAAGGCAAAGATGTCACCGTATAGTTGCTTTCTATCACAGTATCAGCTGTGCAGTGCTCTCCCAGTTACGGCAGTCCATCCAACCCCAAAATATCTGTACCTCAGAGTGGTGGTTTCCAGAAGCAGTGAGACTTTGTTTCCTCTCCTGGCTCGCAGCCTCACTTTTTCCTTTGGTATCATTATAAGGCGAGCCCAAGTCACTAACACAGAAACAAATGTGGCTTTTACTGGTGTTATACAGAGGCATGGTTTACGATGTTCTCCATCCCTAATCAAATAGAGTGGCTCCTCCCTCCTCATGTGTTATTTGTGGCAGCTCTTTCTTGTTGTGCCATACAGAGACTGCAGTTGTGACAACATCACGCGAAGGGGTCTCCTCTCTAATCGAGGCTACATTACACTTCAGCTGTTCTTGTGTCAGGTGAATCATGCCCACAACCGATCACAGCAGTACCCTCATATGGTGCAGTTTCATGTTTTCCTCCATAGGCGGTAACACAGTACATAGAGGCAGGATTTCCTTAATGTGAGGTTCCCTATTATCAAAACTGCCATGTGAATCCTGAAATACATTGAAAAAAGCTGCAGCCCTTCAGCCTGCATTACTATGGGCAGATCTGAAGGGATTTATTCAATGTGTGATCAGGGAAAATCCTGCTGGTGTCAGAGAACTGACTGAGTGAGAACTGAGCTGACTTCTTTGGCTTGGCTTTGTATATGGTGTTTCATGCCAAATTTTTGGCAAGTGGCTTCCTTAGTAACTCTGAATTGCGAAGTGCATAAGCAGGGTATCCCAAAGGACCAAGGATCTGAAGCTAAAATCCCACTGATCTATGCCAGCACTACAAATCAGCAAGGAAGGGTTTTTGTTGTTGCTAAGATAAAACTGCCTGGATTCAGGAGCTGTGAGTTTGCAGTGGGTGATCTTTAACTCTGAAATATAATCTCTCAGGCTGTTCATGGGAGCTATAGCTCATAAATTTCATGGTGTAGCACACAGACAAGTGTAATTTTGATATTTCAGAATTTGGTGATTGACTTTGTGACCTCTTGTAACATACTTTGCTGTGTAATAGTATGTATCTTGTAAGAACATCAGCAAGGTTTGAAAAGTTACTAGTTTGTTTGATGGATCAGCTTGTGAGTTAGAATTTGGTTGTTTTTCTTTTCAGTAGCTGTTCATTTCTATTACATCCTTCTGTTGGCTGGGATGTGTGTAGGTACAGATATGAAAATCATCTCTTTTGTCAGTGATAGTCTTCTGACATTTTTCTCTCTCCCTGGCTCTCCTTCTGGATGCCATGTAATAAATGTAAGGAGAAAGCTGTTCAATCTGAATGATTTCACGAGAGAAGTTTAGCAAAGTCTATATTCTGGCTATTGCATGCTAAGGCTGTGAGTCTGGACTGCTTTCCCTGAAAGCCTTCCAGGGAACAACAGCACAAGGAACCATAGGCCTTGTCCTATTGGGATGGTCAAAAGCCTCTGAGAAAGCCAAGGTCAGGGATTTGCTAGTTGCTAGTTTTCTGACTGTAATAAGGAAGATATGAGGGTTGCAAGCTTGATGACAAAATGTGCTAAAAGGAAAAAGATGAAAGAGCAATGAACCTGTGGTGGAAGAGGGTAGTTAGGCCTAGAAGTAATGGGACTGAAAAATGGTGATGATGGATTATCTGTGCTATTGAAATTATCTGTGGGAGAGTCATCCATTCCTCCTTGGAGAGTGCCACATGTCTTGATAATTGTGCTTTGCTTGTTGTCTTGGCATGATGCAGTTGGTCTCGATTCCAATCCTGATCCTCGAAGGACTGCAGCATGGCCAAGTACACGCACAGAATAAGAGCTCAGTGAAATGTAATTTGGCATAACCTCATTCATGTGGACTCTAGACAAGCTTCTGTTGAAATAGGTGTTGCCGCACAGCCAGTGAGCTTCACATTCTAGCGATGAGCTGGAGTCTGTTGTCACTTATACTGCTGAAGCTTAGGAAACTGGAAAGGTACTGCAAAGCCAGTCTGGTGGAGGCGATGGGAAACAGTGGTGCAGAGACCTCATCTGAAGGGAAGCCAGGCTCTCTGGTAGCTAGACCGGAGAATGGGGAGTTCAGGGGCTCAGGGCCACTCCCTGTTGTGCCACTCAGAGATTGTGTGGCTTAGGAAAGTCTATTTGTATGCCTGTCTCATTTTCCTTCGCTAATTGGGGGAGGGACAGGAGGGAAGGGTCATACGGTTCATCTGTGTTAAGAGACTGTGAAATAATTAATGCTTGTAATGATAAAGCACTTTTAATATGATGCAGAATTATTAATCATTCTTTTCTGGTGATCCCCTTAGGTAGGAAAGTACGGTGTTCCCGCACAAGGCTCTGAGGGGAGGACTGGAAGGGAGGGGAACATACTCCTACCACACACTAGGGACCTCTCCCGGCCTGTGTGAGAGAAGCCCTCTGTTTACCTTCATTTCATTAAGCCTCCCAGAGACAGGAAGGCGGTACAGGCTGCTGGACTCCGGCTGATTCGTTTGGTCTCAGTGGCATCCTCTAGGCTGCTCTCTGGCCTGGTCAGGGAAAAAGCAGCATGGTGGAGAATGCTTGTCCTGGAGTAGCTTGGACTGTGTGGTTGGCAGCTTTCCCTGGCTAGTCTCCCCTGCACTAGACAGCCTCTGAGATGGGAGTTTGTTGTATATGACCACTGTTACCAGTGACATAGACTCTGTTAGCCTCTGGGTCTGTAAATCTGGTTCCCTGGCTGGGGAATGAGGCACTACAGTTCCTTAGTGCTCCAAAATGCCAGGGAATTTGGTAGCTCAAATTTCTTGTCTTGCCTGTTTCAGGATCTTAACAGAGCAGGCCATGCAGTGCCTCAGAGGGAGTAAAGACTTACCTCAATCCCAGACCAAGAGGGCTACACAGCTTATCCACAGCCCCAGAGAGATGCGTGCACCTTCTAGGCTGCATGGAGGTGAATTGCATCCCCGCTCTCCAGTGCACAACAGCTGGAATGTAAGCTGCCAGCCACCCTCTCGTAGGACCCCATAGGACAGAGAGCGGAACTGAGATTTTGTGCAATTATTCCTGAGGACTGCAAGGAGGTTTGAGGCTGATTTCCTGCAACTCTGCTGCATCCCTTCCTAGCTTCAGGCCAGACTGGCCCTCGGAGCTGCCCACAACAGCAGCCACGTCACCCATCGTGGCTGGCCATGTACTAACAACGGAAAAGTACCAGGCTCAGTGTTCTGTCCATTGTTGTGTGAGCTGCCAGCAGAAAAGGAAAAGTGTTCCTATTCCTATCACAACAGATGAGAAGGGGGGACAGGGTATGCTGGAGATTCTGTGTTCCTCTGTGAGGCTTAGAGAAGAGTCTTTTGGGGCTTAACAGTTCCGAGTGTCCTTCAGGTACAGGAAGTAACACTAACTTATTTTGCAATGGCTGCAGGAAGATGCTAGGTGGTGGGGAAACTGGCTCTGCCACTAGTCCTGTGCATCTGAACAGAGGCTAGGAGTGCGTGTATCTGTGGCCTCACCCCAGGAAATAGCCACTGTGACAGCGCTGAGATAGCGGGAGGCCTCCTTTCCTCTCCCCCACCCTTCCTCACCACTTCCAGGCTTTTCTTGCTTGCACCAGCTGGAGGCTGGCACTTTGGATGGTGCTCTCAGATTTGCAGAGAACAGGCTATTTGAAGGTTGGAGGAAGAGAAGGCAGAAAGCTGATGTTTGTAGAAAGATGTTTGCCTGAAGTGTTCAAAGACTTTAATAAAACCAGTTCTGCCAGACTGAATTTAGGGATTTGGAATAATGCAAGCTCTTGCTGTACCACTGACTTGTCTGAATTCAGACATAATGCATAAAACTACAGGACAATACCACAGTGATCAACAAGACCGAGACTCTGCAAAAAATTCCAAGCTGGTATATCGTATGCATTGATGGGATGGGAAAAGGCTTCTCCTGGAACAACTCATACTGCCGTAGGATCTAGCCTTATGGGCTTTAATCTTTCTGTGTGTTCACCACACTTATTCATGGTTTAACATTACAGCCTGCATTAGAGGCCACAGCTGAAGTCAGGGCATGTATCATGCAAAGAATTAGTCCTTGCCTCAAGAACAAACAAACAAACAAAAAACCCCAAACAGCTCCCCCAGTCCGCAGCCTCCCCCGCCCCACCCCAAGCTCTCACTTTTCATCTTGACTCTATTTGTTAGAAAGAAGTTAATGCTAATTTTGCTTCCTACGTTGTCACCAAAATGGATTGCAGAAAAGCAAACACTGGTCCTTCCCTGTTCTCTGTACAGGTTAGTAGTGTAGACATGATGTAGATATACCCATTTTTCCCAAGACAGTGTGAAAATGTATTCTCATGTGATACAGTGCATAGGCCCAGCCCGGCAGGTAAAAGGAAAAGGCCATTGTGTTTAAGCACTGAAAACAGAACATCCTGTGTTGCAACTGAAGAGAACTAGCTGGAATCCAGGAGAGGGAAGAGATGGGAAACAAAGGTTGGGTTGAAAAAATAAACTGGGTAAGTGACAGGAAAATGTCAGTTTCTCTGTGGCCCAATGGAGACAGGAGGTGAGGAAATGTCATTTGAAAAGGTATCTCACCTCTCCCCACAGAGTGAAATCCAGTGCTCCATACTTCTCTCTTTTACCTGCAGACAGAATGCTATTCTGAACTGCGTGGGAGATGCCAAGAAATCAAGAACTTTGGGGGTTCATAGCTAAATTCCTGATACCCACAGTGAGAAAGGATAGAAGATGTATATCAGTGAATCATACAGGATTGAGCCCTGTTGTTCTGACCCGTGACTTCATGCTTCACTTCTTTTTCTGCTGCTGAGGCCTGGATACTGTAATGCCAGCTTTCTTCTCTCTTGCCTGGGCCACATCATTCAGCATAGAAAACCTATTCATTTTTACTCCAAGCAGCACTGGTTCCGGTTTCCTTCCCAGTGATTCCCCCTCCCCCAGCATTTTGGTTTTTGATGTGGGCTTGGGTCAGAGCATGGTCCAAGACAGCATTGGGCATGCAGCAGGACAGCAAAGTTCACTGTGTGAGGGTGATGTACTAGATCAAAGGGATGTGACTATCTATCAGATGGCCATACAGAGCAGATAACGGATCTGTAGCTGGTAAAAGTCCCTCTAGCTACACTTAAAAGAATGCCCTTTTCTGATGGTTGATGACTGAGACAGTAATCCTTTACATGAAAATTAATCCCCCAGCCTCAGCCACATCCTAACAGTCCTGCACCCTTCAGAGAACAGTGAGAGGAAGTCAGACCTAGAAAAATGGGGCCATACCAACCCATGAAAGTAATAAATAAAAACTGGGAATAAATAGTGTCTAGTCACACAGTAATAATACAGCAAACCCTGCTGTTCTTATTTCCCTCAGCAAGCTTCCCTCCAGACAGCACTGAGATAGAAAGCCATGAACTGTAAGACCCCTCCCATCCCATTAGGAAAGAGTTGTGTTACTCACTGGTATCACTATTCTACTGGGAAAAAAAAMCCACAGTTGTTTTGTGGTGCTAGGAGATAGCAAGAAATATTTGGCACTGCTGGGAGGGTGCAAGCAGTCCCCAGGGCAAAGGAAGGTGTAAGGACCCTCCCTTGTCCCGCATGGGTCAGTCAGTACTTCTGCTGCCAGAGAGGGCAAGACCTTTGCTGTTTTTGGCAGGCAGCAACACAGGAAAAGCCTCTCAGACAGAGACAAAAGGAGCAGAGGGGCTGGGGAGCTCCAGTTCTGAGCCAAGGCCCCAAGGGAGAGAGAGAAAAAAAAGAAACAAGAAGCATTCAGTGCTGAAAGAGATCCCTGCTGGGGGAGGGTGGATTGAGCTAAACTATGGACCAGAGGAAGTCTCAGCAAAAGCTGTTGGAACCTATCCAGCTTGTTGGTGTACAGATGATGCTGGGCTCACTCAGGGAGAAGACGGCACAGTTTGAAGCAAGATTTTTGATAAATTCATTTTGCTTTTAAAAGAAAGGCAAACAAATGTCATCCGAGGAGAGGCATGCCTGCATAATGTTTCTTTCTTTTGCTCAGAAGAGAATATTGCTATATTCAGTTATTGTCCTGCAGTTTCCTTATTGCCACTGCAAATCTCAATACATGAGACCCAGGAAGTGAAACACTTTCTGATGAGAACACAAGAAATCTCTGCTCTAAAGTCACTTAGCAATCTGAATCGAAGTGTGAAGGAAAGAAAAGCATCACTTGTGGAAAATCACAAATGACCCACCTGACAAGTGTTGAGGGTGGAGAATACATGGTTATTAGGATGCCTGCTCGTGGGCATGTGTATCACTGGCCCAGTTTGGCACAAAGCAAGAGCCAGAAATTTGCATTCACAAGGAGTCATCTTCTGCCTGCACAGTGCAGTTGGGATGGCAACTACTGCCTCATCCTGGTTTCAAGTTGCTCTGTCTCATGATGGGTCTCTGGGTATTTTCTTCTCCAGAACTGTARGTCCTCTCCAGCATGCTTTTTCTGGGTGACATTCCCAGAACTGAATTGCACTGTGGGAAGCTGATAGAGACCTAGAGGGCACTGAACTGCAAGAGTACAGTTATCTGTGCAGATTTCAGACACAAAGAATTGTATCTCTTCCTGTACTTTTCTTAATGCATGTAAGAGATGTGGTATTAAGATTTACTGCACATCGAAGAGAAGGATGAGTACCAGAGAGGTTAAATCTTGCAGTGGTGTCACCTTCCTGTAAAACAAATACTCAGAAGAGAAGGAAAGCTGAAGATCCATTCAGTTTAATAACCTGAAGAATTACTAGCTCTTACCAGAAACAGTGCTATGCTCTGATCAGCAAAAATAACAAAGCTTGATTTCCTATAGGTTTACAGCTTGCATTTAGATTATCTGGTAACTACCACAGAGCAACTCCCGTCCTTAGCTTTTTCTGTGGTTGGGGCATTTATCATCACTTTTTGCATTGAAGAGCTCTCCAATAGCTAATGAAGGGTGAGGACGAATGCTGCAGAATGACTTCAAAGTGGACACTAACAAGGACCTATTCCTCTGCTCAGCTGCCTCTTTTCACACAGCTTTACAGTCCTAATCATCCWTGGGACCTGTACCTGTCAGATATGGTGGAAACTGGCCAGTGAATGCCCAAGTTCTTTGAGGATGAACAGAATGTGGTAGCATGACCTTAATGTAGTTTTGAAGCCTTGCTTAAAAGTGGAAGTTGGCAAGTTGTGCAACAGAATCTGCCAGGTCTGAGCTGGAAGTATTTTTTTTTTTTTTGGGAAGGAAGGAGGAGGGCATACTTATCTGTTTTGATGCAGCCATTCAGTCTCATTTGGAACCTACCTAAGCTCAGAACTGAGGTGTACAATAATAAACTAAGCTCATTGAGCTGCCATGCCAGCGAGATGTTCTCTCCCACTGGATATATCATAATCAGTTACTCTGCCAGTTCATCATTATTAGTGCACATGGCTGGCCCATGAAATGCGCAGTATGGAGAATCCATCACTTTAAGGTGCTCAGCTCAGTGTGTTAGCTGAGAAATTACTTGTAATGAATTGAAGAGGATGAGAACAATGTTGAACAAGAAGTGTATAGAGTCCTGGCTTCTCTGGCAAGCAGAGATCCCCTCCCCCCCATCCTCAGAGTGGTGCCTTTTTACAGTCAGCTGTCTGATTTACTGTCGATTGGACTGTAGAATACCTGAGAGGTAAATGTTCCTCGTGGGTTTTACCRGTAGGTTACATAGATATCTGCATACTGTGGATCTGCAACCACTGAGAGGGCTGTGTAGACCAGAGACCCTACCCTGGGGAAGTAGTCTGTTTCAGTATTGTTTCTTGATCCAGTCTACCTGTCCTCCCTAAGTCAGTTTTCAAACGGGACTTTCCTTCCCACTGCCTTACCCTACTGAAATAGCAGCATAAGATTAAAGGAACTATGACAGTGTTGGGCTTTCCTTTTCTCTCAAAATTTCAGAAACTGCTCAAATTCTATGGGCAGAAGCAGGAAATCGTTTGGGTTTATTTGCTGCAACTTCTGTCAGAATTACCCCCCCACCTCCCCAAACTGTAATGATGAGTGGAGAAAAGTAAACTGCCTCCTTTATAGTATTTCCTCTCTGCTTTTTATGTGCATAACAATCTGCAGGGTTGGAGGGTGAGAGATCCAGATGTTCAAATGTGCTACTGCCTCCTTGAACATCTAGCTGTGGGTTACAAAAGAGAAGCAAGGCAGAAACCTATTATCATGAGATATATTGGTAAGGAAGGAGTTAATTGAAACAGCTAAGGAAAGATTTAATCTTTAACCCATTAAATCCTAGAATAATTTAGGTTGGAAGAGACCTCTGTGGGTGATCTAGTCCAATGCCCTGCTCAAAGCAGGTCCAACTAGATCAGGTTGCWTAGGGCCTTCRTTCTACAGGAATTCAAACTAGCTATAATACACTGAATGGAATACTATTAAGTAAACTCAGTTGTCATACTGAATTCTGATAGGCCTTTGCAAAACTTGAACATAAATGAGAAACAATACTGAAAAAAGCCTGTAGAGAGATATATATATATAGCAGAGTGCATAAAATCTGTATGTGTCATTGTATGCCTGCTGTGGAAAGGTGGCAGTTTTTGCTAAATATTAATGTACTAATTTAAAGTCAACAGAACACCATGCAACAGAAATATAAGATCTTATTCATCCTGCTTCAAAACTCTGTCTAAACATACACCTCCAGCCTCTTGGTAGAAGGATAAGAATCATAAACTGACATTTAGCACATATCTCAAAGACTGGGATATTTCTGTAGTTATACATGTGCAAAACATTATGAACACTTTCCCCAAAGCTAGAGCTAAGCGAAGGTTAGGCATAGAATCTTTTCACCCATGAGAAGGCATACTGGAAACTCCTTCTGGGGTTGTATACCTCCATCTAGTCTCCAGGCAAAAATGCTGATGTAGAACACCGAACACAAAGAAAATATCTTACAAAAATGAAAATCAAAGGAAGGTTTCAACAACAGAGGGCTGGCAACAGAGCTGCAGTAAAACAATGCAATCATCATTTGCTTGCATATTAGCATGTCAAAGCGAAGCAACAGAGTACACTGATGGATTCAGTGCTATATATTGGGTAATGACACATTACCCTTCTTTAACATCCTGCATTCAAGAGCATCAAACAAGTCCACAACCACTATCTAACATTCATACTTTGAGACAATTAAGATAATTTTGCCCTTTTTTATAAATGAAGAAACAGACAATTTAAAAGACAGTTATACAGTGCTTATTCAGAGTAATACATGTTAGTGAGAAATATTAAGCTACTGGGACCAGGTACATTGTCCTCAGTGTGAACACAGATTCTTTACAACTTGCCAAAGGTCATGCAGAGCCACACTATCCATCCCAAATTCTTCCTATTTGGCCTGAAAACAACACCTAGAAATCTGGTCTGCAAGCTACCCACTCACCATGATTACTAGACAGGACAAACCTTCCTAGATCAGGGAGAAAATTAAGGTCTAAGAGTTCGTGAAAGATTYCCCACTAAGCTCAAAATCAGTTCAGAGGTGACACATTCACTTAATCAGAGACAACACTTAATATTAATACTAAGATTTTCATGGAATACCAGATTAGTCAGAAATGAAATCCTCCCCAAACTGAAGCAAGATAATCAATGAATATTCTGTTGTTTCTTCACCTACATACAATATCTACTCTTTAGGAAGAAGCACAGATCAGATGCCGAGGTTTCACATTTACTCAAAAGTTATCCCATTTTCAATGCTAGAATGAAGCCATTCTCTGCTATGGTTGCACTGAACATGGCAATATGTAAAGGGTGATAACTTAGCATACTTAAATGTGATGTAACTATGTTCACTAGATTTTTTTTTTCAGGAGTCTCACAGCAAGAAAACTACAGAGATTTTACAGATAAGTTAAGGCTTGTTAATAAAAGCTCTAAGTGAGGGCTCAGCTCCAGCTCTCCATTGTGTTTATTTAGAGATAATATTTATATCCACCAGCAAGCAAAATCAGTAATTTGAGATGCTGTGGCTATATGGTTTTCAAATGCAGGACTAAAAAAGTTGCAAGTTGCAGTGAACTGCTGCTGTCTACCCTTCCCATCTGACTCTGATGGGAACTGTCYGTACAGGTGCTCTGCCACCTTCCCCAAAATCCCCCAGTACTCAAACAGTGATTTGCATTCATGTACCAGTGTATCTGCATTAGACACTAGGGAGAGAGATTCACAGTAAGGATGTATATATGTGACAGTTAAACTTGGTCTGTCCTAACCTCCAGTGATGCATCTCCATCTGTGGTTTGGCAGTAGCTAGGATCATACTAAGGTCCAGCTTTTCTGCTAGATGAGGGGAGACTTACCCTATTCACAAAAGATTGCAATGAGGTCCAGTAAATGGGCCCTGTGGTTTGAGTGATGCTATACTGGGGTCTTTACAATCATGACTTCCTACTTCATCTAGCCAGACATAAGTCTAACACAATTGAGCAATCTGTTTTTCATCTTGTCATGTCTTGATGTGCTTTCCACATTTGAATTGTTCATCTACTTGGAGGTTCTTTTAGCATTCAAAAACTGTACTCAGATCACCTATGATTGCTCTTATTTGCAGAACAGCAAGCCTATATCACTTCCTCACTGAACAGGCTTGCTCTTAGTAAACTAGTAATCCAAACCCCATCTTGCAGCAAGATAACCCAACAATCTCTAACTGTACTGTTCAGTGGAACTGCTCCTTTAGGAGCAGTGGTACTGCTCCTTTATAAGGAGCACAGAGTTGAGTCTGCTGGCTACTTGCAGTTCTTCAGCAGGAAAGGAGCTGAGAGATTTCATGACAAGCTCAAATGTTTGAGCAGACATTAGGCTCAAAGAAGGAAAAGCAGTCTTTCAAGGGAGCTTTTGGAAAAACAGGTGAAAATAAAACAAGGGGGAGAGAGACCAGGATCCTGTATCTCAGAATCATTTCAATGTCCCTTATACTGGCAGAGCTTTTGTTGTTTCGCTTCAGGTCCTCATTGCAGATAACTATCTCATGCTCCCAGGATCAAAAAGCAGTCTTTGCCTTCCACATCTGCATTGTGCCTATAGCCAGCTGTAGCCAGACTTCAGTCAAGATTAGAAAAACAGCTTATTCCATTATCCTGGAACAAAAATAGGAGACTCAAACCACTAAGAACAGATCTTCTGTTGCCATTTTCTCCATTAAGCAATTGGTACAGTTTATCCCAAAGACAGATGCATTTTAATGATGAGCAAAATCCCCTCCCCACTTCTTATCTCACAAGAGTGAGAGGAAAGAAATCACTATTTACAAAGCAAAATGAGACCCTCAGATAAGGGAACAAAAGCAATTCACTTTTTTCCCTTTTTAAAGTGACTTAAGTTTGAATGGCTTTAAAATTACTTGCATAATCTGTTTTTACCTAGGTTTATCCCACTTATTCAAGACACAGCTTAGATGTCAATTTCAGCCAGCAATTTTCACAGGGAGGAGATCAGCAGGGCTGCAAGAAATAGAGTACTACATGGTTCATTGAAAAGTGAGGCAAGGGAAAGCACGCATCTCCCTTATAATAGGTGCTGGTGATCTGAGAGCAAAATGGCTGCTGCCTGCACAAAAGTAGTTTAAAAGAGCAGGTAACAGAAAGCATTATTGCCCCAGCGGGTACAAGTGGATCAGACCGAGCTTGGAATTAGCATGACACTTATTATAAATAGATTTTATCTGGGCTAGAGTAAATCTCAACCTAATACATTTTGACCAGAACCATGAGTCACCTTTAAATGAAGCAGATCCTTGCTGCACTCAACCTGCAAAGAAGTTCTTCAGCCTAAACTACAATCATCAGGGTTCAAGGGAGGAAAACAGAGCAGGTCCTATTGCAAAGCCAGGGACACTTGCCAGGTAATTCACTTCTTACTACCTGTTTCCAGACCAGGTTGATCACGTCRAGGAGGCAGAGCTGTAACCAACTCTTTGCATAGCAAAACTGAACCAACCGCAGTTTCCTGTATTGACAAACAAGCAAGAGGTGCTAAGGCTGCATTGTTCCACTATGCTCAAGAGGATTTTTTTGCTTATTTAACTGCCTGGAGACTGACAGCCTCTGCTTACCCACAGGGCAGGTACCACACCAGTAGCAACAGTGTAGCACCCTCCTCCCTCTCCCTGGCTTCTGGGCCCAGCAGGGCTTAGTTGCTCAGAGGCCAAAGGCAGCYGCGCTCCCCTCAGCGCTCAGACAGGTCAGCCTGGCCTTGCAAGGGTCACCCTGGGCACTCCGGACCGCAGGCTTCAGGAGCCAAACCAAGCCGGCACCTCGTTGACCAAGCATTACCCACTCTCTTCTCCCTCAAATGCCAAACCCTTCTCTTCACCTCTTCCTCCCTTTCCATGGCTGGCCTTTCCTCCTGGCTCCTGGAGTCTTGAGGTGCAGCTGAAGGCAGCTGTGTGCTCTGCCCAGGATGGCACTTTGAGAGGTTTAACCCTTTCCTGCCAAATATTTTTCAGTTATTATTCTTTTAATTGCAGAGGAGGCAATGGAGGGGGTAGGAAGGAAATGGATAATATCGTTATGTGTGTGTATATATATTCCCTTGAAAGAGGGAAGGACTTTTAGTACCCCTATTCCTTGATTTCCCTTCTGTCTCACCCTCTGGAGCAGGACCACTCTGAGCCAAGGTGGAGATGTGGGTTAGTGCTGACCCTATGCTTGGTTTCAACAGGTTCCCTGCTCCCTTTTCCCAGCCCCTCAGCCTGTTCTGATGTTTGGCCTTTTTCAGGTTCTCTCTGAATGTTATGCTTTCATTCTGATTTATAGTTTCCTGTGGGCTTGAAGGAATGTGAGGCAGGAGCAGTGTTCTGCTTTGTCACTTCTGAGCAGAAAGGGAAACAGAGATTAGTAGCAACAGGTATTGGTTTCTTTGGAGGTTTGCAGGCTGACAGCAAAACTTTAGGAAGGAACAGAGCTACCCTGTGGCAATTGGCCAGAGATCTTCAGTGCTCCAGAAGTACTCGAAGGGCAGCAAGTTACAGACCAATCTGAAATCATTGCATCCAGCGTCCCTATTTAGCAACAGCACAGACATGGATCTGCACTTACCTGACACAAATAGCAGCCATCTATTTCTTGTTCCAGATGATTTTTATTTTAGATTAATCTGAGTGTGCAGAAATCCTCCACAAAATAGAGCAATGGCCATGGTTAAGACTTGGCAAGCAAGCGGTGTGAACCTTCCCATCTGCAGCAGATCTGAGAACGAACTAGCCACTGCACAAAGAGAGCTTTAGAAATGTGAAGATAAAGAACACAGAAACCAGGACACTGTGTGTTATTGCTGCATATCCTCCAGGAACATGCGGTGGTTTTGTAGTGCAGTTGGACCATCCCTGTGTCTGGGATGGAGGCAAAGCTGTGCTGGAGCATTAACCTGTGAGATGGTTCAGGATACAAACTGCCAGATTGGAGCCCCTCTAGTTTGAGGCTGGACTGAAGGCTGGACATAGTGCCTTTTTGGTTGGTTGGTGTGCCACAGTTACCAGGTCTGAGGAAGTTTCTGTCAGTTGTTTTCCAAGTCAGCCTTGTGTGATCTCAGTGATCGAGAATCCAGGGCAGTGGCTTGGCCCTGACTCAGCCTCAAATCAAAACCAGGCACTCCTCCCCATGTGAACTCTGTCTCCTTGGCCTGTTTCACTCCAGGACATCTCATTCAGGGCTCTACAGTCTCTTCTTCCCTTTGCAGTGGGAGGATGCTGGCTGTGGGGAGGATGCTGACAAGACTTCCACCATTATGTACCTATCTGTATGACCCAACTGTCAGGTTTGTTGGGCTCCTTGCCTTTTGGGCAAGTGTGGGAAATTCTTTCAAATAGGGGTCTCCATAGATTCCTCAATGAGTTGTTCATGGGTCATGGTCTCTAAATGCAGCCTGCCTGCCATCAGAGGCCATAATCTCTTCCCTTGCCATGACTCACCATGCTAAGTACAGCCAGAATGTGTGCCAGGTAGCTGTGTCCATTTGCATCCTTGGTAAGCTGCAGATCCTGTAGCATGTCCTGGCAGATGGTTAGCCTGTGGACCATTGCTGGATGACCATGAGGGTTAGCATTGCAAGTGAATGTCCAGTTACATCTTGCTAGCATCTTGTATTAGCTGAACTCAAATGCAGTTTTAGTTAACTGTGTGCTCAGTTATACTTTCTTTGAACAAAGCACATGGCAGAACATTTCCTTTGTTAATCTGCTGTGTGAGTCTGTAACACAATTTGCAGAACAGAAATCCCTCTTTGTGGAAAACAAATCCTTTTTAAAAAATGTACTGTTATCAGTGTCTGTGCTTCCCAAAGCAAATGAGGCCTTCATTAATTAAATCAGAAGCAGCTGAAGAGTCCAGTGAATGGAAAAGTTAGCTTAAATCATGGCTGATATAAATAGCATTACTGTGCCCCCTGTCTCTTTGCTTATTAAWCTCTCTCTCTGATGGGAGAATGTGTGTGATTGTGCAAAGCATCTCAGAGGTGCCTTGGATCCAGCTACTTGGGGATGCCTGTCTGAATGACTCTACTGCTCTGCCAGGGATGATACCCTTTCATTCCAGGTGCTTTAGTCAGAGCAGAAGGAGGCTAAGATGTGTCRTACAGTCATCTGGGAATACCTGCCCCCAGGACTAGCACCAACCTTCAGTGGAGCCTTTTGATTCCAGTTGTCACTATATGGGCAGAGAAGGGAGCCCAGTAGTCAGTAAGGAACTTGCAAGCAGTGTAGTTAAATGTTCTCTCATTTCCAAAGCTAGGCCAATGCAATGTTATCATCTAACTTTATGGAGGGGTTGACAGTTCCCTCTATCTTTGGCTGTGCTTCTGTTCTCTTGTATTCATGCTTAAAGGCCAAAATCCAGATGTGCTAGGAGCAAGGTAGTCAGGGAATGGGCTTCCTCCCAGCATTACCTGAACCATTTCAGCTCACTCTGTGTGCATGCTTACTGTTGGGTCCCTTATGTACCAGCTGGAGGCTTGAAAACATCTGACTTTCTTCCCAAATTTCAGTCTTTTGGCAAGGCATATTACTTCCAACTTCCTTTTTCTGATTACCTTTTATTTTTTAACAGAGGTTTTGAATTATATTTATCTGGCAGGCAGTGCAGAGTACTGGATGAGGGATCAGGAGGAACAAATTCTTTTCTTGGTATTGGTATGACTTTTTGTTTTGACTTCTTTGGGTCACATTACCTCTCCGTGCCTCTGTTTACTGCTTTTGTTCTTTACTTGCCTTATCTACAGAAAGGAGGTGTGATAGTCTTTCTGTGACATTATATAATATCAAATATATAGGAAGTTCGGTATGCTTGAAGAATATAGTTGCTAGTGCAGGTAATGTCAACAATAGTGTCTTTTTCTTTCCTTAGTTTTCCATGGGTGTGTCATCTATATATATTTTGTAAGCATTAACTAGTAGCCAAAACGAGTACAGAAAAACATAGCCCCTGGCTTGACTAGTCATGTAAAGATATTAATAACCATGCACACAAAGGAAATGATTAAAGAATAGGCAGTGTTCCTAAATGAATGCTTCTTCCCCATTCATGGGAGGAAGGGTGTGAAATCTTTCTTCAGCTTGCCAGCTCTTATTACAGGAATCAGTTTTCAGCCCTATTTGCACGCCATCTTAGTCTGCAATGAGGAGCCAATTCACAGGGCAGGGCTGGGCTTTCTTTAGAGCGGCGTGGGGAACTAGATGCGCAGTTTTGCAGGAAATTCTGTGGGTTTTTTTTCCCAACTTTTATTCCAGAAATGGAATGGMCTGAAAAATCAATCATTGAAATTCCTGTGATATGAATT
The DNA here is from genome assembly GCF_003343035.1 of Apteryx rowi. Lineage (NCBI taxonomy): Eukaryota > Metazoa > Chordata > Aves > Apterygiformes > Apterygidae > Apteryx > Apteryx rowi. Next base: position 3,934,466 of record NW_020450307.1, on the reverse strand, counting down.
CCATAGTCATTTTTCATTTTGAAAACTGTCATTCCGTTTCCATCAGGGTTCAAGTTTTCTTGTGAAACTAACAGTCAAAAAGCTCAGTTTCAAAGTAGTGGAAGTAGAACATATTGGGCCATCTTTTCCTTTCAGAATGGAATTTTCCCAGTCTCGACACTGTCCCATGAAATGTTTCACTCTGATTAATCAGCACTTGCCACTGCCAAGACATCCTTTCAGAAAAGACATTTTCCTCCAGAAAATTCCCAGCCAGCTCTAGGTTTAATGTAACACTTCATGAAATCTGTGCCATCCCATGCTGCAGTGCAGTGAGTTAGCTTTTGGCCCTAATGATTGCATAAGCAAAGCCAGCGGCACAAACCTTTGATGTGTAGTCACTCCTACCCAGCCCTGAGCAGGAGAACCTGTTTCACAGGGGAAGGAGGCATTTGTTAAAACACATCAGTTATATCCAGTGCTTTTCAAAAGTTTCTTCAGCCTCCGCTGTCAGACCACTGCATCACTGTAGTATCCTGATCTTGTAAGTAAACATTAATGGAGTTTTTCCTACAACTCTTTGTTAGATTGGGAATTAATCTCATTTTAGAGCTAATGCTTTGAGGCCAGAATTTTAAAAGCACTCAAGTGCCGACAGAAATACGTGAGTGGCTTGGTGAAGTTTTAAAAAAATACCGTAAATCATAACATTTAGTTAGAGACAGGCTGAAATATATAAACTACCTGACACAATGCCAAAGGTGATTTTAGCTAATTCTGCTGGACTTTGCACTGAAACAGACTAGAACCTTCTGAACACATGGTGCTAGCAAGATGCTGAAGGAGTGGGTTGCATAGGTATCTTGATGGTTGGAGAGGCAGAAGGGATGCACACCATGCACTATGCAGCTATAAGCACTGAATAGCTCTGGGCTTTTGGTCATACAAGTCTGTCATCACATAAAGGTCAGTGTGTTTAAAGAGTCCGAGAAGTTTAAGTTAAACCAAATAAAACAGCATTGGTCCAAAGGTCAGTATTAAAATTTGCTTTTGTATATCAGGGTAAGTCCTATTGGCTTCTGCAATGGTAATTAAATACAAGGCCAGATTTTGGTTGTGTTTACACTTGTAGAAGTTTACTGAATTAATTGGGCTGGTAGGAGAGGATTTAGGCTAGTGGGGGCAGAAGTGAATGTCCTAGAAAAACAGAACATTCACAAAACCAAATCTCATTCAGGCTTGAATTTGCTTTGTGGTTTCCTTGTGAATCAGAGAAGAAAAAGGGTGTGGGAAGAGGGGAGAAAGAGGACATTCAGAACCC
>NW_020450307.1:3801170-3933123 GCF_003343035.1 Apteryx rowi | reverse complement strand
GTTTCTTCTGGCAAAAAGGAGGAAACCTTTCCAGACCTTATCCTCTAAGAACTGCTCATTATTTGCAGTTAAAAGGGCAGTGCACATATATATGCGCACTGGAAAAGAGAAAGAAAAAAAGAATAACTGTTAGTGTAACACAAAGGACAGGTTGTTTTATTTTTTGGCCCTAAAAGTTCACACTGTGTCAAATACTTTAGATTTAATGGCATAAGGGTTTTTGGCTGATTTCTGGGGTTAATATACATATGCTTCTTTGTGATCCATGTCTGCAAAGTGCAGGCACTCACATTATTTGCTTGTTGCTTTTTCTTGCATTGTATCCGCTTACATACCTTTTAATTATTTCAACTRTGCTTAACTGCAGGTAACTCTCTGGATAGCAAAATAGATATAACACTGACAAAGGGATTCTGAACATGCACAAATACAAAGCAACACAGAGTTAGAGCATGGGACAAGATGTCATGAAGCACACAGAATGGCCTCTATCATGCCCTGTAACATCTCTGAGCCAACTGATATCTCAGTCACATGTCAGAAAGAAAACATGTGAGCGATAAAGAAATCCCCCTCACCCTGAAGTCTGGTTCAATCATACGACCCCTTGAATGCACAATCCAGACTGCATGTAGGCTTCTTCCCTTCTGCATACTGTTAAATACTTGCATGGGTAATGGAGTGATGCAGAGGAAGAGAATGCCTCTATCCATGCTTTTGAAATAGAGTTTTTTTCACAGAGCCTTTCCTGATTTGCACTGCTTTAACTGCATAAAGCCCTAGACCCTGTCAGTTAATTCTTGTAGTAACCCTTATTTCTCTGTTGACCAAGAGCTTGATGAGGATTCATTTATTAATGTGTTAGGGCTGCACAGGTATACACAGGTCTCCAAAACATTGAATGAGGAAAGCAATTGTTTTTGTATCCATCTTCATGCATCCGGAACAACATTTCTTCCTATCTACTAGGAGAGGCCAAGCTAATTTTTCAGCCCCCATCCTACTTCTTCAGCCTCGACAGGGAGGACTGAGCTTCTGGCATGGAAATAATTTTCCTTACAAAGGGTGCTGGCTGCAAGCTGTTCTTAGGTGCCAACTGGGGATGTATCCAGGAGCCCAGCCACCTAATGCATAGTGTTCATATAGAGCACATTGCACTAGTGAAGACACTTAGCTAATCTGATTGTTCCAAGTGTGCAGGGCTGGTGTTGGTGAGGGCTGAGGTGATGCAGCCTGAACATGTTCCCCAACAAATTTGTGTTAAAAGCAAAGTGCAGGCCAGTGAGAACGCAGGGCTCAGGGTGCTAGTGATGTTGCATTTCTTGATAGCTTCATGTCAAGAGTGGGATACTGTTCTGGAAAAGAAGCTTTCATCCAGCACATTGTTTTTAATGGCCTATGTGGTCTTAAGGAGATAGTCAAAGAGCCTTTTTGACCTTTAAATCAAACAAGCTATAATGTATTAACCAAAGGTCTGTTAGTACCATGGAAAGACTGGGAGGGCTGGGAAACAGCCCTTTTAACAGATATAAAAAAGRAAGCTAATCAAGTAATACAAAGGCACCTAGGAATGACATACTGCCCATTACCTTGGGATCTGTGGCTTGGCTTATTTTAAACTGTGCTCTGTGTGTAAACCTTTCAATAGGATTATTTTGGAGGCCAGACTAATTAGAGGATTATCCAATCAAAGCAGTAGATGCTCTCTCTGCCTTATATAATGGGACGCTGCTCCTTGTGTGGCTGGGAGAGGGATTCAATGACTGTGTCTCTGGCAGGGCTTTGCTTTGAAACTGTTTGCTGTGACTAGAGGCTCATATGCCAAGGGGACTGATGCATCAGACAGAGTGGCAGGTGTGTGGTCTCTCTGAACATTCTCACAGAGAGCCTGAGAGCCTGTTGAAACCAGTGATTGACCTCTAACTGGTTTCAGAGGGCTYGGATGAAGCCCGATGGCTCCTTTCTGTCCTGACCTGCATGGACCTGCATGACGATGAACCACTAATATATCTGAGTCCTGATTTGAAACACAGGTAGTTTGGATCTGCATTGCAGCACCTCCCAGTCTGCATGACCTCAAAGGGGTTTTTTTGGATGTCTGATTTACTGCTGGCTTCCATGTGGCATGGGTCCACTTCTTTCAATAAAGGCTGTTGTGTTCAGACAAGCTTGAAGTTCAGTTTTGCTGCAAAGGCAAAGGAGATGTCATGACAGTGGTAAAGCAGGGTGCATATATGAAGGGCACCAATGTTTCCTCCAAAGAGAACATAGTTCTGAATATTGCTGCCTTCAGAGGCAAAATAGTTCCTTCCTTGTGAAAACACAGAAACTGGCACTGGCACTGGCAAATTTTGGCAAGGTAGAATCAGTGGAAGGGATCCGCATTTTATGTGACTTGAGAGAGGGTTCTCTTCTCCGCTCTGCTGCTGGTTTCCTGTGTGACTGTCATCTCAGTGAGTCTCAGTTACCCTATCTGCAGATGCAAAGATTGTCCCTGAAGTCCTCTGTAATGTGTTTGGAGATCTGCTTGGATTCTAAGGGAGCTGGGACTGCCTCCCCAAGTCCATGTGGCTGCTGTTTGTACGAGGGGTATTCACTAACTGAAGGTTTCTCGTTTGGGTAATGCAAGTAAGACCAGATGGTCCTAATTGTCCCTACTGGCTTGCAGACCGAACATCTGTGAATTCCCTTGTCACTTTGCCACTGATTTAGATGGTTATGTTTATGCCAGCAGCTTTCTTCAGATTTCCCTGATTTACCAGTAGCACAGCACTTCACCCCTAATGGGAAGGTTTGAGCAGCAGGGCCAAAGGCACTTTAACCACTGTGAGGTAGATTTTCCAAATGACTCAGCATGTTGGGCAGAAAGCACTTTCTAAAAGCTGCTCACAAGTGTGAGAACTGCCAAATGCTCAATACCTGTAGCAAACCAGACTGTTTTTTGGGCTTGTAAGGGAGTGTTCTGGGAGGTTCAGTGAGAAACTGGGCCCCGTGCTCTAAGCAGACTGGGGTGATTGGGGGCTCAAGTGCCGGAGAGTGCTGGGAATGTCACCCCTGCCAGCAGAGCTGCACTGAAAGCAGTGCTGTGCTGGGAAATGTAAAGCAAAATCTCAGCACAGAAAAGGCCAGTGAGGCTTAGCTTTGGCCCAAGGTTGGGAAATCTCGCAGAGCAGAGAGAATTGTGGAAGGCTGGCCAAAGAGAACACAGCTCCACTGTTAGGGCACACAATGGAGTTCCTGTGGCAGAGGCCACAAGAGAGATTATTGTCTGCAGTCTCAAGTGTGCCTGTGTTCCACGCGCAAAGCCAATAGCAGCAAATGAGTTCCAAATTCACCGTCAAGGCAGGGGACAAGTCAATCAGTGCAAGATGATACTCCGCCCATAGAATAACCCCGTGTAGTTGTCTCTCTCAGACAATCGGAACAAGAGATGAAGTGTGTGCATTTGTGTTTAGGAAGTCAGGAAGTCAGTGATATTTATCACTGCCATGACAGTAAGGGACACCTGCCATTGGCAAATTGAAATGTGTGCCTTGTTCTGCATTTGTGTATGTGACACTTGCCRTGGTCCCACTTTCTCTCTTGTTTAGCACTTCAGAGACTGTTGATAGCCAAGAAGGCTAAGGAGCCAGGCCATGTGCATGATCAGTGCCTGTGGTTCTGAAACAAAAAGAGGAGAGGAATAGGAAGCAAAGGCCTGATCTAGTGATGCCTCATGGTAAAACTCTCATTGGCTGCAAGGATGCAGAACCAGTGCTGAAGGCCAGATTCTCAGCTGGTGCAAATCAGCAGTGTTTCACTGGAGACAGCAGTGATTCATGTCAACTGAAAATCTGTCCCTGAGAGAGAACAAAAGCACTTTTCTCCTGCTGTCCTGCACTTCACTTTGCTAAACTGCTCTGACCTCTCTGCACTGCTTTTCTGGCACACCTCCCTGACCTGCAACGTCTCCTGCAAGTGTCAATGTGGCTTTTCCCTTTACCGTCCTTTGGCTCCCATCAATCTCTTTGAAATGCCTTTGTATTCCAGCCCTAGGTTTTTAATGAGCAGGCTCTGCATCTTCTGGCAAACTCACTGTGTGTGCATGTGGATGTGCGTGTGTGTGGGAGAGTGGATATTTAGGAGTAAAACAAAGTTTGCTCTTCAGCAATAACCGTGATAGACTAAACAAAATCTTGCACACATCTGCAGTCCAGCTAATCCTGGTTCCTGAGGCAGAAGGCTTGTGCAATGTAGCAGAATCCACCTAACATGTGCCAGTGGTGTTTTTTTCCAAAACAATATTTCTGTTGAATTCTAGTGAGTCATAGGCCCAGAGTCTACCTGCCACTCCACACAGTTACCAGCAAGGTGCAAGGCCACATTATTTCAGATAGAACAGATCTGTTTTCTAACCAAAAACCTGTTTAATCCCTACTGATGTCAGAACTTTTTCCTCTATGTTCTTACATTATGAATGTCACATAGATCAGTGACTAGGTAGACAGCCTTCATTTTCAGGGTCTAATTCATCACTTGCATAGGTAGACGTTTAATACATGATTTAATGCCTACAGTTAATAGGTAGACATTTAACGCTTGATTCTGCAATACATCACCCACCTACTACCACTCTGAATGCCAATTCTGCATATATCCCACACTTCTGACTTATTATTAGGATAATATTTGTGGCCGAGGGGGGTGGGGTGTGTCTCATGTTAGAAAAACTCAGCCTGTCTGCTTTCACTTGCTGGGCCAAATTCACCTCTCATGCCACAACAGTCATTCCATCAGGCTGAGGCTTAGGAATTGATAATTAAATTGTGGGGGKTTTTTTAAGTTGTAGTTTCCAGTATTATATGATTGTGTGGGACTCTCAGCTTTTATTAAAAAGAAATCAAAGCCCTACTGGTTCCAGAAAAAAGCTTTAACCTGGGAATCCTAACAGCCCAGGAGCCATAAGACAAATACAAGGACTCTGTGATTCTTAATTTAAAATACATCATGTGTTTGAAGCCATGTATTCTGGAGTCACAGAGCAATGCAGCTCCACAGATGAGGACTCTATTTGCAATGTCCTTGCATTAGGGGGTACCTGAAATGAAAGAGATGCAACAATCATGCAGACCTCCAAAATAGCTCATCCTCAGCTTCCTGCCTGGCTCTACTGTTTGTTTGTATAAAAGCACTGTGAACATGTTTTTATTTAGAACAATTTAACAACCTGCAGTTTGACTTACTGTGACTTTGGGAAACAACCCTTTTCCTCACTTTGTCTAAGCTGGCCTGGGATGCTCAGCTGTGAGGAAAAAGCTTGCTTTGAGGCTGGCATTTTTGTGGGCCTTCAGTTTTTTAGTGTGCACACCTCTTGCACTCTGCACCAAAATGCTCTTTAACGCTAATCAAGGCAAATGGAGCTAGCCTACAAAAACTGTGAGCGCTTCACTAACTTATATCCAGCTTAGCAAGAGGCACTCATCCATGGGACAGCTAGGCACCCAGGGGTTCAAGTCTAGCTGCATGTAGCATTAACTCCCTAGTCTGCTTCTTGCCAGGCATATCTCTAGATCTCGTTCATCATACTAGCTTTTCCAGTGCAACTGGTTTCACAAAGATGTTTCTTTGCTCCGATTCCTGTTCAGCAAACTGATCCCACTCAACAAGTTGGGTAGAGCATGTACTTAGCACTGGGCATGTGCTTCAAACCCCATTGATTTTTGGGGGAATGAAACACAGCTTTAAAATTAAGTATCCACTTGAGGACTTTGCATATGGATGACCTTTAAATCTTTGCTGGCTCATGGCCTTTTTCTCTAAGCCTTTGTGAGTGAAGGCCTTGATGTTACTTCTCCTTTGGTAGCTTTCTCACTGGCTTGCTCTTGCTGCCAGAGGATGAAATAGTGCCCTGGGAGTAAGGACTCCTAGGCTCTTTTCTCTTGTCTGTCACTGAACTGCTGCACAAGGCCTTGTGATCATTTATTCTCCCTGCCTTAGTTTCTGCATATGAAGCAGGAGGCTGTCAGGGTTTTACTGACCTGCTGTGAAGCTGTGTGTGGTGATTCCAGAAGATTGTCAAGAGCAAACATTCTGCTTTGCGAGTCAATCTCCTCCAAGTGTCATGGTGTTAATGCCAAGGATCCCAGTCAACTGGTGCCTTTAAGAAATAGCATTGCCGTGAATTCGTGTTGCAGCTTTCAGCCCAGGCAAACTAGACTCCAGGTTGGTGGGTCATTCATGCACCCACACATACTTTGATAGGTTCCRTGTAATGCTGGAGCTGAGAAGCTTCTGCAGTGTGGCTGGACAAAGGAGGTTTGCTATGAGGCAAACCAGGACTGCAGGAATGAGTCATTAGAAATATCTCTTAATGTCTCTTCTCATCTGTCTCCATCCATCTCTCTGTTCAGCTTTGTTCTTCCAGTTGTTATACTTCTCTCCCAGCTTGGAACACTGAATGGGACAAGCATTGAGACAGCCTCTTTCAAGCCCCATTAAGACTGATGGCAACTGAATCAGTGCTGATGCTTCTCATTCATAGGACGAGGTGTATTTCATCCAAGCATCTCACAGTTCCTCCCTGGCATTAACACAGTCCTTGGCTCCCTTGTGGAGCAGACAAGAACTATGAATTCTGGTTTCTCAGAAGCTATGAAACAAGGATGAGAGCTTAAGGGAGGCAGCTGTATTCACAGCCCAACTACCCAGCAAATCCAGGCACTGAATCCTACTTTCCTCATGCTTGCTGTGACTACCTCAACCCACTAAGGTGTTCCTGGTGAACTGTGCTCGAGCAATGCAGCCTTTTGAATTTACCTAGTCTGTCTTAAATGGTCCCTGGGTAGTTTACTGTTCACCACTGTTTTGGTAAGTGACTCTGGAGTTACAAGCACAATAGAGATGCCTGGTTCTGCCCATGGAAGCTATAGCTGATTCATATTGTTCATGGATCTGGCACAGAAAGGGACACGTCACACTAACTGCCCAGTGGCTTATAATGACTCTAAAACAGTGCCAAGGCTCTTCACATTGGTGCAACAGACAAGAAAGAGTGTGTTTGTGTGTGTATGTATGTGCTTCTGTGTGTGTGTGTGTGTGTGTGTGTATGCATGTGAGTGCCTGGGATGAAGGAAAATACCTGGTTGGAACAAAATGGTAGAGAGGTCTTTTTTCAAGGTTTTGGGATGGATGCATTTTATTTGTGAGCACTGAGTGGAGAGGGAGCATGTGCATGAGCAAAGCAAGCAGGCAACAGTGGGCAGTGGGCAGAGCAAAGGGTAGGATTCACTCACGTGGCTACAGTTCACCTACTGGTTCCTACCGCCATGTGGGTGGGCAAAGTGAGTAACCATGATGCTTGCTCTGAAGGTCTGCTCTTGCCTTTTAAAACCATGGAGAAAGGCTTTTTAGAGCTGGTTAAATTAAACCATAATAAAATAAAGGAGAAGTTAATTCCTGCAAGGCTTCTAATTCTTTCCTGAGTCTGGAGGGAGCTGCTTTCATCTCCAAGGCCTTTCCATTCCTTCTGCATTAGTCTCTGCCCTGTCTTGGAGGTCTGCATATGTGTGATGCTGCTGCTAGGACGACAAGACTCAGTATATCTGTATGTGTGCCTATAAGGACCCCAGTGGGGTTATGTTTTTTAGGAGATGCTTTGTTTAAACTTTGCCCTAATTACTGATTACTGTCTAATGCAGTTTCAAGTTGCAGGGAGCATTGTGAGGTACATGCAGATGCCATTTTTCCTCCCTCCCTGCAAAGGCTCTGTTGGTATGCCTTTTCTTAAGGTCAGCAAGGTTAAAGACCCTCGATATATTTGCCAGGAGGCTTCCAGCCACGCAGGGAGCATGGTGGGTTGCAGCCTGTATGCTTCCTATACACTGTCAGCTGTAGATGTGGGGCTGACACCTTTGATGCAGGGCATGCCCACCAGGGAGTAGGGAAGCACAAGGTCATCTGCATCTTTGACATGCAGTTTGTTTGTGTGTGCATAATAATAGAAACAGTGTAATGGTATGTGCTCTCCTGACTAGTAGCTAGTAGAGGCATATGGGAGGCCTGGTATTTTCTCCCACCTCAGTTACTCCTGGAGGCCTGTATCCTTCTCTTCCAGAGGATGGGCTCAGCTAGTCTGATGGCCATGGATCTTCTCATGACTCATATTTTAAAATTTGCTGCTTTCCTCTTTATTCCTGAGAACTGGTGGCTTCCCTGTACCTATCTCCCAGCTGCCCAAGGCCAGGTGGGAGAAGTTACTAAGAAACCCTCCTTGTTTATTCAGATCCACTCCATTGCAACCTCTTCTGGTCAGCAAAATCCGTAATTTAGTTCACATGATGTGATAAGAAAGTTTATTTCTTCTTTGCATCCGGAGAGAATAACCCATAAATACAGTGCATGCACTGAATTGTGGATTATTTTCTTCAGCAGACACAGTTTATCTGACACTGCAGACTAGCCCCTGTCCATTCTGCCTGGCTTTTGCTGTGAGGATCAGATACTGATCTACAAAGACCTTATGTAGGATCAAATATTAGGTGTAGCTACTACAAAGGCTGCCTAACTTAGAAGTCTTTGAATTTCCTGTTCAAGAGTGCTGTTTCCCTGGGAAACATCCCACACTGATTAATGGAATCCTTTTTATTTCTGTTGCCTGCCTTTGATAAATCCTAGTTCCCCAAGGCTGATGTGTTCAAGGTGCCATCTTAAAACAAACCTCACTGCTGAACTTCAGAGGCACTGTCCTAAATTCACATGTGTAGGGGAGAGGAGGGTTAATTCAGTGAGGTGAAAACTTACTTCCCCCTATTAACTCTCTATCAAATGTGTCATTCATCTATGCATTGTAACTGATTTCTGTCACTGCCAGAGCCAGCCCACTGCAAGGACTGTGCTGTGTCTGGGGCAGTGGCTTCATGGATGCCCTAGATGGGAGCCATGCAGACAAGACAAGCAGAATCTCAGTTTTGTGAAGTTCAGTATCTCATGGGATTTCAGGACTAGAAGCCAGTTCCTTATATCGTGAAAAATCAGGAAGGAAACCCGTGTTTTCTAGCARTATTGGACTTTTCTCATTAACCTGATTATTCAAAGAGTCATTCTGAATATGCCACTGGTGACTTGGCCAGATGAGCTTATTTGGCATACACTTTAGCACTGAGTATAACAAGACCTAGATCTCAGTCCTTTGTACATTTCAATCCCGGCTATTGTCTGTAAGCCAGCAGCTTTGTCCCGGTCAGCACACTGAAACATGAAGYCTGTCTTCATTTCAATATAGCCTGCATCCCATCCTGAAGCCTGCTCCCTTGTATGGCTCACATATATGCTATCCATTCAGAACTGATCTAGGACTCCCTTGTTTTGGCTCTTGTGAAGGACTTGGGTCCCTGTTGCTGCATTGTGGCTGTTATTTGAGGCTGTTGTACCAAAAGGACAAGACACTGGAAGTTCACACATTTAGCRGAGATGGTTGGACATACTAAAAAATAGTGATTTCATGAAGGGGAGGAAAATGGGTAAAAATTCACACTGTTGAGATTATTATATGTGAGTGTCCTTGCACTCAGATATGGTAAGATGAGGTACACTAACACCATACTTCAAGGTATCACATGTTCACCATAAGGGTCAAGAAGGAGCTCTTTTCTCCTGCTGTAAAATGACAGTTGGACAGATGTGTTGTGGAATTTTTCCTTCACTTTAAGGTTAGGTCATTGTTGGCATCACAAGATCAGTCTTTGCCGCCCTGGATAGTGAAGCCTATGTTCACCCTGTACTGCAATGAGTCACCTAGGATTTGCAGGCAACACTGCCCTTTCCTGGATAGAAGTTGAACTGTAATGGGGTGTCTCAAATGTTGTTTTGCACTTAGCAAACATTCTTTTTTCACTCAAGCAGTAAGGACCTCAGTTTTGGGGATGGGAAAAGAGAGAATAATCTTTGCTCTAGTCTTCTAACATTGTAAAGCACTGAGTGGCAGTAGCCAAAGGACAGCTCTGAAACTAAAGGTAGTTGTATATTATCTAGTTATGTGAATGCTGCAGAATTAAAAGCCAGAGAGCAAAAACATCACTTGTGCCTGTTTCCAGCATAATTACTCAAAATCTAGGTCAGTGTTTGCGCTGTGTCAAGCGTTTATGCTCAGGAAGACTATTGACTTGTCATGACTGGRGGTATGTTAATAAATCTCTGGCAAATGCTAACAGTAATCTGTTCACAGTGTCTTTGATCTGAAGATCTCTTGAGTGTGGTGCAATTGTCATTAAGTGGAATTCACAGCACAACTTTGTGAAAGCAGCTCCATTTTACAGATGGGGAAGCCAAGGCAGGGAGCGATTATGAACTACTCTTGTTGACAGGACTGAATCGTTGCTGGAGGCAGGGATACAACCCAGGACCACTGGCCCTCAGACTCCTGCTCCAAGTCACCAGACAGCACTCTTCCCAGCCTAGTCAGACTCTACCCTTGGAATAAGATATTTCAAGGCATGGTAACTCCAGCTCTCTCTGCAGTAAGACTTCTCCACAGAGCTGTAAGCACAACAGTGATATACAGCCAAAGAACCAGATAAACATTTACATTTCCTTTGTGTGTGAGTGCTGCAGCCAGCAGTGACTGCAGGAACCACCTCCCCCTCCTTTGCACACAAACACAAGGCTGGGAGCTCTTACTGGTGGATAAGGGGACAAATGACAAAGGGACAAGGTAACCAGCTGCGTTTCCCAAACAGCCTGCACCCTCCAGGAAGCATATGAACCCCTCTCAGAAGCTTGATACGGTTGGGTGAGAACTGGTAGCAGCAACCTCAGCCTCTGATGGAAGGGGATTGGAAAGAAGTGGCAGAAGGAATAGAAGGAGCTGGGTGAAGTGATCTGTATCTCTTTCCCTGCCGAGGACAGATGGGCTTCGGAGTGGATCCAAGGAGGAAATCTAGACCGGACAGGCAAAAGTTCAGGACAGGCTGACTGGCTCAAAAAGTGCTGTTTTGTCAAGGCATGTGCACAGATAAATAGACTCACAGAGAGAATCTGATATCCTGAGGTAGAAGCACTAAAAAGGCAGAGATACTCCTAAGGGGAGAAACTACTCAGTTTGGGGAAAAAGGTGGGGAGAGAGCAGCAGGCGCAGTAAGTTTCGGAATATCCCTTGTGTGCATATAGAGTTGCACCCTCTGGCTGGCCTGTGGAGGAAGTGTCTATTTCTGATGTCTTCTTGAGTAAAGTATAAAATGTAACAATAGGAGATGTTTCCATCTTCCACAGATCAGCATCCTTACACGCCCCAAATGTCTTGCCTAAGATATCCTTGTGCAGTGTCTGAATCTGTTATCATCATCTATTGGCAAATGCTTAGCAATCAGGGGTCACAGTAGTATTGTTTCTGAGTAGCAGGGTGGAAGGACAAGCGATGTTAATCACACAAGAAGGGCACTCACCTCCTTAGAAGACATGAGGCCCCTCAGTTACCCAGGAGCTTGCTTCTTCTCCAGCATTTCCCCTGATGTTTCTTTTTCCTGATCCAAATCATTATCAGTGAAATCAAAAACCCTTCAAGGACAAGAAAGATGGGATTTACACTGCTTTCATTCCTCTGCTGCTGAATGCAGGAAGAGTTTTGCCATTGATACAACGGAAGAGAAATGAAGCTCACACTTTAAGAACTTGCTGCTCTGAAATAGAATTTAGGCATTACTGAAGTTGTTGGTCTTTTGCCTAAGTGAGTTTTAATCTAGAGTTTGTCCTGAACTTGCTGGTGAGGAAAGAACAACAGACTCTGAGGGTCAAAGGACTCTACATCAGCTGAATTGGTTCCTCTCTGGAAGGAAAGAGAGACCAGTGAGATGAACTTTGTCTCAGTGAGGACAATGCCATGGCTGTACTGTGGCCAAGTTGTGCACATCAGACTCAAGACTATGAAGCCAGCACCTTTCAGCAGACCTAAACCCAGACAATAATTGAATAGTAATATGTCAGATCTGGCTTTCCTCAGCTGTGTGCAGTTTTCATGTACCCAGGCTGCTCCCTTTGTTTGTGCCCCCCCCTCCACTCCCCTTCAATTCATGTGGAGAGCCAGGTGTTTCAAAGGGGATGAATGGAGGCATGGCAGAGCAAGGGGYAAGGACTGGCATGCATGCACAGGATTGGTGGGGATGTGATGGGAGAGTCTGGGTTGATTAGAAATTGTTGTTATGCAACAGAGCTTGAAAGCCACAGGGGCCAGGGATTGCTGAAAGGACAGCACAATAGGGCTGTGCCTCGCCCACACATGCTAGTTGGGGTGGAAGGCTGGTTTGGAGAGCTAATAGAGAAGAAGCAAGTGGAAGCAGATGGCAGCAGCACTTGCTACCCTAACCGTCAGCCAGGGGCCCACTAAAGCCTCAGGTGCAACTTAATCCCAAATTAACATTCTTTGGCTCCAGGGTCTACTGCTGTGTGTGAAATTGGGGGAAGGGACTGTTGTTTGTCTGGTGTGCGTGGCAGGGATGGATTAGTGCTTGGTGTAATAATAGCTACACTCAGCTGACGGAGCCATAGCATTTAGTGGGCTGAGGAGGAGAAGGTTTCCTGTAGGTGGAGTCTGTTGCCTACTCGTTCCTCCTGGCTCCTGGTTCTGTTTCATGCCTCTCCACCGCCACCAGTTCCAGGCTGATTCTTCCAAAGGGAGTCCAGTTTGAGATGGGGCCAAGGACTCAGGGGACCTTTTACTTGTTTGCTTTTTGAAGTTCAGCAAGGTGAGTCCCCTTTCTGTGCCTCAGTGTTCCCACCTAAGCCATAAGACAACCCTGTGTGAAGCATATGAGCATACGAGGCTCCATTCATGCTTGCAGAGAACTTTTTGTTTCAGGAGTGGCTGGCATTAATGGAGGGGGGATATATTCTCATCCAGGGTAGCTCTTCAGCTACTTCCCTGATCCCTCTGGGAGGAGCTTCTGTGGCATTGTGCTTGCTGAGCCTGTCAGAACCAGCATCTACAAAGTGAGTCAAACCTCCAGTGCTTTAACAAGCAATGCGTATTTCTGAAAGCAAGTTTGCCAGCGTGGCTTCTCTTTTGCCTTGTGTATGAGAATTACAAATTTGCTGAGCTACAGCCTTGAGAAAGCACTTCACATCATAGACTTTCCTCRCTTTCCAGCCCACACTCCAGCCTGGGTGGGGTGCTAAGCTGGTATTTAATGAGACTGTCCAGTTTCATTACTTCTTAGCCCTTACATCTCCAACACCATCCTGTATACTCTGCTTGTTACCCTCAGAGGCTTTTAGCTACTCCTGTCTCACAACTGGTCCCATGCTATTTCCACAAGAAAATGCAAAAAGCCATGCAAATCAAGTCCTTGCTTTGAACTGGAGGCCATAGCAATTACAGGATCTGGTTGTCATGGATATTTTCACTATGGAGCTGTTGCCATGGTGCTGTCTGCTCACATTGGCAGAGGGAGGCAAAGTTTTGGGTTTTTTTTAAGAAAGGAGGAAGAACAGTRGATAGTAGAAGGCAAAGAGGTCTTCAGATAAGTATTTAAGGAGGTTAACAGCTGCTTTGTTTTGGATCTTTGCCATCTCTGCTGTCTGTATATCTCAGGTTCCACATTTTTCTTTTTTGCATCTTACAGTAACTGCTAACAAAAGGAAATGAGACTAATGTAGGGCTGTAGAGTCACCCACAGCAGATGGGATGAGTGCAACACCTTCCTTTCTTGCAAAAAAACAAACAAAAGAACACAAACAAATGAAGAACACCTCCAAAGAGTGTTCACTAGTAACCAGTGTTGGAGTTTTACCTCTTCTCAGTTTAAATGTCCAGAAACACAATATCTTGCAGAGGACAAGGATATGGAAGTGGGACTTAAAATCCCATCTTCCCCCTCAAGCCCCCTCTCTTTGGAGGAACTCATGCACTTTATTTTAAATGCAAGAGAAAGGCTCTGCTCCTTTGGAAGGGAGTTTGGCAGCTGTTAGTGACCATGTCAGGCTGTTGATAGTTCTAGAAGAAGGAACTGAATGAGAAATGGCTTGTGTCTGTGCCAAACATCCTTGTCTAGTTAGGAGCAGAGCTAATCTCACCAAGCTYTCTGAAGGCAAATATCGGTTTCACTCCCTTTTAAACAGAACACAGTCAGATTTAATAAATAATAATAACTTTGCTTTACACACTTACAGCTCCTGGCTCTCTGAACATTTTGTCACTATTACTTAATTAATCCTCCAAACACCCCTGCAAGGAAGGGAAGGATTAATTTCTCAATCTTTTAATAGAGATAATGGGGCACAGAGACTGTGGTAAGTGGCCTTCAATTGATGTTATGGCAGCCAGGAATAGGATCAAGGAATTCCTGCTTCCCATCCTGAGCTCTGGAAAACTTGTGTTTCTTTCTGACCCACAGCATTAAGCCAAGAGAGACGCTGAACATTACTGTAGTGGCACATAGTGGAGGGCTTGTAGAAGCTTGTAGCAGGTTTTGGGACTATATTAGACAGATGTGAATCCTCTGGGTGGTTTAATAACTTTGTCTTTGAGCTGTATATGCCAGTGGCATACATTTCCAAACACATTAGGTTCATCAGGCAGTCCTTTTTCTGATCACAGAAAATGTTCTTGTGGAGAAGTTGTGGCTGCAAGGCATGGACTGGTTATTTTCCCAGTCTTCCATTGTCGTTTTTGCTTGCTGCTAGCGAAATGGATTTTATGCATGCATGCATGCAGCTATTCCTGCTGAGAGGTGGGTTTCTAGGAATTACTGAGCTGTTCTTGGCTACCCAGCATGTTGATCAGGCATAGCACAAGGTACGAAAGCACTGCTTGGGATGTGGGGCTGATATTTCATATATGACTCATCCAAGGCAAGAGAGATTTGAGCCTGAACAAGCCTGTGTGTATCCAAGCCAACAACTGGGAACAGCTGGCCTGCAGGTGTGGCTCATTCAGAGTTCAAGAGATACAGCTTCTCATCACTGTGAACTGAGGGAGAGTTTTATGCAGAACAATGCAGACTGCTTGTAAGGAAGTGGTAACACCATGTAACTGATCACATGCATAAGAGTCACAAATCAGCCTGAGTTAGAATTGGCACTAATGGAGACAGAGGGAGGGAGGCAGATCCTCCAGAAACATTCCTGCTCCTGCTGAACTAAATGCATATCTTTACATTGACTGTAATGGGAGTTGGCTTGGGCCCCACATGTCCTGCTGATATCACTTGGAGCAGGATCTGCTCACGCTGGGTGACCCCAAAGAGATGTACCTACATTAGGTGGACACTTTTGAAAGCAAGAGGCTCCCAGGTTGCTTTTCACATGCATGGCTGCAAAAATGCACCTTTCATGTAGACAGTGATTGTGATGGCCTTTGTAAATAAATGTGCTTTAGAGACAAATGTGCCCTTTACTTGAGCAATTTAACAACCTATAATCTGGTCACAGAATGCAGAGATAGCCCTATGTTTTTCTGAACTTCAGTCCTGAAAAAAATCTCAGTTTTTGTCTTCTTGTGCCTCCATTTCCCTGCCAGAAAATTGAGGAATAACAAATGCACTTCCCAAGAGAAAGGAAGGGGAGGCTTAATTAAGTTTAGTTTGTGAGATGCTTTGACAGCTGCAAGTAAAAGTAGTTGCTATTATAGCAGCAAATAATTTGGAATTACATTTTATCAATCTCTTCTTCATGTAGTCGCCAGAGGTAACCAAGCATTTTTAAGTCATTTTATTACTTTCTAATATCTAGTTTGGTATTGGATTTCTGCCATACTTACCTTCATGTAGAGCATGTGTGTGCTTGTGTCAGAGGCACTCAGCAACAAATACCAAGAAAACCACTGTTGCTATTTCACCATGAAGGCAAAGAAGTGTGAAAAATACAGACAGGCTTCTCTGAGAAATATATGTTGATCACTTCATGCCTAAGCTGGCAAGTAATATGATACTATTTAATGCCAAGTTTTATTAATATAATACATGACTGTTTGCTGTCGTCGCCTTGTCACCTGAGGATCCTCCAGACCTTTCCAAACATGAATTAATCACTGACTACCCACAATGGCACTCTGAAACAAATGTTGATGAACTTAGCCATAGGGAAGTCAAGGCTAAGAGATTACTTATGTGGCAGCTATTGATAGCTTTCTTAAGCCTGCTTATTGCTCCAGTCATCATAAACCACCCCATGCTGTAAGAGTATTACTCAGGATAATCAGAAGCAAATGGTGACTAATGGTAATTTAACTAAAAAAAAAGGGTCCTTATGGTTCACCCATCACAGCCAGTGCTCCTCAGTCAGGATGCCATTTCCCCTCCTGTTTTGTCCCTCACCCTCTGCCAGCTTTGTCCTTGCAACTCCACTCCAAGCAGTGCTTGAAAAATCCCATTCTAGGCACCCACACAATTACACTCAGCCTCAGTTTATAGTGGTGCCAGTGCCTTGGTTTCTGCATTGATCTGCCAATGGGACTCTCATGCTTAGTTCATTTTTTGGATGTGGGCAATTATTCACTTGGTGTTTGCCTAGGACTGTCTAGTGAAAGGCTACAGAACCAGGTCAGAAGAGGGGAAAGGCAGATGGGTTCTTGCCACAGGCCCTGTTGCCTGATRGCAGCATAGCTTACTATTTCTGTCCCCCTGGAATATAAAAATGCTTCTGGGAAGATTTTTGTCACATACAGGCCATGCCTCTGAGTGGCTTCCTTAAAGCACAAGGAAAAATTTATAATGCAAAACCCTCTGGATTCTGGGGAATTGCTGATTTCTCTGAGCAAGGAAACTCAAGCACCTTCTCCTCAGTTGGAAGGGGCTCTGCTTTGCACTGAACAACTAGCAGCTGAGCTTGTGGATTGTTTTCTCTTCTCTCGTGATGGGAATAGCCTGAGGCCTGGAAAAGCATTAGGAGGAAGAGCACGGCATCAGGAAGCAGGAAGGGCAGCCAGCCAGGAGATGACTACACAGCTTTTAGCTACCCAGTAACTGGGACCTTGTATTTTTGGGTATGGGTGAAGTGACTCAATTCTTTCTTGTCAAGATCACTTGGTTTCCTGGCCGGATGCCTCCAACTGGGTAAGTGTGTGAGCCCTAACTGCTGAGTATCTTGTGTACACACTGCAGCTGTTGCCTATGTCTGTGGTTGTCTGGCTGTGTCAGAAGTCAGACATGCTATGGACATGGCAAGCACATAGATTCAGTATGGATCATATGTGCCACTTGCCCTGCCTGTTTATCTCACTTTTGCATTCTTTTGGGATGGACCACTAGAGCTCAGCAGTGAAAGAATGCTGAAGTGATATTACTCATCCCCTTAGAATTATTCCAGGTTATAAGCTTGCTTGTATGACTGAAGGAGTTTTGTCTTTTGTGTATGACATAGTGGTAGAGCAGTGGGAGAATTTAAGTTCAGAAATGAAATTGGCAGAGAATTTAGAATGTTCTTCTGTAAGCAATCAGAGTGAATCCTATAATTTCTCTAGGGAAGCGCAACCAACAGACTCTGGCACTCCAGCTGTGTGCAGAATAAGGCCATTCTGAACCTCAAAAGCAGAGGGATGACCGAGGCACGTTGTGCCCCTGATGGATGGAAATTCAGGTGTTAAAGAATCTGGCCCAGTCTCTTTCCTCAAGTTTTCTCCCTCTCTGGAGCAATGTGCTGGGGCTGTCTTGGCTGTATGAAGCAGCCCCTGTCAAAAAGGATCTCAGTTAACGTTGCTTTAGCTCATTACTGGCTCGTTTGCAATGTACTGAAATAGCAGAGATCATAATGAAGTTGTCTGGCATTAATGCACACCATCCTGTGGAGGGACAGTGGTGAGCTCTGTGAGCAAGGGATAGAGTCATCCCCTGTTACTTCTAGAAGATTCTGCTCCCTGGTTTCTCCATTGACATGGCCAGCCCTGGAGTGAGATTATTTGGTCAGGGAGGAGGAGAAGGGGGAGGCTTGGACTGCTTCTGTTTTTGTACACTGCTGCTCTGCTTCAACCATCTCCTAGCCCTTAAGGAACTTAGAATGCTTTCTAAGAGGCAGAGGGCCAGAGCTACCTAATGAGTGCAAAGAGGAAAAAACCCTGGCTAAGGAGACCAGGCCTATAGGAGAAGACACTGCAGGGCAGGAGTTAGGCACTTGTTCAAGGACTGAGGTCCCTTTTTCTTACACTTACAGCTTATCCAAGATGAATATCTGGCTGCAGTACACCTAACCACATAACTGCCTCATAACCTATCTCTGCAAGGATTTCAGTCAGATATTAAAGAACCACGTAACTAGAAAGGATGGCTAAATGTTCACCCTTGTTTGCTGGAATGTATCTGGAACTGAATAGGCCCCTGAGGTCGCTATCCTCAAAATCAAACACTTGAAACCTTTAATATCAACTCCTTACACCAAATATAATGTCTGAGCCTCATGCTTCCCTAGCCATAGTCACATGTGTTCATAGCTCAGTGGATTCCCAGTCCAAAATGTCTTCCTCCTCCACACACAGTCCACGTATATCAACTCCTTTTCTTAGATTATGATAAAGATAGGGAGTAAATTACAGATGCTCTTTCCACCTTCTAGCAGGAAACAAACTTCTAGACTGCCTTGCTACACTAGCCTCTAGCTGATGGCTTCAGTTTAAACAACGGTTACTGCTGCTTTCCTGGAAAGAAAAGCAACCCCAAAAATCCGAGCTCTTTTTTCAGCTCTTGGAAGCAGGAAGAAACCAAGTGGAAAAATTGAATCYGGGCAATGCATGGCTTGTGAACGCAGAGAATAAAAATAGCTGAAAGTGAAAAAAATTGCCTGAAAGAAGCTCTTCAATTATTTTGTTTCCTTCAAAAGCTTTGCCACTGGCACAGACAGGCTGCCATTCCTATGGGGAAGCCATGTGTTGTAATAAAACTTTAGCACCACATAATTAGAGAGAAAGAAGCTTCTTTTTTGGCTGTGTTTTCAAAGAGCTGGTAGCAGATCGATCGTGGCCAGAGCCCTGGGCATCTTGAGGGGACTAGGGAGTCTGTACTTTCATAATGAGTCACCAGGATTTCATTTTCAGTCCAGCTGATGGGGGGGTGAGGGTGTTTAGATTTCTACTTGGATTCTAGAGGCCACTCCCAGGGAACTGCTTAAGGTTGGAAGAAGTGTTAGGGAAAAGCAAAGAAGAAAGGACTACCAAGCACTTACTTTTTCAGGCTGCTAGAAAGAGTTTCTGGGCTGTTGTTGCCATGGCACAGAAGACTGAAATCTTCATGATGGTGCTTTTCTGCCACTGCTGCAGAAAGACAAAGTAATGTAGTTGTGCTGGCACTGCAGTAACCAGCAGCCCAGTGACTCTGTCTTTCAGGACACTCACAGAACACCCAGTCTTCTGGAAGCCACCCATTCCCTTTTGTGGTGTTAGTACTTTTTAAGCTTATGAGAAATGCTGAGAATACTGCAAAGCCCTGAAATACTCTTATGGGTGCAGTTTGTGCTGAAGATGGTCATCCTGACATCTTGAATTCTCTTTAACTGGAGCAGGCATTTGGTTATTTATCTCTTTCTGGAATTAGAGATAGTTGATAGCAATCATTAGAAACCTGCCTGTTGACTGAGGTGTTGTTCAAAGGAACTCTTCTTCAGGACTGAAAAGCAAAGAAATTTCAAAACACTAATATCCAATCAAATGTTATTTATGAGCCAACAAGATGACCTTTGTTAAATTCACACACTAAAATACGCTTTTCTGGACTGTTTAAAAGGCTTTACAGAAAGATYTTATTGTAATTTTTCTGTGGGCCAGTCCCTTGCTGCCCAGTGGCATGAGTACCAATTGTACAAAAGACAGTCAGGAAGTAGAAGAGAGGAGTGTCAAGTCAGGTGAGCACCGCAACACCACGAAGGAAGGGAGTYTGACATTTCTGCTATGCTTAAGCAGAGGACTTCATTCATTAATGGCATCAGTCTGCAATCTTTCAGCCCATAAATCATCTGTCCAACTCTTCTGTTAGAGTTTGCAAAATCCCTTTTGGTTGTTTGGCTAGAGTGAGCAGACAGGAAAACAGAAAGTGCAATAGATCTTTTCCTAGTGGGCTAGTAGGACCTTAGCCTACCACCATCTATCAATAGCAATGCAGCTTAGGAGGCTCTGAGTCAGGCCAGAGACCTTGAAAGACATTAATGGCAATGCTGAGCACTGGAGGTTGAGCTGCTTTAGTGATTTTCTAAAATGTCCACACTGCATTTCCTTTTTCCCTGAGTGACTGTGGCAGAACAGAGAAGTATTTGTGGAAAGCAAAGGCTGCAATTACACTGTCATCTCAAGATAGAGCCTGTTCTTAAAAAACAAAAGTGTAAAAAAGGAAATAGATACACTATACTTGGTGTTTCTGTTGGTATCATAGAAAAGTACACTTGCTTGTTAACCTGCAACAACTAATTTCCTCCCTTTACACAATGGGGACTGAGAACTCTGCAACTAGAGAAAAGTCAGGCCTTGGGCCACTGCACAAAAGTATTCTTTGCTGGGAAAAGCAAAGTCTGAACTTCTGGCCTGACTATCTCTTACAATGGGTGTCATGGCAGGGAAAGGGCTGTCTAGTTATTGAGGACACAGGGAGACAGAGGTGTAAAACTTMATTTAAAGTGCTCAGCAGGTAGGGTACCCTGTGTAAGGGTATCTATTTTTCCCTGTATGGCAGGAAATAGAGGAGCCATATGTAGACAGTAGTTGTATTTTCTTGAATCCAGTATTTTCGAATGAAATCAGATTGCATGCTGTCTTCTATGATATATAATGGTGATTAATAACCTGGGGCATTTCCTCTGGATTTGATGTTAGACTTATGTTAAGATGTAGGGAGCATTGTTTGCTGAGATGGAATCAAGAGCTCTTGGATGAAAGGAGCAGAGCCATGTCCTTTCCTCACACAGCACTGATAGGATTTTGATGTTTCTTACTGTTTGCAGAGCTGAAGTATGTTGTAGCTCATTTAGGAACAAGAGACCTCCCTCCCCTCTTCTCCTTCACACTCCCTTGCTAAAAGAAACCAGATGAGGAAAGAAGAGCAGACACTGGGTCGAATATTGTAGAGAGAGAATTAAGTGACTGCAGTGGAGTAACACAGCCCATATACAGTCAGCATCCCCCCTCTGCCCTCTATGTCCAGGAATAATGTTGTCAAACCACAAGCTAACAAGAATTTTTAATGGAAAGGGACATTAATGGATGAGACACTCTCCTGCTTGTAAATGATATCAGCTGGGGGACCAGAGAGCRGGGGAAGGGGAGAACGGTAAGCTCTGAAGGAGGGTTACAGCCGTTATGTCACAGTTCTCAAATAGGCAACCAATTTAGATTCAACAAGACAGTTATTAGGCAAGAGTAAATAGACTCCTTAATTCTTAAAAAACACATCCTTTGAGGCTGAACAGCTATGAGAAGGCTGTTTATGAAAACTGTATTTACAGCAATTTGCAAGAGACCATATGCAGCAGATGAAAAATCTGGTGTAGAAACAGCTGAGCTGAGCAGCCTGCTCACAGCAAACAGTGGCCAGACCCTCAGCTGCGCAGAGGCAGTGCCGCTCTCCGGACCGAGGCTTTGGCTGCGCTCCCTGCCTCGTTTTGGGGAGTGAGGGAGCCTCATGCCGCGGCGGGGAGGCAGGTTCTCGGCGGTCAGGGCCGTGCTGTGGCAGAGGCGGGGGAGCCATGCTGCCGCACGCCGCGCCATCCGTGGCCCCGCGCCCCGTAGCTCCGCTGTGGAGCGGGGGTGCCGGGCAGGTTGCGGCGCGGCGAGGCTCTCCCTCCTCGGCAGCAGGGGGCGGCCTTTGGGGCGAGCTCAGGAGAGGTCTGGCGCCAAGGAGAGGGGCATGTGCCCAGGCGGCTCCGGGGCCTGCTCCTGCRGCCCGCTGCAGCCTCCGTGCCAGCACCTCTGGTGGGAGCGTGCACAGCGAGGCAGGTGCACCCAGGACCTTGAGGCACCTGGGCTGGTCGTGAGCTGGCTTTGGTGTGGCAGATGGTGTTTCTCACAGCCTTTYTTTGGCATTAAAGCCAGAAGAGCCTATCCAGGCTCTGCGTGTGGCTTGGGATACCAAATCTCCAGCCTTTGAGGCCAGTCAGATTCAGGGCTTCATTTAATCTCTCTGAAGTAGTGATGGGGTGTTAGGTGCAGGTTCCTGACTGGAGACACTGGACAGCTCTGCCAGTCCTTGTCTGCTGCACCTCAGCATCCAGCAAGGTGGGATGGGGCCAGTGCGTGGAGGCCTTTGCACTGAACCARCTTTGCCTGAGGCTGACGCAGCGTCTCTCGGCACATGAGGAACCAGGTGATTCAATCCTCTTGCAGTACATGCGAACCAGGCAAACACAACCAGCCATGGGTTAGGTTGTGTGACTGGAAACTCCCAATGAGCACCTCCAGGCAATTAAGAACTTTGTGCAAACATTTTTTGAAGTGTTGTTGTCTCCACTACTAGGAGGATACGTTAAATGGCCTAGGTATCCAGTGCTCCTGTTTTGTGAGTGTCTGTCTGGAGGCCAGTAAAAGCATCTGAAGTCTGGGGTGGCAGAAATGATCTTCCCCCTGCAGGTCATTAAGTCRTGAGCAAACAAAGGATTAATCTCTTTATACTGATGTACCACCAGAGGCCCAGGGGTGAAACAGGGCACTACTGGGCCAAGTGGTGTGTAGTCCTGAGAAGAGACAATCCTGTCCCAGAGACCCTGTAGTCCTAGGTGTTCCTCTTTCAAAGCAACTTCATCACTTCTAAGTGTCTGTTCACATGCTAGCTGCAAGAGGCAGCCAAAAGGGTCTGGAGGTTTCCAAACTGCCTAAGACTTGGAAAGTCAACTCCCTAGGGGGAATTCTCTTCAACAGGACACTCAGGAGAGGATTCTTAATCCTCAATACAAGTCTTAATCTGATCTGAGATGTAAAAGCTGCTTTATTGCACATTGTCAAAGCCAAAATAACCAGGGGGGCCAGCAGAGCAGAACTTATTTCATTTACGTTGCCTCCAGCAAAGTTAACAGTCAAGAATGATGGTCCCCTGGGGAAGGGTGCTAATCCATCACTGATTTTTTGTGTGATGCTTCATGTATTATTTAGCCTTTCCAGCCTTCAGTTCCCTGTTTGCAGAGTGGGACAGCGGTATATCCTACTTCTCCTACCAGCTCCAACTTCTTGGAATTCACTGGTGTCAGAAGGGGCTTTGTTCTGCTCTAGCTTGTGCTCAGTTATGTGCCACCCGCTTGAAATAGAGATAAGTAGAAAGACCAGCCATGGCATGCAGGGAGGAGAGTTCCTGTCATTGTATGACATCATCTGGCCTTTGTTGTCATTAACTAATGTGCATACTATGCAAGATGTCCCAGTCAGCTAGCTGTTCTTAGCCCCCATGAAACTTTCTTTGGAGAGTGTGCATGTGTAGAAGAGCTGCTGTCTCCTGCAATGTTTGGCTGAAGCTGATGATGTCCTGGATGCTAGGGACAGGCCTGACAACGCTTGGTCTTCTGTTTTACTCCAATACTGTGTGGCAACAGATTCTCTCCTCCTTATTCTACCTGGATTACTCCAGACTGTAGCAAATGTTGGCCATATCATAGTTTGCAGATGGGGACTGCACCCGCCTGTGCATATATACCGTGGAAGAATGCTTAGAATAGTATTGGTTCATGTGGCTCTAAGTCACATCTCTCCCCTACTCTTCTTTTATCTAGCACATGTATTCAGTGCTGGAATTTTTTAAAACTTGAGTGTAACATTTCAGGAACCAACCTTTTACATCACAAGCCCATAAACTTAAGCGGCTACTTGCTATGTAATTTGAATTACATATCCTTGGTGGATAAGGGTGCCATGAGGTTTACAACATTTTTAGGTGCTTGGTTAAAGGACCAATTGTCCAAGCAGGGACATGCTATAGCAGTGAGCAATGCTCAAGAGAACACTCTTGGGTTTACAGCGCTTGCTGTTGGACACTGGCCTCAAAGAAAGTCATTTCATACCACATGTCTCAGTCTGGGAATGCCTCTTGCAAATGGCTGATATCATGTTAATGTTTCACTTTGTGAGGGAGGCCTGGTGAYCTTTGCAGCTGTATCCCACTAGCCTCTTACTGTCATATCTGTCCAGTGATGTGGAAAGAAAATAGATCTGATAATCATGAAACAGATTTATTCATATGCAGCCAAAGCCCCATGTGAAAGAGACTTATGATGTTCAATGACAACAAGACCAAGATGTCTTTCTACTTGAATGATGGCTCCTAATCTTCAAAGGACATAATTCACTGTGTGGCTGCACTTCAGGCACAATTATAGCCTAGAAAATCAGTTTTTGTGGTATTGAAGCAAGCATATTTGTGCCTGCTGTGAAGGGATGGCTAARGTGTAACCATGGTTGTTTCTGTGTCACTTAGCATTTGCCAGCAATTAACAGCAATGCCTGCAGAATCAGAACAAGGCCACGAAATGAGCTTGCTGTGTATGACTATCACTACACACCTAGATTACTCCGTGACACTGGCAGAAGATAGCAGAATTTCAATCTCCTTTGTGAGCCCTGGGGAATTCATTCCAGATGAGGTGGGATCCTTCTCCCTAGAAGTAGATCCTGAGCTTACCTGGCAGCAGGAAATGCCAAAGTGGGAAGTGCAAATCCCTCCTCSCATCCCCCACTGACACACATGCCTTAATTCCTCCAATCTTTACTTTTCTGGGACTTTTTGGCTTCTCTCCCAGTCATCTTAAGCAATCAATTATTTCTTTTCGCTGTTCTCATTGCAGGGCAACCATTGATGAAGTGGAAACAGATGTGGTGGAGATAGAAGCAAAGCTTGACAAGGTAAGATGGAGCAGCCTACGGCATCAGTTTGGAGAGAGACATATGCATTACTGCTTAGGATGTGGCTCCACCAGCCTCCTCTGAACACGGACCCCATCTCAGGCTATCAAGAAATTATATATATAATTATAATAAATTGGGCTTGTACACAGGGCCATGTCTCCCTCTACTGACAGGCACCTGTCAGGGCTCTTTTGTGATAGCTGGAGAAGTTAGGATTAGAGGTCCAGGCTTGTGCTCCTAATGCTGGAAGATGGCCTTCTTGTTCTGGTCCAGGATCTCGGTGACTAACACTCTGCTTCTCCTGTTGGGGCAAGTTATTTCAATATTGTCCATTTCCCTACTCCACACATCTTGCCTGTGATATTAAGCTGTGTGGGCTAGGAGCTGTTAGGTGTCCACACAGCACAAGCACCACTGTGTCCTGCCCAGGGATATAAGAGAACACTTGYGAGGAGATAAAGGGCCAGATTCAGACTGATGATGGTGGTTCCTGTCTGATGTTCAGCCAGACTGTGTGCCACAGCTGTAATATAACCCTGGAATATCTTCTCATGAATCAGTTCGGCCATTTTGCGTGTATGCTGGTGATTCTTTACGTCTGGTTGGTAGTTTATCACCCCAAATAATGCCCCATTCCGGGATGGTATGTAATCCAGTGAGCAGAGAGCAGGTCAGTAGTTCAGCTTTTGGGGTTCTGTACTTATTAGTAGATTGGCCTTCTCTTCACCACTTGCTCTTCACAAGGAACAAAAGTTATGTCATGCTGGTGTCTGTCTGGTTTAGTGAGTGTTAACAGATAATTCTGGGGCTCTTGGATGACAGACTGTGCAGACATGGGAACTATTACTGTACAGCCACACCCTTGATTTTATTACAGTATCACTGTGCTTTGCAGGATATGATTAGACCTTAATCCTGACCTCTGAAATGCCATTCTGACTTCCTGCCCTTGTGACCCTCCTTCGCTTGCCTCCTTTCCTATCCCATTGTGTCCCTATGCTGGCTTGTTGCTGTGCAGTTGTACATCTATAATTATGGCCTATAATGTATGCTGCTGGATAACAAAAGAGTACTGGACTGAAATGTTAATTACAGAGTTCCGCTAGAAGTGGGATGTGCTCAGTGTTCATCTTCTGGATGCTGGTATTGGCCTTTAAGGTGAGAAACACAGTCATAATCTGTGTGCAAACAGACTGCAAAGGATTGTATAGATGTTACAGGGAGCTGGGCAAAGAGCATTTGTTGTGTATCTGAGACCAAGTGAAGGATGAGGGAGCAACAGGGCAGGGAGTGCTGAAACAGGCTTGGAGCTAAGTCAGAAGAAGGTGGCTTTTCCTCCCCCGCTCCTCCTGATGTCTGAGACATTGGCCCAGTTATTTCTAAACTAGAACAGACAGAAACGCAGAGGAGGAGCCAGAAGAGCTGCTGGCTTTTTAGCTGTGAGATTCCCCAAAGTTAGCAGGGGATAAAATTCTGTATCTGATGGAGAAATGGGCTTTGTTGAAGTCGCAAGCCCTAGGCAAACCTGTGCCCTATAAAACCTACTTACTACTCAGCTGCTAGAAACAGGCATCTACACAAGCTAACTAGCCTCACTGATGAAAGCTGCAAAGGGATTTGGGTTATCCCTGGCATCTATGGACAGGCCTGAGACTCTAAGACACAGCATGGGGAAAAGCTTGCTCTAGCTAACGCTGCTTGAGCAGGGGGTTTGGACCAGATGATCTCCAGAGATCCCTTCCAACCTCTGTGATTCTATGATTTTATGTAGTTCTGTGATTTTAGCACTACTGCTGTTAGTGCCCTCTGTAGTTAGACTGAGGACAACAGACTGGAAGTGCAAGAGCTGTTCAGGGCTCTCAGCTTTGTTATTGTTTARTGCTTTGTTGCTTGCAATAGGAGAGCTACAGGAACAAATTAATATGAGCTCCTTTGGGTGAGGACTACATTAAAGAAATAGTCTCATGTAATTTTGGTCTTCCCCAGATGACAGTTATGGGGTGAGGTTCTGGTAGTGCAAAGTGGGCAGACATCTCATTCTGTTTGTTTGTATCATTCCCCTGTCTGCTGCAGAGGCAGTCACAGTCACAGTCAGCAAAAGGCTCATTGAGCCTGGAATCAGGGCAAGTGAGGCTGGAGTTTGCATCTGAAGATCCACTGAAGTTCAAATTAGTTTCTGTGAGGGCAGCTTTAGACAAGATTCAATCACCCCCATTCGTAGTAAGTCAGCCTCGAATAGCCCAAGGCCTCTTCTGTGTACCAGCYTGGCATATCCCCAGGGTAGGCTTTCTAGAGTTTAGTGTAAATGTTCAGTGGTACTGAAATGGCTGGCATGACTAGTTCTTAAAAGGCAGCAAACTGGCAAGGACTGATTGTATTTCTCTGTCTTTTTTCAGTTTCTTTGAACACTTAGTTTATAAATGATTTACCCTTTAACACCTGTTTAAAATGGAGGTAAAGGGCAGTTTTAAAGATTCACCCAGGAGAACGCCAGAAGTCTGTTTTTGATTACTGTTTCAAAGAGATTTCCTTCACTCTGTCCTGTCCTACATCTGCAAAACCATCTTTCCTCCCTGTGGGAGGCTAAGGGAATAGGATGCTGTTCAGTGCAAGGAGGTATCAAAAATGTGACTCTTAATATTTGTTATTGAACTTTCTGAACTTCCTGTGGTTTGGTAAGTTTGGRATTTAATTGCTTTATGCAGCTAAAGGCAGAAACAGAGATTTCTCATAATATTCAGAAATGGGTGCTTCCTTCTCTCAGCTTGAGTAACCTCAGGTTTGCCTCYAGCTGTCAAAGACCCACTTCCTACCAATGGTGTCCAGTCTCTCTTAATGTTTCAGCAGTTTTTCCAGAKCTAGGGAACATGATTTCTGGGTGTGCTAGTGCTGAATGGCCTTCAGCTACTAATAACACAGCCTTGGCCTCAAGTGTGTGCACAGAGGTATGCTAGAAACTGCCACGTTGCAGAATAGGCTGGATTTCCTTTCCAGAGGATCTATCCAAAGTGTTTCATGTCTGTCTGGGCTCCAGATGTGACAGAAGCTGCATCTGTTTGCTTTCCTTCTCTGGGGTTGGATGGGATAGTACAAGCCTGCTAGCACCCAGTGCTGTTCTGCCAAACTGAATGTACAGGAGAGAATGTGAATGTGAAAGACTGAGGACTGTATATACTGTATATATACAGGTATGCCATGTGTGATTATATATATATTTATACATTCAGATATCCTCAAATATATTCTTACAGATTTGCAGGCAGAGGCCGGCAAGCTTGTTCCGCAGTGCAAGCCTATAGAATGTGATTCAGCACAGACCCCAAAGCCTTGTGGCTACATAAACAGAGCACCAAGCCCAAACGAGTACACCATGCTTCAGTGGGGTTTTGACATTAAGCTAGCAATGTCATACAGCTTGGAGTATGGACAGAGTTCCTGTTACCCTGCCTTTCTTTATCCCTTCTCTAAGATAGTTAGGGAAGAGACATCCCCAGCCTGTAGGTGAGGCTGTTTGACAGATTTAGATTTCTAAAGCCATTTTTCATTAGTGAGATTAATATCTCTAAAAAGCTCCTGKTTTTTGAGAATGAAAGACTTCAGTTCCAAGTGCTGTTTCTTGTCAGCTTCAAAAATTTTTCAGTTAGTTAAAAAGCTTGGAACAGTGATGACTTTCAAAAAATATATATAAAATGGTGTTCAGTGGCCAGCCCTTGTTGCAGGTCTCTTGGCCTGTGGTTTATGGATTTATCTTAAGTTGTTTAACTTAACCCCTTTACAAGGAGTTTTGACTGAAGAGAGATAGGCAAATGGCCAGGAATTCTGACTAGCATGCAAGTTAAAGATCCAGTCTTTATAGCCAGTTCCAGGCATGCTGAGGTAATTTGCTGTGGCTAGAAAGTCTGGGAATGTTCCCTGCAGTTGTTAAATTATCAAAAGCTTCTAAAGGCTCTGCACAAGTGTATGCCCATGCTGCAGGAGGCTACTTCCAAAGTGAGGAAGCTGGCCTCATTTTGCTGCAAGTTCCAAGTAACTTCATTAAAGTTGTAGCAAGGGTGATGATTAGAATCAGAGCATGTGTAGTTTCCTTAAAGTTGCTGACACATTCCTCAGAACAAAACTCCTTCCAGGTCCTAAGGAAAGACTATACCAAGTCACAGGCAGTCCAGAGATATATCTCGCACCAGCATAATTTTCTTGGGCTGCAGAATTGTGGCAAGTGATTCATAGTTAGTTACAGTCTTGATGGTTTAACCAGCATGCCAGGGAAAACAGACATTCACTGACTGCATGCAGCAGACATGGCTTAAGTAGTCCCGGTCATTTGTTTCAGAAAAACGTGATATAAAAATAACAGGCTGCTGAGTGCTGGCTCCCCTTCATTCCAACAGAAGTGCAAGACTGGTCTCCACAAGTAACCTGAAAAGTCAGCTGGGCTCAGAGATTTCTGCTGGCAGTCCCAAAGACCAACATACTCCCAGCAGACAGCTTCTTCCAGACAGCTTATCACTTCTGCCCAGCACCAAGGAGTTTAAYCCCTCCCCCATGAAACTGTATGATTAGATTTCTTTTATTGCAGTCCTGTGGGCTAAGGATGGAATGGATGATAGAAACCCACTGGAAAAGATGGACTACTCTGATTCATCTGTTCTCAGGAGATAGCCTGGAACTGGTTTCTTAAGTGACAAATGAAACGCTGAGAGCACRACTTACTCTGGAAGTGAGGTTTGTGTCCCTGTTTCTGCCATGTGCAGTAAGGGTTGTTAGTGTAGCCACACCAGGAAYGCACCTGGCATCCTACTCTAAAGGTCTTGGAGTCTGGTATGGGTGCAGATTAAATCCACTGTGGTTGCAAGTCAGTTTGATGTGGTCAGCTGCCTCTCTGCTCACACCTCTCTCCTTGTGCAGCTGGTGAAGCTATGCAGTGGGATGATTGAAGCAGGCAAAGCCTACATCACCACCAACAAGCACTTTGTCAGCGGAGTCCGTGATTTGTCACAGCAGTGCAAGAAGGATGAAATGATTTCTGTAAGTCATCCTGTGAGGTGAAGTATGGGACACTGATGGATACGGGAGTGATAACCATCCTGATGCTGTGTACAGATAATATGTCCTAGTACTTTGTACTATTTAAGGGGCCATTTAATGGGAGATTTTACTTTGAGGAGAATATATTGCATCTGATAATGCAATGCTGAAAAATCAGAGTGAGATTCCTCATTTGCAGGGAGAACTGGGCTTTTAAGAAGCCACAGTGCTGTCAAGGTTGTTGGAATCTAGGTCAGTGAGCACCAGTTATTTAGGAAACATGGATAACCAATCTGCAGAAGAAACAACTGGGCACGTTGATTTCAGCACTAAACTGGAAAGGACAGGGAGCCTATGGCTTCAATGCCAGATATTTATTGAATGCCTGCTTGCCAAATGACAGAGTGGCTCTTCAGTGTTTTAATGAGAGTGTCTCTGTCATGTCCTTGAACCCCTGGGGATAAAGGACAGCTGCTCCTATTCACTGCCAGTTCTCTTTGACTTTTTTTACAGGAGTGCCTCGACAAATTTGGAGACAGTCTGCAGGAAATGATTAACTATCACATGGTAAGATGCCACTTCCTCTTGTCTCTTTGTGTGCTGATGGCCACCTCTCCCTCCAGGCACTGATTAATGGTCTCTTGTGTTTGGCTTGCTTGACGCTACACAAAGGTGGGGTCGTTGAAGGGACTCACCGATCCCAGTCCCTGTGTACTGGGTAGCCAAGAGAGCAGCAAAGGGCTGGGAAACGTTGTCTATTGCAAAGGTTCTTCTGTCTTTAATATATTGAATGGAATGAGTTGTGAGTCTGTTACAGCTCACTGATACTCACAATGGTCAGTGATAATGCATCATGTACACTAGCAAATGGGATTTCCACAGGTTTGCAGAGGGGATGCCATTTAGTGAAAGGGTACATACCATTTTGCATGGGTGTCTTTTGGCTTGTTTCAGGTCAGAGGTGTGCAACCAATAAGTAGAGKGGTGAGATTAGAGACCCCTTTCCCAAAGGAAGAGGAGAACTCACGAAGTTCTGCATCGCGTAGGACTTGYTCTTCTTTCTGGATTGCACAGGATGGTGTAGTGGGGACAGACAGGGTCCTGAGGAGCTCTCATACTTGGGACTTTGGGTGTGAACTGCTTGCATGTGTAGCCTTCTTGCCACAGATGGGGAATACACTCTAGAGGTTGGCATTACAGATTTGTGTCATTAGGACACAATGAAGACTGTGAGTGAATCAAAACAAAAGGACTGCTTTGTTGGAGTTGACCCTAGGAGCAGATTTGGTGGGTATTTGCAGGTCTGTGTTTAAGGACAACGCAGACTATATTAATGCTATAATAAGATGAAAGGAAGGAAATGCCCAGACAAGGGCTGTTCTCCTGACCTTTTTCCATCCCAAAACATCTAGGCATGGCATAGAGCTTGTAGAAGAGGAAGGTGCTTCATGTTGATGGCTCCATGCCAGACCCACAGTTTTTAGGTCTGTAACTCTGTACAAGATACAAATACTTTRAAGTGAAGGAAGCTTCAGAGTGTCAGTGCTGGAGTGACCCACYTTTATACCACGATGCCCCTGTCACAGTGTATTAGGCATGAAGCTTACTTTTTGGAACTCAAAGTGCAGTTGGAGAAGAAGCTGCATCAAGTCCATTTAATTACTTCATGAAGCAAGTAGGAAGAGCTGCCTGCTAGTGGAAAATGACAGGGAAAAGAGGTACTACATACCCAGCTCTCYTAGGACTGTTAGTATTTGGAAACAAACAGCTGTACAGGATTGGTGGTGAAGGGGGGAGACTGAACAATCAGTGTGATCATCARAGAAAAGGTGTGTTTATGTCAAAGCAGAGAAAACTGAGTCCTAATTCTTTGAAGCTGCTGAACCTCCCTCTGAAAATATAAGGCCTTTCTGCTAAGGAGCATGTGAACCCCCCAGAAGTTACCCCTCCGTTCCCAGGGATAATATCACACCTGCACTGGTGGGGCTGGGCCAAGGGGTGCATGCAGCCCAGGTATGAGGAAGCTGTCCCAGCCAGAAAGCTCTGGATGCAGAATGCTGTCTATGAGCTCCACCACACCAGCCCTGCAGYTTCCTCTGGATCCCTGGTCTCTGCCAAAAGTGGCACTTCTGGGATTGTTCTTGTCTTAGCCAACTAATATGCAGAAGAACCCTTCCCAGAGCTGCCAAATCCCCAGCTGACTTAGTATAACCCTTCCCATGCAACCCACCTTGTTCAGCAGGGGTGAGCTCCCCGCTATGTGTGAGTCAGAGGTTGTAAAAGATAGTATTTCACTACCACCAGCTGCATGCACATGGGGAAACAAACTTAAACCCTCCCTCCTCCGCGTCTTTGGAGAGCACCCTCTTCCCCTAGCTGCACAGCAGTGTGAGTGCCCTTCCAGGAAATGGCTTTGGAGTGACTGCAGCATCTTGAGCCCACTCTGACAGCTGTACGACTAGCTTAGTTATTTTTGGTGGCCTGCTGCTGTCTTCCTTTTGTGTGTGTATGTGTGCATGCRTATCTTGGCTCATCCATGTCTGAGAATCTCAGCTATGAAGCAGTTGTCAATGCTTACTCCAGGCATGCGGCCAGGACTGTATGTACAACTGGAACAAGTTAAAAAGAAGGGAAAATGTACCAAAAAATGAGTTGGAAAAAATTGTTCTTTAATTTTATTGCTAGAGCACTGGTCTAGAAGACATTCCTGCTTCTATTTCAGCCCTACAAAATCCAAATATAAAACCCTGTCCTGAATGCAGGGGATGAACACACCAAGCTCCAGAGCATTTACACTTTTTTTTTGATGCACAAGGATGAAAAAAACATGAAAGCGCATTGGAGAGACAGATGACAAAAGAGAAAGTTGAGTTCAGAAGACTTGGGCTCAGTGTCCTCTGCCTTTCTTGTGCTCTTAGCCACATGTATTTGGGTTAATGCCTTACTCCTGGCAAAGCATGCTTTATGGATCTGGACCATTGTACCTTTATGCCCCAGTTTCTATATCTGCAAAAAGCATTTCAAATGCTTTCCCCCCTTTGAGAGGCTATGATGAGGGYACACAGACTAATGACTAGCAGAAGCTCTGCTAATGCATGCCAGATAAATGCCAGGATTGTCAGAAAGATGAATCAACATCTTGGGTAATGGTATTTTTGCCTAAACAGTAGAATGGGGTGAAGACAATGAAGAGTAGACAGACAGAGGACAAAGATGACAAGTTTAGTATTGAGATTAAAGGTGCTGGGATTCAAATTCTGCTCAGCCACACTGACTTCTAGGTGATTACACTAATATAACTGGAAATAGCATTGGGCTCCTGTCTGCTGATGGAATTTAAGAAAGACCCACTGTGAGAGAGCAACCCTGTTCCGTGGGAAAGTCTGTAGAGGATTTCAACCATAGTCAACAGACTGCTAGTTAAACAGTGCAGGGAGCAGTTCTGCATTGGCCCYTACCAGTTCAGCTCTCCTGTGCTTCTGTGCTTTGGCTTGGTAAGAGAAGGCAACACCAACAAACTGTAAAGCTGTTTGACCCTTGCAGAACCAAGTGTAGCAGTGCATAAAGCCCTCTGCCCTCTGTGTTAGTTCCCAGTTAGGAGTCTGGTGTCCCTCAGGAGTCACTTTAGTTTAAGCCCCTAAGCAGGGCTGTAGTTTCATGATCTCTTCTAGCTGGCACAGGCTAGTCCTACTACTGAAAGAGGCAGTCTTGCCACCCTTCCTGCATTCTCCCTGCCACTTTCAAGTTTTTCCAGCACCCATTCCTAGTACTGGCCCATGGGGTCGTGCAGCTGCAGAGGGCACTGGTCTGTGTAAATTTGCCATTTTTTTAGCTAGGTTCATTAATAGCCATTTCACAAAGCAGCCACACAAACACAGGAAACTGACTGCAGTGCTAGCTTGTGCTGGCTCAGAGGATTCATGGCTCCTTCTCTGGGTTCCTTCTCTGAACTGTGCTCTGGAGCAGACTGTCTCTCCCCATTGACTACGTAAAAAGGCTTCGGGTGTTATATACCTAAGGTAGTTGTGAATGTCCCAACTTGCATTGCCTTGAAAGATGAGGGAACTAGGAATTGCTGAAGGCTGGTCATTTTGACTGCTTGGCGTTGCTTGTTTGGCAACATTTTGTTGGGGATAACAAAGAAGGTAAAACAAATCAGACAAATTGTTGTAGGCAATGATGATTATGTAAGAGATCAAGGAACTAATGACTCCAACTGGTGGTGCTTGTTTTCATTAGTGAGGTGGAGAATGGCACTGTCCTAGGACACCCAGAGAAATTGTTTCTGTAACATGCCAGCTGTAGAACTGGGAGGCTGATTTCACTGGGTGCCCTAAGAAAAATAGCCTTAGACAACTGGCTTGCCAGTATAGTCTGTTCAGAAACCTGTGCTTAGTGGTTTGAAATAGAACCTGGATGTGCTGCTTCCTCCTGGTCTTATAATGCTTACCTCTTGAGGCATCACTGCAGTTGGAGTTGTAAGTACCAGGATCAGCAGAAAACCCAAAGGTCCTGCTGGCTGCCATGTCACCTTGGGGTCAGATTCAAGGCAGGATGCTGTGCATGAATTTCTCTTGRTAGCTGTACTGTGTCTGGATGAATACTGCATTTCACATTAGGGGCCTGTCATTTCCCTCTCCTAATGATCATGGCAGTGCGTAGGACTGCTGAGATCCTGTACTCTTCTCTTGTAATGACAATCCAGTGATCTGATTTTCAGTTGTACTAATGCTATGGTAGATCTCTRAGGAATAAGGGTCCCCAACCTCAGACATACCCCTCCCAAAACTTCAGTACCTGCTAGGAAAATACCATGGTAAAGTATTTCCCACCCTCTGTTGAGCAATGACTGTGACTCCTCCCCATGTTACAAGAGCAAAATGCCCCACCTTTCCCTTATGAGTCTGGGAGTCCTGCAATTGTCACATTCAGTAAGAAGTGAGAAGAATCAGCTATTTCTACTGTACTAAGTACAGTGTTTAGGGTGATTGGCTCTTTACCAAACTCAGGGAGGGCAGAGGTGCAGAGTCACAGAGGTATTTAGTTCTCCAAGTACCACTGGACTCAAACTGAGGCACTTGGACATCTTTGCAATCATAACCTGTACTTCCTACCTCTGAGAGAAAGTGAACTTTTATTCCTGAGAAATTCCTTATTCCAGAGATTCTGGGTGAGTGAGGGGTCTTCCCCTCACAGTGTAAACACTTTAGAGCTGTGTCTTGAAATCTTTGCTCATGCTAATATCCCAGGGCACTTCCCTCCAAGAAATGTTATGGTCTGCCACATTATTAGTGCTGTTCTGTTTCATCACTCCTCTCCCTAGCAGGAGCCTTTGCCTCAACACAAAATGAGCTAACATTTTGTAGAAACTCCCCTGTCAATTCTCTGGCAAGTACTGTCTTTGCAGCACAGGATGCAGCTGAGCTGCCTGAAGGATGCTGTGTCATGTCACCTCATCAAAATTCCCTGCTCTGGTTAGGGATGCATGGTGCATGGCAGGGAGCAAGCTCCTAGCTACCTCTGTGAGACTTTCGAGCAGTGGGTGGCAGACTGGGATGCCAGAGCCCTGCAGCAACCTTCCTGCACAGCTCGCCAGAGATGAACCATTTTGTTTCACCTGAGCCTGAGTGGCATGAACTGGAATTTTGCTCAAGGGCCTGAAGTCTCCCCCATGATGCCTTCTCCTCTCCGCATACCACACTGGAGTGAATTAATTTTGACTGTGGCTTGCCAAGTTGTTCTGTGCTGGAAATGCTRCTTGCTCATCTAGAAACAGATGCTGTGCTGTCAACATCAAACCCTGCTTGCTTGCTTGTTTGCTTGCTTGCTTCCTTCCTCCCCCAAATACAAAACACCCTCCCTAAAATCAAAACAGGTTCAAAGCTATTAGCAATCTACCAGACCTGTGGGAAAACAACCTTTCCCCCTTTTTCCAGAATCTGATGAATGTAATTAACTATGTGAGTTTAACAAAGTGTGCCTATAGCTAAAAGAGCATAAAGTCACTGTCAGTTCTTACTGGACTGGACTTATAGTAATGAGGCTATGCAATGGCATTTGGAATTACAGCAGTGCAGAAGCTCATATGTATTTTTTTCAGYCCATTGCAAAAGACTGCAAAAAAACTCTAGACTTGAGGTAGATTTTGTTCCCCAAAAACTTCTGATTGGGTCTGAGTTCACTGCACTGCCTTTAAGAACTGATCYTTCTAGTGGAACCACTTAACTTATCAGTCTGTGTGGAGGCATGGTAATCCTCTCCATAGTCTTTTAAAGCAGATGCAACTGGCTATGCTCCATGCCAGCCTCTTGGTGCTGTCTAGCTACCCAGATCAAGAGGTGTACAACATATGGGTAGTTAAAAGCTGTCCTCA
Organism: Apteryx rowi; assembly: GCF_003343035.1. Lineage (NCBI taxonomy): Eukaryota > Metazoa > Chordata > Aves > Apterygiformes > Apterygidae > Apteryx > Apteryx rowi. The sequence goes on along the minus strand of NW_020450307.1, from coordinate 3,896,965 downwards.
TCCACTTCCAAACAGCTAAGGAAGGAAAAGGGAAAGGTTTTGCAAGGGCAAGAGGCAGTGAATCCATGGCTCTGCCAAAAAGCAGGAGGTAGTTTCCCCATCAGCCTGTTGCCCTACACATGCTCTGAAAGGAAATATCAGGATCTGCAGCACAACCTTATCACATGTGCACATCAAGGCACCCTTGTCTGAAGGGCTTTCTCTGGGGACATTAAATGGGTTATGAAATGGGATGGTGTGAGGTCGTCAATAAACAGTGGGATGGCATGAGGTTATTAATAAACAATTAATGCTTACATGGAGGAAGGTCCAGGAGGCTGTGGGCTGGTGATCTGGAGAGACTGGAAGACATCCTATTCACATGCTTGGAGTGAAAGCACCTGGGGTYAGAAAGGAACTAAGACAGGTCTCTTTGGGTGTTGTTTTGCCTTCCTTCTGCAGGTGCATTTCCTTCCTGAGGGTTATCTGCACGTTTACAGTGAAAAATTCCCAAGCTCCTGAGACTTGGGACTCTAGTGATGCCATTGATTTCTTTTCTCTTTCTTTACCTGGGAGTTTTTGTGGTGTCTTTTCTACTCAAGGCAGCCTTCTGTGGCCTGTGGAGAAGGGAGATATTCTCTGGATTTCCCTGGAAACTAGCTGGACTTGCTTGACTCAGGRAATTTCTAGTGGCAACCCAAACCCAGGGGGAGGGCTTGAGTCACCAGAACCTATTAGATAGATTTACTGAGGGAATCAGTGCCAGGAGTGCATGGACCCATGGAAATATTCTCATCAAAGAGAGACTTCCAGTGAAATTTTCATTCACAAGAGCAGTCTCATTCCATGAACCCTCTTGGGAAATTTCAAGACATTGCAAAAGTGTCTTAAAGCATTTTGTGTTAGCATTCCACATTCCAAAGCAGTATTAATATCAAAGGGATGAGATATGGGAGTGATTTTACTTACATGGCCCATTGTTGTATAAGAATTGTCTGGAAATGGTTATGTAAACAGTTTAAGACATGGAATCTGAGGGTGGGGTAGGGGGTTAGTCTTGCTACCGGAGCAGGTTAAAAAAAGGGGGGAGGGAAATACTTAGGGGGAAAAAAACAACTTTTTTCACTTAATAAAAGTCATTAAAAAATCAAAATACAGAAAATCCCCAATCAGCTCCCTGCTTTAAAGACCTCCTTTCATTCACCTGCCTGCAGGGTTCTGCAGTCTGCCTACCTACTTGCTTTCCAGCATCCTTATCTGCACTTTTCTTGGCTCATTCCTGTGCAGTCCCCTCTCTCTATTTGATCACAAAGATAAGAAAAGCAAAAGGATTCAAGTAAAAGTTCTGTTGTGATGAGATTACTCTGGCTGAGTCCCTTAAGCGTGTCTTCAGCAGCACCAGGTATTTTCCATCTCAGAAGTCTTAGCATTAACATTGCCCTCATCAGTACTGCTCCAGACAGYGCTGCACTGAGGTACATCAAGCCCTGAGGTTCACTGTCTGCCCCAAATCACTGTAGCTGCATCACGGGACTCCTCCAGCAGGAGCCATAGCAGCTTGCAGAGGAGAGTTAGCTGTGCTGAGTGAGCCAGGAAATGTTTCCTGCTGACAGGAAGAAAAGCCACACAAACTGCGATGAGTCAGTGAGGCAGATGGCAGATGTCATGGGTGGAGGGTAGTGGTGGAGTTCAGAGGGAAGGAAGAAACAAGTGAAACATGAGAATGCCCCAAGCTGCCTATTCTCTGCAGGGTTGGGTGGACCACATATATTTTCTGACAGTACTTAAGAAGGGGCCAGGTGCATGAAGCTACTCCAGCAAGGGATATCATTTGTGGATGCAGAATTGCCATCTGACAAGGAGAGATGCTTTTTGTCATCTTATGGCTTCACGGTGTTTGCCACCATGTCCTTATGCAATGACATTACACTAGTCCAAAAGATTTTAATGTCCTGCYACCCCTTGAAATTGAGTACCAGTCTAGCAGTTAACACAAGAACTCAGTGCTGGATTCTTGGGTTCAGAAAATCTGGCGTTTTCTAAGTTTCTACAATATCTTAGAGTATCTGCTTTCCACTGAGAATCTAGGAAGGGGGAAGCAGCTTCAATAATATGTGAGGGGCAGGAACAAATGTCATTTGAACTGAAGCATAAACCAGGGCTCTTGAGCTTTTCATGAGAAAAGCTTGGTTTAGAGGTTAGACTCAGACTATGTTGACATCCTACAGGTTTAATGTAAGGAGTGTTTTTGGTTTGTTTTCCAGGGCATAGACTCTCAGGTGAGCTGAATTGCCAAGGTATCATGGATGGAATGCTACTCATGGGTGGCATTTATCTGATGTGCCATTACTCAAGCAATTTAGGACCAAATCATATAGCCAGACAGGAATAACAGGCATTTAAGCATCCCCTGCCAGAAAGGGGATGCTCAAATTCTGCTTGGCCCTCCTGCCAGTTAAGTTGCTACATTCAGCTGATAGAAGCTGCACTGGCAGGGAAGTAAACTGTAGGAATATGAAATCAGGGAAAAATGTAGCATATGCTGTCATTGTTAAATTTTATTTTGGCACTGGAACAGCTGCAGTGATATTTCCRTCCTCTTTCCAAAGCTCTGTCAGCCACACCCTGACTCAGCTGGGACAGAGACAGAGATGCAAAAGCTCCTTGCAGCTCTTCAGTAGGATAGGTAGTTGAAAAGAAGAGAAAGAGGTGGARAGGCCAGGACAGACTGCCAAGGCAACTGTAGTACTAACAGTGACACGTTTTATCAGTACAAGCAGGCTTTTCAGCTGAATGGGCCCTCTTTGGGGAACAAGGCATTCTCCCAGCAGCATAGCATGCGATTCTTTTTCTTTTGTTCTGATTCCAACCAGAGCTGGTAGGAGCAAGATCCAACCCAGATGCTGCTGTCTGGCAGGAAAGGCTGTCGTWTAGATTATGGAAGACCAACTTCTACAGGCTCGGGGAGGTCACTTTTATTCCCTGTCAGATGTTCAGCGATAGCCAATAAAAGCACATTTGGGCAGCTCTGTACCTCACCTAATAAACTTTGCTAGTCTGGCTGTAGCTGCTTCTCCCTTGCACACATACATGTTGCAGTCCCCCAGTTTCAGAAACTGCTGACTGGCCAGGATTCCCAAGACCAGATAAAATGATCAGGCTCTGACTCCCAGGCCACCAGACACCCAACCCTCATTAAAATGAAACATAAAACCAGTCCTCAGACTCYTTCTGGGCATGTTGGTCTCAATGAGAATGAGGCCTCTGGACTGGCCATAAGGGGGATAAGTGCACAGATGTTATTCATGCTAGCTTATAACCACTTTTGTTAGGATGTTGAATCAGCAGCGCTGGGRAAGGGAGGGCTGCATTTGTCCTTATGTGAAGCAGCTGCAAAGGAAGCTCCACACCCTCCGTCTAATCATCTGGGGCCAAATTTTGCAGGAGAATAGCTGATTCTCTCAATGATCTTGATCTCATCTTGGGATATCGCTGTCAGGGCCCTGAGTGCACAAATAGGCCTTAACAGCCCTGACCAGCCTCACCTGGGACCTCCACCCACACCCTCTGTCCATGGGCCCAAGAGCCTATTTAAGCTCAGCCCTGGGCTTTTAGTCTATCTGGAACTATGCTGTAGAAGTGCTGGTCTCCAAATCAGCCACAGCTATGCCTCTGCCTGGCTGGGGACCCTGTTGATCCAGGCCCTGATGTGTGGACTGATATTTATTTATTTATTTATTTATTTATTTATTTTTTCCCAATTTGACTCCAGATCTGCTTTGACACAATCAACCTACTAGGCAATACCTGGACCTGACCCTGAACTGTAGACTGAATTCCTGGCTTGGCCTTAAACCTGCCTCATTGCTGTGAACTTGCCTGATAAGCTGGACTCTTGGTTGAACCTTGGTAACAACTCTGGACCTGTCCTGCGCACCTTGTGTGGGGATAGTGTAACTTGACTGCTAAGGCTCCTGGCTGTCTGGCCCTTGCCTGCTCCCTGACAATTGCCACCATGAATATCTCAGCCTGATATTCATCTCTAGTCAATCACTGTCCCCATGTGCAGCTGTGATGTCCCACTTCAGAACTATGTGCATGTAGGTGATGAGTGAAACAGTCCACAGGTATGCAGTCTCATTTTGCTTTAGCTCCTGCTTTGCCTTGGAGCCTGGTGGGAGCCCCCTTCTCTTGCAGGCTCAGCAGGGAGTAAGGTGGGAATGTCATAGCATGTCTGATGTTTTGTGTCTTGAGTTAGGTTTGCAGTACCAGGAACAGAATCCTGGTCCACTGAACTCTCTGATTTCATGGGGACAAGAAATTTTTCCGTTCCCTGTCAAATCCAGTTTTGAATTGTATSCAGTTGCCTGAGGAGCTTATACTGAGGAAGTGAAATGTAGGATCCAGCCCTTTGCTGCTGTTGGGCGAAAGCTGTGTTCGCTCCCTCTTTCATGCTGACCCTCCTCAAGTACGGATGTGAGTCATAGGCTGGACTTCTTGGCTTGCTGGAAGCTAAGAGAGGGTGGGGTGATATTTGGTCTGGAAAATCTTAACCCAAATGATTTGTTCCAAGCATGTCTGGGAAAGGAGAGTAAGCCAGGGAACAATTTTGTGTTTGAAACTCTAGTTCTTAAAACTCCACTTATTTTGCTTTGTAAATTGAATGGAGGACCCACTCAAATGCTTCCCTGGTGATCTTGCCTGGCAAAATTAATCAAGAAGCAATAAGAGAAGAGCTGGTATTGAAGCATGTTTCTCAGCAGAGTTGTTGTTGGCAGGAAAAGCATGTTCATTGTCTGGTATCCCTTTACAAACAACTTGATGATCCCTGCCCCAGGCTTCCATTGAATGAATCAGTGTAGCCTGGAAAGAAGGATGTTATCATAGTGGTGTGGGTCTCAGTGCATGGATAACAGGGGCAGGGTAGAAGAGAGGAGCATTGACAGAGCAGGATGTGTATATGTAAGTGGCTTTTCTTTATGTGTGCAGATCTCCTTTTCAGATAAAATTACAATAAAAACATGAAGCGATGAGATGCATTCATGGGCACAGGAATACTATTTTATGATCACCAGAAGAGTTCAGTTCCCTCTTAGAAAATGGATTCAGTAATGAGCAGTCTACAAGCTCTTGTCTTTTGGATTCGGTCTGAAACCATCCTGCGGCASAAGAAAAACGTTGCATATAGGACTGGAAGAGCCCTGATGGGAGCCTCTCTGTTACAAGCAGGGACCTTGTATAAATGCTTCGTTTGCCCTGTTGGAGGCAACTGCCCTTTTCCTAGCCAAACACCAGTGTGCTGAGCCGCTTTGGCTACCACAGAAGGATAAGAGCAGTATTTTCCTGCCAGAGTGGTCTGCCTGGTCTGCCTGGTCTGGGACTTTGCTCAGTTTGTCTTGAACCAGTTTGTCCTGTCCAGAGTGTTGATAGAATCCTGCTTGTTTCTTTTAGTGCAATGCCCTAGGACACTGGCTGGGAGCAGATTTTCCAGGCATGGATGGTAAGGTGGATGTAGGTGYCCCACATGAGTACTGCTTATTGTGATACCCACTTACCATCACACAATAGGGGACAGCCTTCRTGACTGTGCAGCCCTTTCRATCCCACTRCTCCCATTCACAAAGTAGCTATGGGTAGCCCTGGTCTGTGCTATTTATCAAGCTGAGAGATGCCATCTCTTAGCTCTGTGGTTTGACTKTAGATACCCTGGAATCCATTCATCCCCTGGAGTTTCCAAGGGTACTTGTTCGCAGTCCTGAGTACAACACRGTGAAGTGTCCCCTCCTTTCCCTGATCTTAAGCGAATGTGTTATCCTGRTGGAAACCAATGGTGGAAACTCTCCAGATGTAGGTACAGGTGGAAACCAGACAGTCGTCTTGCTGTTTGTCTATCCCTGCACAGCATCATGGGCAGAGGAAAGCATTGTCAATGCCCAAACATCACTAGGGGAGCTGTTCCATGGAAATAGTTGCAGTTGCAAGGAGTGCTGGGAAGGCAGATGAATGCCAAGAGCAGCAAGTAATCTAAAGCGGTAAAGCCACAAAGCTGGGTGGTCTTGGGGTCATCTTCTTTTCCCCTTTCCTTTGCATCTGTTCATATTTAGAGGCCATTTGTGGTTTGTATTCAGCTAGTCTTGGCACTCTTCTTTCTTTGTCTTTTGACTGCAGCGATACACATAATGAATGTGTCTGAGGCTCTGCAGCCAATGCTGCTGTTGAAACCTTCTACCCATGGTGCTTTGTGCTTTGTTTGGATGAGTACACTTGTGCAGTGTCAAGAGCATGACTCGCTTCTCTCYGCTTGGGAGATGTCAGGCTAGGGAGGGCATCCCTGTCTGTATGAGTCCATTTGCCAGTGGATTATTGTGGGGCATGGGAAGGTTAAAGCTTTTGCCTTTGTGTTGCCCCAGAGTTCACRTCACTTGTTAGATCTCTGCAATGTCTGCCAAGATCTTGGTGCGGTGGACCACATGCTGTTCAAGCTGGGAATGCACATCATGCTCCAGTAGGTAGACAAGGGAAAAAATGCTTCCCCAAGGGAAACTGTTTAAGTCAGCTTCTCAAACCATAGAATGAAGATGGACAGAACCATCCTCCCAATGTCTGTGAGGGATGGAAGGCATTGGGTCTGGTGCTAAGAACATGGTGGTGCTTTTTTGAAATCCCAGACTGCTCTTATCCTCAAAGCAAGCTGTTGCTTTAGGAAATGCCAGCTCTGTTGCACTGTGAGTGGTCTGATATAAGGTGACTGCTCCATCCTCTTGGAAAAAAGCCAGGAGACTCAGAGGTGCTCACCACTTCTGGGTCTTACCTGAGCTGTGCAGTGAAGCAAGGAAGATGGTTAGACAAGGAAAGGAGAGAGATTTGGGAGGGATGTCAAGGGATGTGGTCCAAAAGCCTCCCACTGGAAATCCAAGCTTGCTACAAAGAGGAAGGAAGAAGAGCAAACTGGAAAAAGCTGTTTGTACAAAGTCCTCTGGTGGGTTAAAACAGTCCCCTTGCTGAGCCAAGGTGCCTTCCAGAGTCCTGTGCTAGCATTGCACTCCCTGGCTGTGAACAGCCCTTTGAACTTACTCTGTGGGCTCAGGCATCCTCCCCTGAAAAGGCATTAGTAAGTTGAGGAGAGAAAGCAAGGCCAAACAGTGGATTGGGAAATGTTGTTCCTGGTGACTACATGCCCAGGAAGAAAGATAAAGTTATCAGTTGTATTTCCAGGACCTCTTTGGGTTAAATCAGTAGCTTAAGACGCAGGATTAAATTGGAGCAAATGAACCAGAGCTACTCATGCCAAACAGCTGTGGTGGTGTCAGACCTCAGCACTGTGTTGTTTCAGGGCATCATTAAGTTTTGGGCCAATGCCTAGACCTTGTGCTTCTGGTAGTGGAATGAAATGGGGTCTGTGCCCATTCTTTGCGGGCCCTGCTTGCTTGCTGCAGCCTGGCTGAAGACCTCTCTGTATACCACTGGCATGATCTGCCCTTTCAACTGCAGTCCCTGTGGCCTGGGAGCCTCTTTCCATCTGGCCCCAGTTAGCTGAAGGGCTTTGTCATCCCAAGACATGTCTGAAATGTGGAGTTATTCATAATCATGCTCATCAGAGAGAGGGATGGGAGGGAAATGAGCACTGCTGTTGTGGTATTTGGCAGAGGGGAGAGGGGGGACATGTCTCAAAGGAAGACAGGGAGAACTAGAGATGAGACAGACAAAGGGTATGCAGAAATGGGTTTGGAACTTTTTTTTTTTTTGTGAGGGACGGACGGGCGAGTAAAGTTGAAATGTTTGGTAGGAACTCACTCTTTATACCATATGCTTAGTAAAAAAAATCAGGACTTGTTTTGACACTGAAAGTTGAACCTCTCTCCCATGTTCCTCAGTGTGCCTTGTGTGATGAGGGTTGTTTCCAGAGACTCTCCACCTGCCCAGTATAAGGGGTTGGGGTTTACAGAAATATTTTGAAATAGTGGGGCTGGCTGCAATGTACCTTCAGAGATTGTTCCAGTCTCCTTCCCCAAGTGGTGTAGTGTTGCAGGGATAGTGCCCTTCTCTGGCAAAATGAGAAACTCAAGACTCAGGTGAGATGGAATTTGAAACGGGCTGTGAAGGCAACTGCTCCTACAAGCACTCACTTTATGAAAGTAGGTCAGCAGCATAGGCCTCTTGGGGATTTTCAGTGCTCTGGCATGGGCTGTGGGAGCTGCAGTGTGGGAACTCTGCACTAGTAAGGTAGTACTGCAGAGATGGAAAAGTTTAATCCATTGTGACAGCATCAGACAACGGGCACTGACAAGCCCTGGAGTAATGCTGAGTTCCTTGCACTTAAGGTTCTAGAGAGCAGTAATGGATTTTCTGACTCCTAAATGTTTCCATATTGCAAACATATTTGAAGTTCTCTGTCTTTTCTTTTAGATCCTGTTTGACCAGGCTCAGAGGTCAGTCCGACAGCAACTGCACAATTTTGTGAAAGAGTGAGTACTTGTCTTTTCAGCCTGGTTTTCATCTTCTTGAACCTCTGTTGCCCCTGTCTGCACTGAAAACAACTGCAGCCTCCACATAACTACACAAGGCTCTGCTTGGGGCAAAAGAGACACTGAAGGGCAGAGGCAAGGGTCTGGTTCGTGTAATGGCTGTTGCTGTCATCTTGCTACTCTATCATTTGGTTGATCTGTAGTCAACCAGATATCTTCATCCTTTTCCCAGCTCATACTTAAATTTGGACATGAGGCAAACTTTCAGATCTGAGCATCATCCCAAAGTCTGATAAGTTTCATCTGCAGGGCCTATCTCTGCCTCCTTTCACTGCATCTAGAAATCAAACACATCCCAGAGTTCAGGTCTATGCAGAGCAGGGCCAGCTCTGCAGTGTCTGTAAAGCCTTTTGAGCTGAGGCCAGTTTGGATGCTGCTGACACCTTACATTAGATGCAGAATTTGCTCAGTGATTTAAACCAGTGCATGCTTGCAGAAGGGAGGAACTTTCCTGCCAAATGACTTTGGGGTCCAGCAAAATCATTGCATTCTTACCTTCCTGCATGGCACACTTAGTCACTCAAAATCACAGCAGCCCTGCTCTTTTAGAGTAACCTGAGCTTATGTTTGGAAGATGAGCCTTGCTTACAGGAGGGCCCTTCTTTGTGTGGAGGAAGCAGCTAATTGTCACTATGCTGTGATGCTTTGAAATATCTGGAGAATACTCATGCCTTTAGCTGGGAACTTGCATGCTAGTTCCGAGTTCTTTGCTAACGGAAAGCAGGGCTACAATGCCCCAGTGTGGGCAATGCAGAGAGCTGCAAAAGGATGTTAACTTTAACATGGTAGGCCTGAGGTGGAGAAGAACCAGACTCAGGAAGTCAGTTGGATGGGGACAGTCTGTACCTTTGATCAAATCTAGCTCAGCTTGATCTGTCCCTTCAGTGAAGATGGGAGAACAGCTTCTTTGCTGCCTTTGTAGGCTGTTCCTGTCATCTCTGCACTAACACGCTTCCTCTGCGTGCCGCTTTTCCCCAGGGCAGGTACCTAGTGCAGCATGAGATCCCAAATCAGCTGAATATAGGTCAGAGAGGCAACTGAGGCCTTCAGCTAAGCCGGAGCTGGTTGCTGTGGGAACTGGTAATTGACTGTGAATCCCTCAGCAGCTGTGTGTGGTTTGGTGTGAGGGAGTCCCTAGCTGACCCCTTCCCTACCCTATTCCTCATCCCCCTCTTCCTGCCTAGCGCACGCTCTACACCCACCTTCTCTCTAATCATTTCTCTGATGAGCTCAGATTTAATCTGCTTGAGTCCTGGCAGTTGGAGGGGGAATTTCACATTCATTTTAGGCCTGTCATCCTTCCAGCACCTTTGATTTATTCTTTTTTGCACTTGTACTGCTCAACCCCCRCTCTTTCATGCCTTGGTGCTTTGATCTTTGCATTGCTGTTACTCTTGGTTGGGAAACAATTTCTATGCTTAGCACCCTTTTGAATAATCTACCTGGGGCCACATCTGCAACTTCCTGACTAAGAGTGGGAACAAAAGAACATCRGCAACTATGCCCTACATGGTGTTTCATACATATCTGACAGAGCTATGTTCAGCCTCTAACCAGTCCTCCCCATTCCCAAGCCCTGAAGGTCTCTGCCTGGTATACTTATGTGGTACACACTGAGCAGAGGTGAGCTTGCTCTGCTCATGCTGTCAGTAAGCAAATACTCTGTGACTGCCTTAGCACAGCACTAGGCCACTGATCTTTCTGTGTAGGAAGGTTTTATTTGCTAAGATTTGGGGTTATAGTCATGCTACTGCAGCCTGGCTTAGAGCTAGCTTTGAATTCCCAGAAGTACCACATGCCTTCAGACTCCTGCTCCTTTCCACTGGGGATATGTAGAGATGAGGAAGCTGTTCCCCACAAAGCTGGACTGAAAGCTATGTGAAATCCTCACACCCCTGAGCTGCGAGTGACCCGAGAAATGCAAAAAGTGACCAACGTCCTTATCTTCCTGTGAATGGAGCTGGATGGTTCATGTCACCCAGCAGCCCTGTGCATTGGCAGTGTGAAGAAGCAACATCTACCAGGACTGTAATCTGATCACATCTATTTTCATTTAACCTTGCTGTACCTGCCCACGGGAAAGTCTCTGGGCCAGGGGCTGGTCCATACGTTAGTGTATGTAACTTCAGGCTGTTTGCCACAGGGCAAAGTTAGCTTTTACAGTCTGATTGTTGTCATGCTCAGCTAAAGAGCTTCATCTGCCCTAGGGCAAAGCATAAGTGGATGCTGCTTATTTGCTGACAGTTTCTAACTACTTTGTAAAGTATAACAATTTATAATTGAGGCTGAATGCCCTATCCTAAATTTGAGAAGCACCTAGTTTCACTCTGTTCACAGGGTGAAATGTAAGTATATGTTTTTACAGGCCGGCTCAGAAATGTTCCACTTGTTGTTCTGAGGGCAGTCATGGACTGCCATTGGGGCTGGATGTGGTCTTGCCTGTTTTTTTGGATGCAATCCTTGGAGAATTTTCTTAGGGCTTTCAAGGCAGTATATATGCCTGCAGTGCAGTGGGGGCAGTGTCTTTCCTTGCCAACTGCCTCTAAAGAAAGACTGTCTAGAGTTGGTCTGGAGTCAGTCCAGCTGGACACAGTGGAGCTTGGTAGGGTCAGAGTTAGGATATCAGTGACATCTGGAGCAGGTTCTCTGAGGGATCATAGTGCACCTGGCTCCATCTCTCCCTCCTCTGCTCTTATCAGTGATGTTCTGACTGCTCTGTAACAATGGTTCCCACCATCTCTACTTCTTTGGGTTCCAGTGATGTGCGGAAGTTCAAGGAAACCAAGAAGCAGTTTGACAAGGTGCGAGAAGACATGGAGATTTCACTGGTGAAGAATGCCCAGGCGCCTCGGCACAAGCCCCATGAAGTAGAGGAGGCAACAGGCACCCTGACCATCACCAGAAAGTGTTTCCGGCATCTGGCCCTAGACTATGTGTTACAGGTTGGTGTTCGAGCCGCCAGCTCTAGCTTCACCTCCCAGTACAGAACAAGAGAGCAAAGGCAAAGTGCTAAATAATCCACAGAAGAGAATGAAGTTCAGGGGTGAGTGGGTGCAAGTGGACATTTACAGCTAGGTTCAAGAGGGCAGTGGATTGTTAACTCATTGGGCACTTGGCCCTCTGCCCCCTGTGGTGGGGAGTCCTTGGGACTGGTATGTGAGAGAGCCTGAAACCACCAAGGTTTGCTGAAGTTCCGCACACTGGTAATTGCACTGGTACAAACCCACAGATGGCTTGGCAAAGCTCTGGTCTGCAGTAGGTCCTAGGATGCTTGGAGCTGCCTTTGGCTTAATTCAGCCTGTCTATATAAAAGAGTAGGATGTGCTGGGTTGAGACGGGTTTCACAGGTGGGGATGWGAGTTGTGTAGCTGGTTGTGTTTGCTTGGAATAGTCGCAGGATCATGGTATAAGTGATTATAAGAGAGAGGAGGTTCTTCCTGAAACTCTGGGCAGCTTTGATCTTTATATCTTCCCAGAGGGGCTTGCAAAACAGGGTTATGAAATTAATCAAAAGGAGGGACCRAGCACAGCACTGCCAAGTGCTCTCTGCCTCTGTGCCCTCTGAATCACTGTCTGCTCCTACATGTTGAACTTGTCCTTAAGGGCAGATTTTTAGATCTGTGTGCACATAGGGACACTTGTAAGCAACCTTTTTTGCATACTTATGTTCATGCCCGAAACTCCATATGGAGATGTGTGTGTGTGCATGTGCAGATATGCATGTGCATTGATGTATATGTATGTACATACATATATGTATGAGCATGGTGCATACCTGTGTACATGCATGTGTTGAAATTCCAGTTGAATATAAAGAAAAAAGTTTTCACAGTGAGTGGTGCACACTGGAGCAAGGGCCCAAAAAGGTTGTGTAATCTGTCTTTGGAGGTTTTCAAACTCAACTGGACAACTGAGCAATTTCATCTGACTTTGAAGTCAGCCCTGCTTTGAGCAGGCAATTGGACTAGATAACTTCTGAAGGTCCTGTCTAACCTGTACTATGCTATGAGTCTGTGTGGAAATGTGTGCTCACATATGTTTATGCCTTTGCATAACCCTGTGTATTGTGACTCYGTATTTCTGTGACATGTATTCCCCTTCCTAGAGATGCTACAGTGTAGCTGAAAAGGGAAATGTCTCAATCACTTTTCTGTAATAGAAATGAAACACATTGCCTTTGACTGAATCACTCTTCTTAATGGGAGATTTCCTGCAGAAACACTCATAAACTGCCCCCAGAGTGACTTTTTTCCTAGTCAAAGACATTTCTTTGATTAATTCATAGGCTTTGTTACCTGACTTCAGGTCTCTCCTTCCAGCCACTAGGTGCATTAAGTGGACAAATTCAGTGCTAATATTGATCCGTGTGTGTCTCCACTAGCTGTCAATCCCTGAAACCATCTGCCAACATGTTCTGTCTGATCATGAGACAGTTTCTGATATCACATCYTCTGGCTTGCTGCAGATCAGTTGTGGATGGAAAGGCAGTGCTGTCCCTTTAAAGTGTAAATCATGCATGCCTTTGCTACTCCTGGGGGATAGCACATTTTTGGCTTCTAGGATTCAGAGTTGAATAAAACTGTATTTGCTGTCAAGGTCACAGTATGGGAAGCTTCTTTGTCAAATTCCTTTTCTCCTACTGACAAAAAGGAAGAATTCCTTTAATGCACGGATTCAAAGTTGGGGAGGTATCTCTGTTAGCCCACTGCAAGGTACCAATCTAAATCCATCAGTTCTGAAAAGCATAGACATGTTCAGACATGAACTTGTCCAGGGATCTCTTGGTATCTAATTAAGGACATAAGGAGGAAGGTTATAATTTTGTTCTTCAACATTTGAAAAGAGGCCTTTTTTCCTGATCCTGAATGCCCAGACAACTGAAGGGCATTCCTATGTAATGAACTAAAACTATATCCTAATTGCACCAAACTAAGATCTCTCATTACAAATCCCATTCCAGATTCCTGGGGAAGAAGGAGGACTTGGCTCAGAGCAAAAAGCAAGTCCTGGAATTAGCTGTGGAGGAATTGGCTGTGGAGGCCATTGTTCTAGCACAGAAGTCCCAATAATCCTCAAACAGATGCTAGATGCAGAAAATCTTCATGCCAGCATCCTCCATTTTCCACCCAACCTCCAGAGAGACAGCCCCTGTTTTTTGACCTGTTGCTTCTTTCCCACCTTGCAGAACTTATCTTCATCTTCAGCTTTTTCCACAGGCCCGAAATTGGCATGGTGGAACTTTGCTTTTAGGAATATTTGCATACCTTGAAGAGAGCTGAAGGGATGAGGACCCAGAAAACCAATGCTCAGGGCATGACTTTTCCCTGTAATTTAGGATATTTCCATTATTATACTGGCTGGTTTATGGCTATAAATGGCCAGGAGTTACTGCTGTGGAGTGAAATTGTCCATTGGTATAAAGCAGGGTGACTAGATCCAGTCCTTTCTTTACATAGTATAGTGGGTGTGCAAAGGTGGGAGCTAAGAGGCTAGAGGTCTCTGAGCTGAGCTCCTTTGTGTCTCCCTCTGTGTTGCTGGAGCTGATGACCAGGTTTATCTGGTACAGAGTTAAGAGGCTGATTCTGACATGCTCATGGATACTGTGCCAAGCAGAGCTCTGACAGAAGCCAAAAGGCTGTGCTTTGGTAACTTTCACCCAGTTTTAGGTTCAGTTACTATGAGTGAATTGATGCAGCATTTATAAATGACTTATTAACACASTGGGACCTATTTTGTCTGTCATGGTAATATATTGTTCATGACAATGACAACTGAAGCCCCATATAAACTTTCTGCTACATTTGACAGTCTTTTTAGTGCTAATTGCAGCACTTGTAAGACTTCTCAGTATGGCTTTTGGGACCCATGGGAAAGCTGCTATGTAACTGTGCTATTCATTTTTTAATTTTGAAGTGTTACTCTCTGGGTTGGTTCTCAGCTTCTTACATTTAGTTTTTTATTATTTTAAAATCTCAAGGATATTTTTCACTTCCAGATGCTTGGCCCAGGATCAGAGAAATGTACTAGGTCTTGCAGAGTTTGCCCTTATCCCCAGTCGAGGAGCTTTGCAAAAGTTTTATCTTCTTTTCCAAGAGATTTTGGTGGCTGGAGTCTCATTAGTAGAGTGATGAACATTGAAAACCAATACTACCTTTATGGTTTTTCCAACATACTTTGTAATCCTGGGTTATTCCTGTCCTGCTGTTCTTTCAGGGTAAAGGTTGCTTTTCACTCCAAAATGTGCTGTAACTGTGCAGTTGCCCTGGGGAGGGACTAGGAGTGAAAGGCTGGTAGACTCACTTCACCAGTGCTGTAGGACAACACGGGGGAGAAAAAGACCATAGTACCCAGTTGCATCGTGCCCAGTGTTTTATGGTAGGGATTCTAGGTGGGACTTTCCTGGTCAAATATCCAGGTACTGAACTGTGAGGTGTCAAAGGTAACTTTTACAACCACTCTGCTAAGCACCTGCTGGTAGACCTTAGGAATGGTAGAGCTTTCCTATCCTCGTAGTGAATGCTGCAGACTAGTCCTCTACCAGAAGCAGGGTTCATTCCCAAAGCAATGCCCTAATGCTGTCACAAGATGGTTCTGCAGTGCTTCCCCAGCCAGGGGAAGGGCTGGGCAGAGAGAGAAACTTGAATGTGCCTGAAGGCCCCTTCTTCTGTCCCAGGAGCCCAGATGCATCAGAGGTTGCACAGGGTATCCTGCATGACTGCTGCTGCTGTGTGGAAGAGATGTGAAGGTCTGTGGGGCAGCAAGCAAAATGGGTGTGCAGAGGGCATGCACACTGAGAACACAAGCCCAGCACAGGTACTGCAATTTTCTGGCTGACTGCACTAGGATTACTGAAAAAAACCATGGCACTGCACTCTGGCACCTCTCAGCCTGCTAAGAGAAACCAAAGCAGTGACTTGATAGATTAAACATCTCCTTCGTGTGATACCAAACTGTACTCTGGGGCCACTCCTTGTCAGCCTATTTACAGACATACATCTAGCAGCAACCTTAATCGGTAGGAGTCTAGCTCATAAAATGCATCTGTGCTGTTTCCCTCTTTTTTTTTTTTCGTATGGAACTTGCCAGAACTAGCTTTCCAGAAACTAGCTTTCTGGAACTGTCTCTCTGAACAGTCTGTGGTTGGCTGATAGGGATATTGCTACAAGTTGTTCACGTGCAGATCTCTGTGCTGGATTGCTTGCTGGTGCTGAGAGTCTTGTCTTGATCCCTTCACAGATCAACGTTCTGCAGGCCAAGAAGAAGTTTGAAATACTGGATGCGGTAAGGGTGCTCTGTTTCCTGTGGCTAGCTTCAGTGACTTATTAAAGGCAGCCTTTTCTATTTCAGGTTGCATGGGTCCACATGCTGATTTCTCAGTCTCCCTGGAGACTCTGTTGGGGACTTCTCTGGGGGATGCAGACATGCTAACAAGAGGGGAGCATGGAGGACCAGTAAGACACTCCACAGGCCAGAAACAGAGAGGACTTTCAGGGTTGAAGGACACTGATGTTCTTAGTGCTTTGTACTCATAACAGGATTACCTGACAGTGCAGAAAGATTTGTGGGAGGAAGAAAGGAGAGAGAAGAGGGAGAGGCAGTGAATGGATAGGTTGTTCTGGGAAAGGATAGGGTAGAGCTGTGCCTTGAGGGGGCGTGCTTAGAAATAAGAGATAAAGTGCCTTTCACACTTAGTTGTCCCAGAGCCTGTTCTGACCTTGCTTTTATTTCCCTCCCCAGATGCTGTCCTTCATGCATGCTCAGTACACGTTTTTTCAGCAGGGCTACAGTCTTCTCCATGAACTGGATCCCTACATGAAGAAACTAGCTACAGAGGTGAGGGGATGGGAAAGACAATTAATTTCATCTATCTGTTCTTTCTTCTGCACTCCTTCACCCTGAARGGGCCTCCTCATTCCTATTCAGCTACCATACTTGGTAATCAGGGAGTGATCAGAGCATTACATTAAGCCCTGCACTTGTCAGGTGAGCCATGCAGCACTATTGGGGTGGCAGCCAGAAGCTATGGTTACTCTCAGTGTTCACCTGAATGCAGCTTCACTATGGCCCTTTTCCCTTCTGGTGGGGTCTTACACTGTTAGGAATGGCTGSTATAATCCCAGAACAGGGAAGCAGAGATGGACAGTGGCTCATAAACCTCCTTCCTGGCTTTTCTGCCTGATGTTCTTCTCCCTTTCCTTAGCTGGACCAGCTGGTGATTGACTCTGCAGTGGAGAAGAGGGAGATGGAGCACAAGCAYGCGCTGATACAGCAGAGGGTGAGTCCCGGGGCTGCAGTTTGTGCAAGCAGCACTTCTCTCCATCAGCATGGGAGTGGCAACTCTACCATCTGATGAGGAGCCTTGCTGGGGAAGTCCTTCACAGCTTGAAGCAATAGAAGTTACCGAGATAGATATAATAACCTGGTGGTGGCTTGGTTAAATGCTGTACAGACCATAGCCACGTGCAGTGCTGTCCTAGAGTCTAGCTGGCAAGTAGGTTTGATCAAATGCAGGGTATTCAGCTACTAACATATGCCAGTACACAAGGGAGAGGGACACAGGGAGGACCCCATGGATCAGGGTGTCTGGGTTGTTTTCCCAGTTGTTTGCCACTGACCTCACTCTCTCTGGTAAGTCTTCCCTGTATGCTGTCTCCCTCTTTGCTCCTGAGGATATGGGGAGATCTAAATGGTTCACATCTGTGAATGGTTCTGAGATAAAGCAGTGGATGTAGTTGTTTGTAACCATCCTATGAAAACAACTTGACTGCATAGCAGAGCTGCTTTTGGTTTGGAGAAAGGCTAGGGCAGCTGCGATCCCTGCATTTCTCTCCCACCCTTTCTCCTCTTCTCTCCTCTATTGTCTCTCATCCTTCCCCTGGCTGAGCAAGCTGGCTTATGTGTAGCAAACCCCATGATCTCCAGCTGCTGCAATACTAGCATGTCCCTTCTGACACTTCTCTCTGCTCACACATMTGTCCAGTCAGGCTTCCTGCCTCTCACTGCCTTCCCCTGTGGTAAGGCAGCAGCATGGCAGCATGCCTGAGTGCCCAGCCTAGCCAGATGGCCAGAGCCTCTGTTAAATCACCTAGCAGACAGATGAATGGATGCACTTCTTTGGTCCCCAGAGGCAGGGTTTGCTGCAGGGCCTTTTCTTCATTCACAGGCAGCTCACACTGCACTGAGTTATGTTAACATGTCATGAGAAGACAGGGCTCAGTACTGCCACTGAGGGAGAAGCACACTGCAGTGAACTTCTTTTGTGCAAATCTGCTCCAAACTGCAGTCTGGATGACCCTTGCTTAAGGTGATGTGACATGGCTACAGCCCTGAGCCAGCTGGGGAAGGTGCATGGGGTCCCAAGCAATAGAGCTACAATGCCTGAACAAGCTATTGTCAGCTGAACTGTGGTAACTCTGTGTGTGTGTGTGTGTGTGTGTGTGTGCACGCGCTATAAGCCTGCAGTAATTGGGAATAGCCACCATAGCCAGGCAAGATGATAAGATTTACTATCAGACAAGTTTGAGCCTTCAGTAGGGAGGCAGCTTTGGTTAACATGACCTCTGCTTTTCTGGACCCTTCATTTGGGGATCATTCCATGTCTGAGCTTTGTAGAAAACAACTAAATTTTTTTCTTTTCTTTCTCTTTTTCATGGACTGCTCACCTGCCCTTGCAGACCCTCCTGCAGGTGAGTACCCACATATATTTCCTTCTTCATTTCTCAGAACTAGTGCTTTGCTGCTTTGGATCTTTACTTGAAGTCCTGCCTTCAAAAGCAAACCTGTTGACCCGAGTTTCCCCTGCCATCCTCTGCTTTTGCATTTTCCAGAACATTGCCATGCACTGTGGCACAATAAGAGGGGATTTCTGAGAGCCAAAATAAAGACATTCAGGACCCAAGCCATGAGCAGGACTCACTGAGGAGTCCATGTCTGGCAGGCATTTGTGTGAACTGACWTTTCTCCACATGAGAAAACTGAGTGTCCCTGCTCTCTCTCAAAAATGTCATATCTCATGAAATGGAAATGTAACATAATTTGAAAGCTCATGACAGACATTTGCTGTGAATTGGCCTGTGCATACTCTCCCTTTGGTTAAGTGTCCTGAGGGTTGGAAAATCCATTTGTGAACCATCAGTCCCCTGGGGAACTCTACTGGAGTGATGACTTCATTTGAGGAAACACGGAGGCTCTCTCTAGTGCAATGTATTTCAGTTAAACCTCTTCACACTACATGGCTTTGCTGACTGGACAAATGAAGCAGGGCTCAGGCTCCAAGAGGCAGAATGAACAGTTATCCTTCATCAGGATCCATATGCACAGACCTAGCTTCTCCTGTGGCTACCTGTGTGCATAGGCTTGTGAGAGAACTGAATGTCCCTATTCCAGTTTACGCTCAAAAGCTTCCTTCCTAGATATGTGTTATCAGACTGCTCCTCAGCTAGTCTGAGTCAGTGTAGCTCCTCTCATAACAATGGAGCATGATGCGCTGCACCAGGTGAGCATCTGGAAATCTTCAAAGGAAACACAGCATGTATTTGAATGTGTGTCTTCATGCTGAGCCCAGCCAAACTCAGAGATATCCTCTAGTATCTTGCAAAGTTTGGAGGTCTGGTTGCATTCAACTGTGGAGAAGAGTGACAAAAGTATCTTTTATCCTCACCACAGTGTCTTCCCAAACAGCCTGTTGAGGCATGACAAAAAGGGAGAGAATCCCATTTGAAATAATAGGTTTTTGTTTTGAAGTGTGCTTGGGGTGGGGGAGCAAATTCTGTTGATAGTGCCTTGCTAGTTGAATTGTCTTGAGCAGTATTGTGAGGCATGGAAGGCAGCCCTCTAAGAGCCCTGTTCATAAGGAAGTGGTCTGTGGCATTTTGCTTCATTATTGTTTTAATTAAAAGAACTTTGGTAGGGGAGAAACCTCAATGTTAATCTTAGTCATGTTCTGTGGTGCTGAAATTCACTTGCCTTCCTTCCGTCCCTTCCTTTCCCCATACTCTCTCAAGGGAAATCTCCCACCAGTTGTGTAGATTCCTAGGGCAGCTATCATTTCAAGCTGTTACTATTTTAACCACTGCCCCCCCCATCTTCTCAGCTGCAAAACCTGAAGGGACTCCATTTGTGGCTTCACACTTCATATTAAAATAATGCTTACTTTTACAAAAAGTGTGCCAATAAAATCGGCAAGAGAGAGGGAAGAGCCTGAATTTTTATCGGCTACAATAAATATTTCTGAGCTCTATTGCCTGTTGGGCAAAGAAAGAAGAGAACGTTATTGTGAAGGATAGGGTGTCTCTTCTGACTGTGTGCATGAGATGCATGTCTGAAAGGACTGTAGTATGGAATATATTTGTGCAGAGGCTGAGGGACACAGAGTTTTGGTGCTTTCCACACTTCTCCTGTAGTATTTTGAACTAAACTGTGCCTTAAACCACACATGGAATGAGTTTATATGTTTTCTTGTGGATGGGCTCAGTTGCTTCAGATGGATGCACACAGAGGCTGTTGTAGGTTGGCCCACTTACGAAAAAATTCTGGAGGGCTCACCACTGGAACACATGGGCCCAGGAAGCGTTTTCAACTCATCATGAGAAGGGAAAAGGTAACATTTAAACTAGTCCTCCCTCCCAGATCCTGACCTCCCTGAACCCATCCACTTCATCAAAACTGGTAGGCCAGTCTCTCTGAAAGTGGAAAGAATACAGAGCTATATATGAGTTCCTTTGCAGCTTCATACCTACTCCAGAGGAGTGGAGGAAGCACTTGTGCTTCTGGGCCCTGATTGCATGGGAAGGGAGGAGGATGGAGTGCCAAGGCAGAGCGCTCTGCCTCATTTAGTCTAGCTGGTAAATGAGAAACTAGGGGCCATATGGCACTTCAGCACCCTTAATTCTGTGTCTGTATTGGAGCAGGGGTCAAATTACTGGCCAAAGTGTGGCTCTGCTCCAAGAAGCCAGGGGAAGCAGACCCTGCTAAAGGCAGACAGGCCTGACTCTGTTAAGGTCAGGGTGTACTGGCTGAGCATCCTCCTGTCAACTTTGCTTTGCGTTGTCTGGCTTCTCCCACTCCCTTCTGTCCCTCTGTGCCAGCTGTATGATAATTAGCCCTTGCTCTAGGCTGATTTCCTGTGAATAGGAGGCATGAGGAGGGGGCAAGCAGGTGGTCCCCAGAGGCAGCAGGCTTCCTTTCCCTAGTATCCCCTGCTTTGACAGGAGCCAACAGCAGAGCTTACAGTTACCCAAAAAGGAGTAGGAGGGGTAAAGGAGAAGGGGCTGAAAAAGAAATCCCTCCTTCCCTGCCAGCCCACGGTGCTTAGCAGAGATGCTACTCTAGAGAGCGAACAGAGAAAAGAGGACACAGAGCTGCTCCCTGCTCTCTAGGCAAGAGCAGCAGAACTTCCCTTGCAGCTGGCAGCATGAAGATTTTTGGCAGGCTTGAATACCTCCTGGTAAGAAGAAATCCCTGCAGGGCGGGTTCCGCTTGGGGAGAAAGTTTAGAGGGCACTTTTTCCAGGGGGAGCAAGGTGTGCCTGTAGGACCTTGCTTGCTGATATGACCCAAGAGCAAGTCCAGGTTTATTACTGCAGGGGAGCAAATGTGTTTGGTTCTGTTTGTGGGATGGAAAAGCCCTGGGGCTGAGCATCTCGTGCTGGCAAGCTGCAGAGCAGAGGGATCATTTGGCTTTAGGCAATTCAAGAAACAAAAGGTCTATAAATGGGATTTGGCCAGAATGAGCAAAGGTTGTCTGTGCAGAACAGGGGAATGTATGTGGGGGAGCCCTCCCCCAAATTCTGTGTTCCTTGGAGGTTCTTGGGATGTACACACTGTATATACACAGAGGTAAAAATAACCGGGTGCAGAAAAGCTTTAAATATTCTTAGGCACCAGGAGAGGACAGAATGTGCATATACCAGTGTTTGTATAGAAGGGGTGTGTGTGCATCTATAAGGAATGTGAATATTTCTCTGAATTATGTTCTCTTTAGAATCACATAGCTAAACTAGTCACCTACAGCTTGTGACTAACCTCTAGGAGAAGCTCTTTCTACACATGCATGTACACATAATGTTATTACAGTGTACATAATATTAAATGGTGAGCATCACTGGTTACTTTACAAGAAAAGAGGGCACTTCTGGATAAAGCCTTTGTCTTCTGTGGGGGAAAGCATATACTGCATGTGTTGTCTGTTATCCTAAATGGTTTTGATTGGCAATACAATAATGTGGAGATTTGGTAGTAAGCTGTGTGTCTCTGAATCTCTAAGAACAGCTAGACTAAAATGATTCACTGGTCATGACTGCCTAGTTTTGATAGTGTTTTCTATCAGTAGATCTCAAAACACTGTAAAGAGAAAATCTATCATTTTTTTTCCACGTTGAATTGATAGCGAGGGGCCAATGCTATGGCTTTTCAGGGAGGGCCGTTGTCATAGTGATTGTATTTTAAAGAATTTTAAGGAAGTCTTAGTATTTTAAAGAAAGGTTCTATCTGCTCTCTGCCAGCTGTTATGTCCTCTGGGATAGGGATGAACCTGTTCTAGAGAAACAAGACCTTCCTACCTCAGAAGGTATCCTCTTAGGCAGGGCTTCTTACTTGGAAGACTCCCCAGTGATTCAAGGGAGGTGAGGGACATCTTCACAATTCATGTTAAGTCTGTTCACTGCAGCTGGAGGTCTGTTTAATTTATCAGCCATTTTCTCTATGTGAAGTGCTGTCTTCACAGGAGCAACTGGAAGAGCTTGTCTGGCCTCTGCAATGCAAGCAGTCTCTGTGGATGCTACATGGAAATGCACAAGGGAGTTCTTAACAGAAGGGCCCTGGAGGCAACCTTTAAATAGTGGTGTGGGGTTTTTTGTTTATTTGCTTTCCTTTCATATATCCCTTCATATCCATTTGTGCCTCTGTTAGGTTTTTGCTTTCCGTTTTCTAGTTTGAAAGTCTCCACACCAGTGTCCTTTCTTCACATCCCTATGGATGTCTCTCTTGGAATTTATTTCATTGTTGCTTCAGCAGCCATTCAGAGTGCTCCCCTGGAAACCATTGCAATGTCATTTCTAAAAGGATATCAGTTCCCAGGCAGCCTTGGTTGTAAAGTCAAAGTGACAAGACTGAGGAGGGGAGGGRACAGTGAGACAGGATTGGTATGGTTTACTGAAACTGGATGAAAGAAAGGGAAGCAGATGATGGCAGAGATCTGTCTTCTAATTTTGGAAGACAACTGGTTTATTTTACCGAAGTGTGACCAGCATGTCACTGTTGTAAGCATTCATGATTGCATATGCAATTATAGTCAAAGACATACAGAGCCCAATCTCAGCAAGCTTTTTCCATGGCAAGCGCTTATCCATGTTACAGAGACAATGAGGTGCTAAATGTAAAGCTAAGTAAATTAGTCCAAACTCATACTTACAGCAGATTTGCCCACTCCTTGTACATAGCAATGATGGGAAGAATTTGGAAAAAGTAATTTATTAAAATCATGCATTAAAATCTCATATGGCAGGAAATGGAGATAGAGGGGACAAGAGAGAAAACACGTGAGGTTCCTTATCCTGCTTTTAAAGACTTTTTTTTAAAGGCCTTTTACAGTGAAATTTGGATCAGGAAAGTTACTCAGTGAGTGTCATGGACTGGGTGACACATTTCTTCTCCACAGGCACATCCCAGATATAGCTGCTTGGCTTACAAGGCTAGAAGGTGTTTATTTGTAGTTCCACCTGGAGTCGGAGAGTCAGCTGAGTGTGCTGTATCCCTTGTGTGAAAGGGTCACAAAAACAGACTTACTGATGGCATGGTTAATGGTGTGCTTGGCAGGAACAGTGTCTGTCAGCCAGAGTTCTTTGACTGATTTCCCAGGGCTAACAGGATTAAAATCCTTTTTGTGCCAATGAATAGAACAGATACAGGCACACATTAAGGGCAGATATGACAGGTAAAGGGATTCGTTATCACCCATCTATCTGTATGTAGCTGTGGCCACACACTGCCATGCTGTTTCAACACCGTTCTCAAAACTATCTCCTCAGAAAGCTTTCTGAGCTAACTTTTACCAGGAATCAAAATGTGTGTGTGCATGAGGCTTCAATAGATGTTCTTGTAACTCCTCTCACAGAAATTTGTCCAATGACTGTGGAAAGAAAGTTCCCTGTATGGGCTAAGGCAAGATGATGTGCCTAGCAATCCATTGTTTAAACTCATTGTTTAAGATCATTCTATTGTGTTGGGACTTTCGTAATTGCAGTTTATTTTAATGTTCCCGTTTGTTTTCATTAGAGAAATAAGGTACTGAGGACAGTCAGTGCTCAAACAAAGTGAACTTGCTCAGACTTTGCCATGCTCTGATTTCCCAGTATTGAGCTGGAAGGATTATACATCTTGTTAAGACAAAGGGTAATTCTGTCCCTCTGAGTCACTCCTAATGAAGCTGACCTTCTCTTCTTCCTGGACTGATAGTAATCAATCTCCTGTAATGCTATCTGAGTGGCAGGGACCTTAAACCATCCTGAGTCCTGCCAAGGTTTTGCCYCTCAACTACTTGAACCATTTCTGTACACTTCCCTTTTGGCCTTTGCCTGGCTGAAAAGGGAAAATGATGCTGATCAGGGGAGAATTCCTGGAATTTTTTTCTCTTTGCCTCCCCTTCCCTTATTTAGTTTGTCTTTCAAAACTGCATAGCTTTGTAACAAAGGCTTCAGGTGTGTGATGTGTCCAAGCTGAGTGCAATGGAATGGAACATACTGCCTCTGAGGATCAGATTGCCATATACCCAGGGATAAGAGGCAGACTGGTCCTTGTCCCTCAGATCTCTCCCTTGATTTGGATCTACTTTACAAATCCAGTTTACAAGTCTGGGGGACACATTCTGCCCTCAGTTGCCCTGCAGTAGTTCTGTTGACATCAGGGGAGTTTTTCAGGAATTATATCAGTAGAAATGTGAGCAGAATTTGGCCAGGGGATGTTTCCTAACCAATAAGAGAACAAGAAGAAAAAAACAGCTTTGAAATAATGCAGACAAGTCATTCCTCCCAGCAATCTGTTTCAAAGTTTGGATACCATCCAGATGGCTCTGTCTCCTATCAGCTGTATATGTGATGTGGTATGTGTGTATAATTCTCACTTTCTTTTTAAAATTGGGTTTGGTGCAGGTTAGAGTTCTTGCAGAGGCAAAGAACAGCTCCAGGTGCCTTCAGCTGTTCTGCTTCAGCCATACAGTTTGGAGAGAGGGTGTAATACAATTCAAACTCAACAGGGTTAAGTTAACACCTGGTTTGATTCCACTGACTTTTTACTCCAGTGATGCGTATGGCCTATCTGTTCTTTCTGCATTTGTCATTAGCAACATATCCTCCTTACCATCACGCTACATGCTTATATGAGGACAGCTGAAGAAATCATGCCATTATACTTAAACAGCATATGCCCCCTTTCCCCTCCCCCCCCGCTTTTACCTCTTCCACAAAGTGAGGTATAGCTAAGTGATCATCTTTAAAAAGTGCTTGGAAGGGTTCTGTCCTCCCTTTGCTGTGTACTTTTCAACAAAATCCTATTTGGATGTTTGCATTATTTACCATAAAACAGATAGTGTGGATTCTCATCGCATTTATAGAAGTCTCACTTTGGAGCAGCTGTACAGAAATCAGATTCAAGTGGCTGCAAGTTAGGAAAATTCCCTCCAGCCTTTGTTTGTAATATGTACATGAAAGATGTCTGCAGAGGAGACCCCATGGGATTCACCCCTTTCATGTCAAGAAGACTTGGGACTGTGCAGACCCCTTTTAATTAGATGCCTTAGAGCAGAGTTTCCAGTGTCTAATGGGGTATCATACTGTCTTTCCAAGGAATGACTCAGTTCTGTCCCATTATATCTCCTCCTTCTGTATCAGTATTATTATGACACCACCTAGACAAGCTGGCATCTCTGAACATGAAAATAACTCATCTTAATGAGAGTGAAGTACATGTTGCCTAGCAACAGAACATGGCACAAGTCTTCATATGCTGAACTGCAAAAGACACTTAAGTTAATGGGGCTGCTTTTCACTGTAATGTTGGGTCTTTGAACAAAGTGTTGCAGGGAAAAATATTTGCACTCAAAAGAGGGAGATGTGGTAGAATACATAATTAGTGTGAAATCAGTGTGCAAAGAGCAGGTGCCTTAGTTCTCCAGGTTAGAAGGGAAAGTCATGTAGGTTCCATGACCTAGTTTCTCTTGGGAAGGAGGCAGATCATTGCCTAGGGAGAAGAATCCCATGTTCTGTGGGAGCAGCTGCTCTTCTCTGAGCTCTGTGTCCTGCATACCAGCTGTCAGAATCCATGAGATCTATCTGGTGAATCAATCCAGACCCGACAAATGATCTGAGTGATAGAATAGCATAGTGTAGATAGCACAGAGAAATGAGTGAGCACAGATTGGAGATGGCATATGATGACAACTAATGAAAATAGGATTGATAAATCTTGCTTCCCTGCTGGAAATCATCATGCCCGTTTTCCTTGTGTGAAAAGGCTGAGGTCTGGTCTATTTCTGGCCCCTTGCAGGACAGAGAGGCAGCAGCAGTGCAGACTCACTTGGTCATTGAAAAGCACCTCCATCAGTTTACTCCCCATTGCAGACTGCCCCAAAGATTGAGAACTTATAGCTCTCAAGATACCAAGCTAACTGCCTTTCTCCTTATCAGCTGCCACTGGAGGTATATGGCATGTATTGCACTTTCTCCAAACAATAGGACAGATGAGCTTACTGGAATGAAGTTTATTCATCATTGGTGTTTATGGCTGCAGCCTGCTAAGGTACACGGGTGTGCATAGGTACTTTGGTCCTGAGGAACACTGCCTTCTTAGAGTCTCAATCTCTTTTTAACTGCAGGACTTCTCCTATGATGACTCGAAAGTGGAGTTTAATGTTGATGCCCCCAATGGAGTGGTGATGGAAGGCTACCTCTTCAAGAGAGCTAGCAATGCTTTCAAAACATGGAATCGGTGAGTAATAACTCATATCCTATTTGATAACTGGGCCAAGGCTCTAAACATAGCTATTATTGGGATGTCTGCACAGGAATGCCTTTCACCTTTGGTAAGATCTCAGCAACTGTCATTGTCACTGGAAGGATTCCAAGCTAAATAGTTAAGTGAGGTTGTTTTGATAGTTTCTGTGTATGGATTTTTTTTTTAGGGGGTTTTGCATGTAGACATGAGTTTGCTCTGTTCATGTTCTGAACATTCCAGACAAAAGTAAGCTCAGAACCAGAAGTCATGTTAGTGTRACACTGCATCTGAGCAAATAAGTCCTCCTGAGAAAAATCGTAGATCCGGATAGATTAACTTAGCTTTATCAACACACTAACCTGGCTATGTGGTGTCAAGTCAGTTCAGAGCAGAAGAGAAATAAGCATCTGCCTGTAAAAGATCATGTAAATTGCCTAGCAGTGCAGTGCCCCTTAACTCCTGTGTGCTGAACTTGTGAAGCCACTCACTGTGCAGTGTTCTGATATTGATATGTTTGAGACATTATTCAGTAAAAGAGCTGGTTGCTTTGTATTTTACATAAGTGATTATTATTTTCCTGCACTAAAATGAACCTGCTTCTTTTTGCAAACTGGTATATTCCTCCCAGGCTGCGTTATGAAATGAGTCAGCCCATGATTCGCTACATCTTAGTAAATGCTTGAAAACATGTCTCGGAGTGCCTTCCATAATGGAACAATGACCAGGTTCCATGCAGGGAAAATAGGACACAAAGTAGCTGGAGTCTTGCCCTAGGGAAGATGTAAATTCATAACCATTAAGAGAAACATCTAACATAGGAGGACAGGCACTGTTTTCAAGAGCTGCTAGAATCAGACTGARCTATTGTTGAAGGGAGAGAGATGTGAGTGTGGAAATATCAGCTGTGCTGTAGGGAGAAGATGGCTCTTCTGTGCGCTGACCCTGCTCTTAGTCACTTATAAATATTTCAGCTGATGCGTCACTGGGAATGCCAGACTCGTATATGCCTCCTGCACTAGYCATGAGGCTCCACAGCTCTCAGACCTTGGGAAAGTGCAAGCAAAGAAGGTTTCACGTTCTTGCCTTGCTTGACGTTTGTGTGTTTAGTTTTCCTTGAAATAGTCAATGGATTTCATTTATGCTTGTGCAATTAAAAGAAGGATTCAAGCCCTTGCAGTCAATTTCTAATGCATGAAATCAGTGCCTCTTTGACCCACATTTCCTCCTCTCATGTAACAGGGAAATGATACAGTGTTAGGAAATTCTGTATTTGGCTGTCGGATACTTTCAGAGTATACTTACAGCAAGGTGGAGATGTACTAGCATTGGACTTTGGAATAAGCAAGCATTAAATGATTCACTGAACAGTCCATGGTATGCACAGGAACTGCCCATATTTGGACAGACAAGAGACTTGAAATTGCTAGAGATCTATGAATTGGTTAGGTAAGTCCTTTCTTCTCCCCAAACGTTGCCTGATACTAAGAATAACATTTCCATCCCACAGACTCTCTGGTCCCTTGACATTTAAGTACTATCTCTGCACTTCRAGGGACCAGAAGCCACAACACCAGCTACTGCCCAGCGCATCAGGTGTTTGATTTCAGTGCTCACAAGCTGTTGCACCAGAAGGTATCTTGGCTGAATTTGTCAGCCTTTTAGGATACCCTACTTGGTGTTTTCTAAGCAAAGTATTGCCTCAGTCCTTGGTCTCTCATATGGCTGCTTCCACTGGGCACCACATGTCTCTGCAGAGCAAAAGGTCATTCCAAAGTATGTCAGGATAATGTTGAGACCTGTTCCTCAAAAGCTTGACTCTTGTAACAGATGAACAGTTCCAAGTAACTGCCTTCTCATCCTGGCTGTGAATTCAAGGGCTGCTCCAAAGGACACTTATCCTGGAGCTAACATGACCCTCTGAGGCCTTCTGGTTTCCCTGACATCTGAAGTAATGCTAATGTGTCAAAGGCTCCAAGTTTTCCCTGTCCCCCACATCCCAGCTATCTTCCCTGTATCCTCCTACATTCCAGTTATCCATAGTCTGTATCCTTCTCACAGCCATCTCTGTCCCTGCAGTCCCACCCACTCTCAGCAATATCTACCCACATCTCAGCCATTCATAGCTCCTGTAACCTACTCATGTTGCCTTCCTGGTGTTGCTTAGCTATTCACTGTTAACGACTCCCCCTCACTGTGAGGGGGAAGGGGCAAGTGGAGAGAACAGCACAACCCGTAGTTCAGGAGCTCAGGCTAAGAGCAAGCACCAGGCAGTGATGCCTGCTCTAGCCTGGCAGAACAGGAGAACAGGGCTGCAAGAACTGGGAGCAGAAACAAAAGCTTGAGAGACAAACCTGCTCAGCTTTATGTGACAACAGAGCTCCTTGAGCRTAGACTACTGTCATAGCAGCTCAAAGAGGTGCAGAACTAGATGAGTTCACAAGTTGATCGAAAGGGGCTCCCACGTAGGTGGGATGGCCTACAGTTACCTGGGTTCCCCTTCTCCACAGAGAGTCCTTTATTGTTGTTGACTTTTATTTCTCTGTTTAATTTCTCAGCAAAGATGATAGAGAATCTTGTCTCATCTCATTTTCCCAGGGAGCCCAGTTCTTTTGCAAACCGAGCATGTGATACATGCTGTAAATAACAGCCTGCTCCAAGCCTCTTTGACTCTTTATGCTCAAGTTTTTCAGTACATTCTTCCTGAAGTCTAGCAGTGCTCACAGCTTTCATTGCCCTCCAAGAAGATAAAGGTTGCTAAATCCTAGGCTGGATCCTGAAATGAGGAAACAACTCGAGGGTTTGGATTTAGCACTGAAGATTAAGACACCAGGGAATTTTCTCTGCTATCAGCATTATGTGGACCTGCTGTCAGTTGTATTTTAGTGGAAGGCCAGCATCTGGTGATCTGGTTGCCCTCCCAAGAAGGTAGAGTCCCTTCACATAAATCTGTCCCTACACTAGCCATAGACACATAGACAACAGGAGCTTAACGTTCAGTTTGGCCTCCATTAGACAATAATGGGTACAGAGAGTTCAGCCTGGTGAGTAACATAGCCTTGATAAGCAGCAAAGTGTGTAACCATTGACCTTATTTCCTCCAAAGTTCTTTGTAGGGCTGCCAGCTAGCAGGGTTTTCTGAGATGGGTTTTTCTTTTTCCCTCCTGGAAAGCTCTTCATGATGGTGAGGAATTTCTGGGTTTCCCTGGGGCAGCGTGCTTGGAGGCACACTGCATCAGGCATGGCATGTGCAAGTAAACCAGCCTTTCTAGTAAGTGTGGGATGTGCCTCCTGTGCAGGTCTATCCAGTGTCCCRCAGGTACTGGTTTTACTACCTGCACCAGGACCAACACACATGCGCAGACTTCTGCCCTGGAAATCCAAGGCAGCATTATGGGACAGCCCTATTCCTCTTCTTTCCTTTCTTCCTTCCTTCTGTCTTCATATACATTGACATATCTAGGATACTTGTCACCATAACATCTCGGTGCTAAAAGAAGTCATTCCTTAAGGCTGTAAATTCTGTGTTTATTCTCTGAAGGAGAGCACTGGAGAAGAGTGAACTTTTCTTACCACGTTAGTATTTTTCTTGCTTCCTGGAATAAATGATACTCTTTGTAAATGCAGAAATATCCCATTCTGCAGGGGAACAGGTGCTGCCTCTCCCCCTATAGCTCTGTTGCTGTTCATATGCTATGATCTCTCTCTCTCCCTCTCTTTCCTCAGGAGGTGGTTCTCCATACAGAACAGCCAGCTGGTGTACCAGAAGAAGTTAAAGGTCAGTGAGGTGGGCCCCCCATGGCACTGGCAGCTTAGCCAACTCATCTGATGTCCTCCTCTGCTGAGGACTTCTGCACCATGTTGGGGGGAAGAAGGGATTGGATCAGAGGGACAGCAAGCCCATTCAGGCATTATTACACTCTGAAGCTGGGCTGTACTGAGAACTGAGTGGTGGTGGATCGTGTTTGCAGGGATCTAAGCATTGCTGCTTAGCAGAAGAAGTTGGTGAAGTCCCCAGTAAACCCGCCACTTCATCTGCTTGTTGTTCCATGCTTTGATTTGATACAGCTCCTTCCAATCACCCTAGGGTTATCCCATGGCAGGCTGTCTCTGTTTTTCCTGGACCCAGTATTTGCTAAACAGCAGGGTTTGGGGAGGAGTTTTCTGGGAAGCCAGATTATGACACAGATTCAGGGAGTTGGACAAAGCTGCCTCTTCTCTCCCCTTCAGGATGTCCTCACAGTAGTGGTGGAAGACCTGCGGCTCTGTACTGTCAAGCCATGTGAAGATATAGAGAGGAGGTTTTGCTTTGAGGTCGTCTCACCTACCAAGTAAGTTTGGTAGTTTTCCCAGGCCATCCTCACAGTAGCTGGACTGCGCATGGAATTGCAAGAGATTAGATTCAAGCAGATGTTGCCCTGGACTCCTCAGTGTTGACTGGGAGATACCGTTGCCTGAACTCCAAGTCCCTGTGAAGTTCAGCAGACATCAGCCAAGCCAGAATYTAGGCCACCCAA
The DNA here is from genome assembly GCF_003343035.1 of Apteryx rowi. Taxonomy (NCBI): domain Eukaryota; kingdom Metazoa; phylum Chordata; class Aves; order Apterygiformes; family Apterygidae; genus Apteryx; species Apteryx rowi. The sequence continues at coordinate 3,865,963 of NW_020450307.1, read as the reverse complement.
ACCTAATATATGCATAGGCAGTGAAGGTAGCAGTGGTCAACTTTTCAAAATAGCTAGCAAGCCTGCGTGGAGTTTTTGAAGAGGAAGCACCCCATAGTGCAAGTCTTATAAGATTGKTTTTTGCCCTTTTTGCCTCTTAAATCGAAGCATTGCCCCCTTGGAAAGGCTATGCTGAGGATAAAATGGGACAGTTTTGTCCTGCCCATTTGCTCTTTCCAACTCACTTCTTTCTCTTGCAGGAGTTGCATGCTACAGGCTGACTCAGAGAAGCTGCGTCAGGCCTGGATTCAGGCTGTTCAAGCTAGCATCGCTTCTGCTTACCGGGAGAGTCCTGACAGCTATTATATTGAAGTAAGTGAAGGGCCAAGGAAGATCCCTAATTGTGTCTCAGAGCACTGGTAGTGGGCTTTTGGGCTGACACGTCCAATATGGGTGACTGGACCATTTGGAAATACTCTTCTGCCCTCAGAGTAGGGAGTTGATGGCAGTGGTAGCTCAAAGGCAACAACTGGTCACGAACCTAAGCCATACTTACAAAGCTGGTCAGGGGGAAAAGGCAAGGCTTTAAATCAGTGTAGTCCTGACATCTTCACATTCTTGCCATGCCTCTCTGAATTGCTGTTCCCTTGGAAATTATGTTCCCCTGCTTGCTCCTTGGCTGGGACAAGTGCAAGGCGCCATGGCAGTAGGCATCTGAGGCTGTATGCTAGGTGATGCTCTGTGGGCTGCCTGCCCTCGTAGAGCAGGGAAAGGGTGAAGCACCATCTCGTGGCAGACTTCAGTAGCACATTAAAGTGATTTATTGTCCCTGTTCCCATTGTTACTCAGAGATTAATGAGGCTTTACACTTCCCTTCTTGGACTAGCACTAGTTCATTCCTCTTCAACTAATGCTTCCTACCAATGTCTGTACTATGCAAAGTTCTGATTCCTTCCACAATACTATGCAGATCCTAGAATCCTTTTCTCCCTGCAGAGGCTGGATCGGACTGCTTCTCCATCCACTAGCAGCATTGATTCTGCTACTGACTCTCGGGAGCGCAATGTGAAAGGGGAGACCATCTTGCAGAGAGTTCAGAGCATCCCTGGGAATGATCAGTGCTGTGACTGTGGTCAGCCAGATCCCCGCTGGGCCAGTATCAACCTGGGCATTCTGCTGTGCATTGAGTGCTCTGGTATCCACAGGTACTGCATGCRTGTGTGCTCTGTGCTGCCAGCTAGAGATGTGGAATGTAAGCTCCTGGAACAGAGGTGGAGCCTGAATTACAGCTGACTATTATATTTGTACAGATAGATTCAGAAGTAACAGCTTGCTGCAATACTTGTATGTGCAGGTACATCCACATGTGCATATGTAAAACACTCACTCTCTTTTCCACACAGGTGCAGTAGTTGGTTTTGGCAGCCCACATAGCAAAGTGCAGAGTCTAGCCCAAAGTGCAACATAAACAGCCTGAATAGTAATCCTTTGGCTGTAGTGATAATACTTAGCACTTCTCATTTACAAAGCATTTTACAAAATTAAGCTTTGAAAGACAGAGCAAGTATTTTTCTCCCTGATGCGCTTTTAGCACTTACAAAAAGTTGAGTCATTGAAACAGGAATGCTGGCTGTTGTTTCCCACTGTCCTAGATTTTCATTATAACACTGAGAAAATTACCCCCCACCATCTCTGGTTCTTCACTTTCTACACATGACAGAAATAATCCTTGTGCCTTCTTTCTGTGTGTGAAATGTCATATGAGTGTACCCATGAGCATCACCTCTATCAGTAAACTGAATTGCAGAAGCCTACTCTCACCAACAGTGCACGCTAGTAAGCCATCATAGACATACAGTGGTAATATGCACCTCAAGTAGGGAAACTCTTCTGCATCCTGTGTTTAATAACCAGGAAGACTTACTAGGGGTTTAAAAAACAAGGAGAATAAAAATGGGATGATTCAGCAACAGATAGTACAGAAGAATATCTTATGGGAGGGGGAATTGTTTTATATGAACATAGGCCTCTTTGCTATAGGTATATATAGAGAGATATATGCATAAGAACTGTATCGATCTTTTTCATCTTATGATGCATGAGCAGTTTTGTTCTAAGGCCTGTAACCATTTCATTKTTTTCCCTCTTTTGGATGAATAGGAGTCTGGGTGTTCACTGTTCAAAAGTCCGATCTCTCACACTGGACTCCTGGGAGCCAGAATTACTGAAAGTGAGTGTTGCCTTTTAATGGCAGGAGTTAGAGGGTGGACATGGAGGGAGTCTTACTTGGTTGCAGGAGTAAATTGGAAGGTAACTCCTCATCTGACAGTTTCATTCTTTCCCTGTTTCATTGCAGCTGATGTGCGAGCTGGGGAACAGCACTATGAATCAGATATACGAGGCACAGTGTGAAGAGCTGGGACTTAAGAAACCTACAGCAGGGAGCTCCAGGTGAGTCTGAGCATGTGCACTGATCCTCACAGTCCTGTGGAAAGGTATCCATCCCCCCCCCCCACCCCCCAGCAAACCCTCTACCCTGAGTTCTCTGGAAGGCCAGGCTGCAAGTGTGGCTGGCACTTCAGTGGCCATTCTTGTGGCCTAAATGGCTTGGGCATGGATGRTACATATACTTCAGCCCACTTCTTCTGCAGCTGGCCTGAGTTGACTCTCACAAAGAAGTGTGCTGTTACCAGCCAGCAGTGTGATGAAATGTGCTTGGAAGCCAGGGCTTGCTGGGTTTATGCCTGCTCTGAGACCTTGCAAATAGGTTTAGCTGAAGTACATGGTATGGCCTAGGGTTGAACATCCTGTTCCACTCTCAGCTACTTGCTTCACCTCCTAGTTCTGCTTTAAAGTGGGAAATATTTTGAGGCCTAATAAGCTCTTCCTCCTTCATACAGTCCTCGCTGGCTTTTAGAACTCAGAGCTGTGTTGATAAAATTGCCCAGAGCAACCTTATTTCCTTGTGGCTGTTTGCTTTAATGAGCCATGTGACCCTATGCACAGCTTTATGCTCTTCTCCCCTTAGGCAGGACAAGGAAACCTGGATCAAGGTGAAGTATGTGGAGAAGAAATTCCTGAAGAAGCTGCCAAATGGGGAGGCTCTGACAGAGAATGAGAGGAAACCTCGGCGCTGGTGTGTGAAGAAGTGCCAGAGGCACAACAGCACCACAAAAGCACCCACAACTCGAAGAAAGTACCGCCATGAAGCAGGCAATGCATCACCAGCCACGTTATCATCAGGTGGGGAACCTCCTTTGTCCCACTCCCCATACAGAGCTGTATTTGCCTGCCCACCACTCTTTGCAGATGTCTGCATAACTGCCCAAATAACATTTGTAGCCCCGTCTCTCTTCAGGGCCTGCAGCCTGACAGATATAAACAAAAATGCTATTGTACAAACCTTCCTGACACAGGTCTTTAGAGCCCTTTCCTAACATTTTCCATCTTCTTAAGGAGGCTCTTGTGGTTAAAGGAGATCATTACATTAGGTGACCCAACAGCTTCTAATCATCTAGGTTGCTTCCTTTGTTTTGCAGCTTCCTGCTTTTCAATAAGTTTCAAAAAACAAAAACAAACAAAGAAAAAAGTTTTTTAACTTGCTCAGTCTGTACTGGATGCCATGCTCATGAAGGGTTCTGGCTGCCTAAAATGCTCTGGGTTGACTGTTCGCCTGCAGTGCACCATAGCCTATGGCCAGTTCTTTGTTACTGCTTGATAGTTTGTCTGAGGATGGTTATGGCACTGAACACATCTGGTATAGGTGGGACATGCAAGCTCAGCCTGTGTAAATGCAGCTGCAGGACTGTCTGTCTCATTTTTTCTTTTGCTTGTTTTTAATTGTGTATTTCAAAATCTCTCTGCACAAAATAGCAGCCACCCTGGAGCGGAAGTTCCGGCGAGATTCTCTCTTCTGCCCTGATGAGTTGGACTCTCTCTTCTCCTACTTTGACACTGGTGCTGGCTCTGGCCCACGCAGTAAGTACAAAGAAAGCAAGCAGCTCTGCTTCCAGCATGCTTTGCCTCCCACCTCTTCTAGGGCATGTGCATTGCACCAGACCTGAAGGCAAGGTATCAGCCTCGCTGGAGAGGTAGCCAACTAACCAAATCACACATGCTGGGTGAATATTTCAGGAGAGTGATGAGGAGTTATTTGCACAAACTCCAACCCATTGCTCTTTAGTGCATTTAACTTAATTTCCTATACAGTCAGTCCCTTGTGTTTTGCATTCTGGTGGATGGGATTTTTTCCCCTCATCTTTTAGTTCCAGCCTATGCATTCTAGCAGCTTTTTCTGGTTTTGGTTTAGTTTTTTTTTTTCCTTTTTCCTTTTTTAGCAAGTCCTACTATGGACATTTTTGTTTGTGACGATGAACTCCCCTCATATTCCGTCCGCCTTCCTCTAGGTGCCAGCCACATCTCTATGCAGCATCCGCTAGCAGCTGGCCTATGGAGTGGCAGTGGCATTGGTCCCGGTGGGAGCGGTACGCCGTTCCTCCTGGACGGAGGTAAGGTGACGCTCTGGCAGCTAGCAGCAAAAGAGACACCCAAATTTTACTTGTTTCAAGTAAAACTTCAGAGGCAGTTGTATATATATCTTTTCAGCCAAAGGATTGGAACTCATACACGACCAGTCCCTTGGGGGAAAGGCAGGCTGGCAGGCTTTTGAAAGACAAAAAACCTTATAGGGTTTCCAGCAATCGAGTTATTGCATCTTAAAGAAACAACTGTTCCTCAGATGAGATGCAGAATCCAATTCTGTATGTGCAGGTAGACCATCGCAAACAGGAAGTATGAGGCATTTACTTCAAATGCTCCACATTTGTTACAGAATAGGAGCATGGTCCATTACTGCGCTTCAGCTGAGAGACAGCAAATTCTTAAAACTTGTTAACTCAATTGCTTGTGATTGTATGAGCTTACAAGAAGTATTTAAGGTTCTGAGTCAGCCCAGCAGAAAATCACAGGCTTTCCTTTTTCATGTTACCTCCTCTTGAAATCAGTGAAGCATGTGCTTTAGTGCTTGTCTGAATCAGTGCCTTAAAGGGTATTCTTGTTTCAAGGAATTCAGCATTAGTCAACTTGGTTGCAGGAGTAAATACTTGGGTGATGCAGGCCTTCAGAGCTGCTCAGCAACAGCCTTCTTCCTGCAGAAGAAAACAGGAAKTTTTGATTCAGTGGCAACAGAACTAGAATTTTTTCTCATATTAACATTCATGTGCTACGAGCCACATTCTCCCTTCTTGCTTTTTATGCAAACCTAGAGTACAGACATGTATCTTGCTGGAGTCACTCTTTATTTACGCTGACGTAGTGGACAGCAGAGTCTCATGATACAGAGTGTTTGCTTTCTACAAAAAGCATCAGTGATTGTTCTGACAGCGAATCCAAAAAAGATATACACGGTATATGCCACTTTTGACCGTTCCTGGGAGCTGCATTCACCCAATCATGAAGTTCCCAAGCCCAATCCAAACACCTTATCTTTTGAATATTCACTACCTGTCATAAGCATTGGACAGTCTCCAAAATTCTTCAGTGAATGAGTCTGAATAACAGAACAGCAGAAGAGAAGCAAAATCCCTCAAATTCTTATGTCAGAAATAATCTTCTCCACTCCATCTGTAGCCAAGGGACTCAGTGTCTTGAGTCTCTAGTTTCTCATGAAGATCTGCCATGCAGCTTGGTAAAGGTCAGCGCAAATGGAAACTTTTGCCCAACAAGCAACTAGGACTGGAACATGTGTGGTCTGTGGCATGAGTGAATGTACTGACAGAGCAGAAGATGTCTGCTTGTCTGTATCATGCCTGGCTCTGAGCRATATTATTACCTTTAATTTTATGGATGTTTTATTTTTATACCAGAAGACTATTTGGGCTCCCTTTGTGAGGTGCTTGGGACATCTCATGCCTCCTGAGTGTGAGTGCACAGTGAGGGGATAATAGTGGATTGGTAGTAATTAACATGCTGCTCCAAATACTTGTTCTTTCTTTTAAATAAGTAGGAGGTCAGAAGACACTGCTTCATGTTGTATACTAAGGAAATTGTTCATCATTGTRTGAAAAACATACCAGTTGCTCTGAAAAATGATCTAGAGAACTACAGATCTAGTTGGAACAAATTTAATGGATGTAATGGAAATTTTCCATGAATGTAATACTGATTATTTTCTATTAATGTAGTACTGACAACATACAAGACTACTGACAAGGTGTTAGATGTTACACGTTCAGATTAGGTCTGTTCTTGCGTATGGGTGTATAAGTGTGGATCTGACAAGGATCTGATTTTACAAGGTTGGATCTACACTGATGTACCAGATTAGAATCTGGCCCAAAATATTTAGTGCTAAATGATTTACCATATGAATTAAATGAGATTATTTTTCTCTTCATTCATATTTGTTTTTTTGCCATCAGTTTTTACTGAAAATGGCATGTCTCTGAAATAATTTTACTGGAAGGCAGTAACATAGTGACCTGCTTTGTGGCTAGGCTGTGAGCCAGTTTTCTTCTGAATGATGCAAATCACATAAAAGATATTCAAGCTAGCAGCTGAACATCACTGAGATGTGTCCTTGTCCTGACTGCACTGGTAGAAAGCTGTTGGAGTGTGCAGCCTCAAAGTGAGATGCAGTGTGATGACTTTGAGACTGACTTTCTCATCACTGAAGTTGAGAAGGGTCTAATGTTCAATTCACATTCTTTTGTGGATCTGCATTCCACTTTTAGGAGTCTTCAGATGTTGCAGCAATTAGTGTGGGTTCATATTTTCCATAGATGATATCACTCTGCTGGAGAAAGAGGGGCCCTGGGCATTTTTGTCCAGCATTCTCACATTTAATGTGAATCTGTTTTGGGGTGGATTAGTAAACTTCATGCTTTTAAATGTGAGCCCCTGTGGAGGGCTGGCTGAAACCCAGTTAGCAGAGGTTGTCAGTCTGGCCCAACTGCAACAACACAGAGCAATCACAGTGCAAAGGGCCATGTCAGCATTGATTTCTGTTATAACTTTATCTCCTGTGGCTTTTGAACAGTGTTGAAGGATTAGTTGTGAGCCATGATTTGAGGACCAGTGATTCAGAGAGACTGTGACCAGCAATTCTGAGAGACTGTTCTTTGTCTAGGCTCAAGCTGTAGGTGCTCTGAAGATGTCTATAGGCAGCCTTTAAGGATAAGGTGTCCTGTTCTGCTATGGTTTTCCAGGCTGACATCTTTAGTTCTTGCAGGCTTCCCTCCTGCTACTCTTTGCCAAGGCTACTCAACTTATATTTTCAGAAACATGTTGCCAGGTACAACCTGGCTTATTTTTCTTTCTAAACACAGTGATTTGAGCCTACCTTGGTGTAAATCATTGGGGCTTCAACTCTTGAGTTCTGGGAAGGGAAAGAGAAGGACACTTCCCAACCCTGACAGTCATTGGCAAGTTAAGTGCAGCAGGAAGCTGAGCCCAGCCAGAGTTCCCAAGGGGGCAGGGCATCCATTAGGATGAAGGTGATGTRCAATCCCTGTTCTGACAGGGGCAAGTTCCACACGTACTTCTTTCTTTTCTGTCGTCTCTTCTCCTCTGCTTTTTGATTGTTGCTTCTGGGTGCAAGTGGAAAAGGTACAAAGTTGCTCTGCCACTGACACACTGTGTATCCTTGGTCAAGTTGCCTCATCTCTTTGACTCCATTTCTGGTATGTAATCAGCAGCTTTGTAACATTCGCCACCCTAGCATGGAAGATGGGAAGGACACTGGGGAAAGGGAGTGGACGTCTGCGGAGGTGAATCAGCCAATGGACAATGCCTGAGGAGTTTGACATGAGATAATTACTACTGATATTACTTGGCCCAGCCATGGGCAATAATCTGCCACAAGGGCGTTGTGTTAGCACATGACCCAGTGACAACTGAAAAGCTCTGGGAGAGCTCAAACAGAGGGGCACCTGGGATTATTATTGGTAAAAGCAGAGGGGTGTCTTTATTTGCTTATGATAACCTGCTGCAAAGCTGTCTCTGCTGCTGCTCTGCTCCAGTCTACTTCACAGCGTCCCTCATAGATTGCGGCAAGTGCTGTTCTCAGCAGTCCATAGTGCCATGGCAATGATGGCGCATCCCTGTGTGAAGGAAAGAGCAAGGCCATGGACACTATAAGGCTTTGCAGTTTTTCCTTGAAGTTCTGTCGAGTGGGGCTAAATGGGGTAGCAGTGCCCCTCTGCCCTGTCAGTAGTGCCCAGTGCAATGTGTGTGAGACATTCTGCACAGCCCTTCTCCTCTGTGGTCTCACCTGTGCCTGATGCTGGGTTGCCTGCATATTAAAATGATCTTTGTTTGTCTTCTGTTGGCCCTGCAGGTTTGAGCAGTGACAGTGGGCTTGGAGGCAGCACAGATGGCAGCACTGATATCCTGGTGTTTGGCTCAGTGGTGGACAGTGTGACAGAGGAAGGTGGGTGTCACACACAGGCTGCTGATGGAAATGTGGGGAGGCAGCTAGGGTGAAGGCAGGACAGATGGCCAGGCCCATCTGGTGCCAAGAACAATGGRGATCACAGGAAATTGGAAAAGCCAAGCTTTTGGGTCATGTCTCCCCATCCCTTTCTCACTCTCAGAATGCGAGGTGTCAGAAGAGTCAAGTGGTGAGGCGGAGATCGAACAGGAAGCATCAGATCTGGAGGACCTGAGGGAGCTTCATCCTGGCTTGTTGATCTACAAGGCAGCACAAGCTCGAAACCTGCCTCTCATGGCAGAAGCGCTGGCACACGGTGCTGAGGTCAACTGGGTGAATGATGAAGATGAAAACAAAACTCCTCTGATTCAAGCTGTGATGGGGGTAGGTTGTGCTGGTGGCTGTGGCTGGGAGACTGTATTTGGGAGTGTGAGGGTTTGAGCCCAGTTCAGAGTGCACTAACAATGGGCATGGTACATGCTTATGTCCCCTCTCAGTACTGCAGGCTGAATTCACTTAGAAATTCTCCTTTACCTTCTCAGGGTTCTTTGATAGCCTGTGAATTCCTACTGCAGAATGGAGCAGATGTTAACCAAAGAGATATCCGGGGCCGGGCTCCCTTGCACCATGCTACATACCTGGGACATACTGGGTAAGTTCCTTCACGCGCTACTTTGACATGCTCTGTCACCATGGGATGGAGATGCAGGGTTAACATGGAGAGTCAAGAGGGGCCAAAGGAGCTGGGTTTTGGTGAATTGGTTATTTGCAAAGCATGCCTTTTTATAGCTCACATCAACAGCTTGTTGATGTGCAAAGGGTAATTGCCCCCATGATGAAAGGTGGGGGTAAATGGGACCCTGTAGGCAAATTCCTTTCTCCACTCCAGTGCAATCATTCCTGTTTTAGACCAGTATAAGAGAAAAGAGAAGCAAAACCCATCTGCAAGCTCTCTGAGGATTATGGAGCTACACAGGTGATCCCCTGTCCTGAGCTTCTGCAAAGGCCCAAATTCTCTCCCCTGTGAACTTTCTCCCATGCAAAGGACCAGCCTGGGGAGTAGGTGCCAGGGCAGCCACTCTGGATAAGAACCTTTGACATCAGAGCTAGTGGAGGGACCTGTGAGTTTGACCTGCTTTTCACACGGGCCAACTCCTTGTACACCTCCATGAATAGATTTGGCAGCTCTAGAAGGTTTTCATCCCAAAAAGCACTTCAGAGGAGATCCTTCCCAGGCAAGGAGAGCTGTGCTTGCCTAGAGAAGAATAGTGCTTTCTGCCAACACCAGTATGAGGGTTGTAGAGCCTGGATTTCTGCTCTGATGGTCTTTTCTTTCCCTTCTTCAGTCAGGTCTGCTTGTTCCTGAAGCGAGGGGCAAATCAGCATGCAGTGGATGGAGATGGGCAGGACCCACTCAGTATTGCAGTCCAGGCAGCCAATGCAGATATAGTTACCTTGTAAGTGCAGCTGTGACTTCCCRGTGCCTGAATGCAGGAACAATGCCTGAAAATAGCCAACAGGAAGGAATAACCAAACCTCTTTCCCTTCTCCTTCCTCTGTTCCACTCTAGGCTGCGTCTGGCTCGAATGAATGAGGAAATGCGAGAAGCAGAGGGCCCCTTTGGACAACCAGGTCAATACCCCAGCAACAGCCCTACTGAGCTCCAGTACAGGAAGTGTATACAGGAGTTCATCAGCCTTAATATAGATGAGTGTTAGTGACAACTCCCCCACCTCCCCTTTGCCGTCTTGAAGTTGGGCTGGATTTCTGGAAGCCTTGTAAGCCCCACCCTTGGTATATTGGTGTTTCTTGCAGATTGGTCTGTTTTTAATGCCTGTGCATATAGGTTGAGATCCACACAGGAAGAAGAAAGGATCTTTTCTGTTAGCGTAAAGTTACCATGCTTGACTACTGGATAGTTGATTTCATGTAGGAGAGTCTTAGGGCATAACCACAGACCATGGCATGTGGGCTTGCATGTGTGATAAGTACGTAAGACTAGAGTTAAGCATTAAAAAAACAAAATAACAAACAAAAAAACAAAAGAAAGAGAAGAAAAGGAAACCCTCTATCACCAGGAGAAATCCACCAACAATATGATCAGACAAACCTGTCATGTTTCTGCTGCAGTGTAGTTACTATGCACTGAATTCTTGTCTGAACAGTTTGCTTGGAAAGGATTCTGACAAGGAGCCCTCCTGGCAGTGTGACCAGCAGCCTGGGGCTGTTGCAACATCCAGCAGGTGCTGGGGCCAGTTTAGAAAACTAAACCATGACCTCTAAGCCAGGAACAGGCTGTTTTGTGGGGCCTTTGCTCTAGAAGGCATAACAGAAGGGGTAGGATTGAGAGCGATGGCTACCCACCTTACATGCTCTCAGGACTATACCAGCCACGCTTCCTTTTTTTTGGGCCCTTGGTGGCTAGCTGGTCAAAAGCCATAGCTCACATGCTTCCTGGGCTGAGATGTGATCAGCACATTGCTATCGAAGCAGCAATGCTAACTTTTTGAGGCTGGGAGAAGCTTGTCGCTGGCGATGGGCCTTGTGTCAGGGAATAAAAGCCAAGTCCAATTCCCACTGCCTAAATGGCTGCCTGAAAGATGCAATTTGAGTTTGGTTCAGTTTGTTTCCTGGTCACTTCAGATTTCTGACTTAGCATCTCTGTGGAGACTTCTACTTGCATGTATATCCCCTCCATGTGTAACCCTGCATGCTGAAACATATGAATAGAGCATCTCGGCAGCTGGCCCAGGGAATCTGGAGTTTCCCAATTCCAATGACCAGCAGAATCTTTTTGTTTCCTTCTTGTATTATTCTTTGCTGGAGTAGGGGAACATGTTTCTACTCAGAGCACTTTGTTGCTATCTTTATAGTCTGTGTTTTGGGGATCATGTCACAGTAGCTGTGCAGAGATGCTGCAACCATGTAGTCCTCTCTTAGGAGGACTTACAGAGCATGCATACCATGGCAGATTACACTCAGGCTGGGAATTTGGATGCCAAGCTGAGATGTCCTCCCATAAGTGTCCCTTCTGAATGCCTTCAACTGCTATTGGCATCAGAGTTCTTCGTGGCTCATGGAGGGCAGTCTGTGACTGGTATTTATTCCTGCTTGGGCTGCTGGCTCTGGGGCTGGGCCACAGTGCCTTACAGGAAATGCTGGGMTCTTGAGGGATCAGGATCTTGCAAGGAACACAGGTTACGAGGTAGAGTTCCCAATCCCTTTGTGTTATATCAGTAGTGATGCAGTCATCTTATTTTTCATCCAATACATGTTTGGCTCCTTTACTTTTTTTATACTGGTTGCTATCATGCTTCAGCCCTTGGTGGATTAGACTGCTCTGTGGTTTATTTCTATTGATGTAATTCTGCCCTCAGATGCTGAACCAACAGTACTCAGAGTCCACCCACATGTCTAAAAATGGAACAGTAGAGAAACTCCACTTGGACTCTGTTAGTGTGTCCTCTCAGTTCAAGGGAGAGTCCCTGCTTCCTCAGGGAAGTGCTGCCCCAGATTTTGCTGCAGACAGACCACAATTTTTTGTCTGTGCCATCTGGTTCTTGAATTCTGTCTTGGCCTTTTGGCTTTCTCATGCTTTTTCCCTTTGGAGCTGAGTTCTGATCTCAGTTCCAGTTGTCATGAATCTGGAACAGTCCTCGTGACTGTGCTGAAATTGCTCCAGATCAATGGCAGTACAGAATCTGGCCTCAGGGCCTTTCTTTCTTCCCAAAATAATAAACAATCTCCTTCCACCAATCTTAGAAAATCAAAATTAAGGAGCTCAGCCCCATCAGCCTTTTCACCTTCGGCAATGCCTTTCACTGCATCTTCTCCACCACTCCACTTTCTGAGGCCCTAGGGGACAGACATGGTATCATTGCTCTGTACCCAGCATGCTGCTGGATACTGGCATAACCCTGCTAATAACCATGATAATTTGGGACACTAATGGGTTGGAAGGGAAGTGCACCATGCAGACTTGTGTTCTCCCTTTTTAACTGTTTGGTGCTTGGCCCTGAAACTCTCTGGCAGTCTTTAACCAGGCAGTACTCCCTCTGAACTTTTCTCTGAGTAAAAGCTGTAGGGTGTGACCTTAACATTTGGCAGAGGGCAGATCATTTAGTCTGTATTCATAATGTGTTCAGCAATGGCACCATCAGGAGTGATGCAGAACTGCATGCAGGATTAAAGTGTGGTGTAAATACCACCATTGCTACAATTCAGTTCCAGAGGAATTCTAAGATGTGTRAATGCATAGTTCAGATGATAGTTTCTTTGTGAGTTGGGACCATGTTCTGATTGTGGCTCCCACATGTGACTCTGGCGTCGTATCACTGAATGGAGGGGGCTGACTCCAGGCATGCATCCATATAAGTGTTTCTAAATGTAGGAAGGCATGCATAGGAGATGTGGCCTGCACTGCTGCTACATGATCTCCTTCAATTTGCTTTTACTATGCCCTGAATTAAATCTTTYTTCCTGATACCAGTGTGAGGTTATAGTCAGTATCACTGCCCACTCAGTGTTTCCTCCACCAGATCACAGAAAGTGACTGCCATACATTCTCATTGAGCCTGGTCTTTCAGTCCTTTGCGCTGGACTTTCTGGTTGAAGTTGTGCTAAGTTTAAATGGGTTCCTCCACTGAGCAGAGTGGTCCCTTTCACTTGTGCGTCACTGCCTTGTTTGACATCCCTCCCTTGTCAGTCAAGCCTGCTCTCACTGCAGTCAGTGGCAATGCTGCTATCAGCCTGAGTGGGGTCAGGAGCAAATCCCTAGTCTTGCAAATCAGCTGTGTGGAATACCCTATGCAGAGGCATTGCTCTGCAGAGCTCAGAGTGTTGGATGCTATCTCTCAGTGAAATGAGATGTGAGCATGCTGGCAGTACAGCAAAGCCCTTAAACCATGTGCCTACCTTCAGCAGGACTGCTGTGTGATTATGGTTAAACAGTGGGAATCACCCTGAAGCATCCAGATTAGCATTTAGCGTGCTCAGKACAGGACAGGAACCAATATGCAACCAAGAATTGGCTGTGTTCCCTGGGTTAGGAACTGAGACACCCTTCCGTAGTGAATTCTCTTTGATAATCCTATCCCATTTTATACTGATCTGCATCAATTTAGACATTTGTCAGTACTGATGTGGTTCCCCTCAAGTTGTGCCCTTCCCTAGCAAAAGACCACRCTGAATCAGAACTGGCATCTTTTAGGATACTTCAGAGATCTTGAAAGTGAAATAAATGTTTCACCACCATCATGCTCCTATTCTTTGTTAATGAACTCTGGTGTGGTGGTTGTCTAACAACTTTTTTGCTCATGCATAGCAACTTAAAACACCCCAATTGGTTTTCCAGTTTCKTATGAGAAGTTAGAAATGTGACTGATCCTTTCTGTAAGCCAATGAGAACTGGAGGCAAGGCTTCCACTTTGGGCCATTTTATTTTACAGTCAGCATTAGTGACTCCTGAGAACAATATAAAAATCATGTATAGTTTGGTGCATTGAAGCTCAGACTCCTTCACTGCTGAAGTACATGCATTTAAAGCATATGTAAATACTAATGCAAAAAGCAGTGTCTTGCAAGACAATTTATCTATTTAATATGTATTGGTACTTTATTTAGATTCAATGTATAAAACAACTTTGTGCACTTTTCCTACTTACAGTATTGGGGGGGTGTTTATGTTCTTTTATGGATTTTGTGCTGACTTTTTTAATCAGTGAAATTGTTAAGTATTTAATTTATTATTGATATGCCCAGAGGACCAGTGCAATTTTTATTCAATGCAGTTTGGCTGTATTTAATGTCAGGATATTTTTTTGGTGACATTGTTAGGGAATTTTTTTTCAAAATCTGTTGGTCCCCCCCCCACAACTTTCCTTCCCCCATCCCTCCATTTTTCTCTTCTATTTTCACGATGCAGATCATAAGACAATAATGCATCTAGTTTGAAATATAATAGAACACTTTAGTACATCCTGCAGGTTCTAAAACAAAAAAGTTCTCCAGGAAAAAATATGCTAAGGAGGCTCTTCTCAATGTTTTCTGTGTTGATTTGTATTTTTGGATTGGTGTGGGTGTGTGCGCGTGCTTACAGGTTTGGAGTGGGGGGAATGGGGAAGTTGTACATAAAGTTTGTTTTCAGTGAAGTGGCCAGCTAGGCTACAGGGAAGACTAGATATGAACACTGGCTTTTTTCCTTTTTGAAGTACAGTTGTATTTGTGTTGTACAATCCTATTTGAAATATCCAATGTCAAAACKTTTTTTCTTTCTTTCTTTTGAAAGAGTGCATATGTTACCTATATGAGATTTACCTTTGTCTAGAAAGCAACATGCCAGGCATTATCAAAGCATAGATGCACCCAAACCATTGCCTCAGACTTGCAGATTCTTTTGTCTTCTGAGTTTCTGAGATCTAGGTCAATATTTATGTAYCTGTCTCAGATTTTGAGTCAGCTCAAACCCTGTAACTAAGTTCCTGGACCAGCTAGTCTAGGTTTGGAAGTTTTAGGGTCTGGCACATGTCTCTGATTTCATATGGGACGAGTTCAGGTGGCTGGCAAGTTGAGATGATACCTTTGTGTTCCCTCTTCCACGTGTCATCCAGAGCAGTCTCAGGTTATTTTAATATTGTGGTCTCTGGGATTGTCACTGCAATGTGAAATTTGAGCAGTCTAGAGGAGAAACGTGAAATTGGAAGAATGGATGAGTCTAAAAAACAAGATTTGACAAGCTGAGACTCTGATGAGCATAAAATAGATCAACAACATCTCAGATCAGTAAAAATGACCATTATTTATGCGAGAGAAAAACAGGATCTCCTAAAGAAATGCACTGATTAGCAGGCTGTCCAGTGGCCACAACACATCTGTTGTCTACTGCTAAATTCCTGTGKTGTTCTGGACTACAGCTAGATTACCTCTGAGCCCACTTCTCTCTCATCACTGCCCGAGCATTATTGCTTTCAACCAAAGACAAAATTGAATGAATGGATTAAATGTGATACTAAACAACTGGTCAGCTGAAGACAAACTTTTGTGCGAGTGTGCGTGTGTGTGTGTGCTGCTGTGATGGGGGGGGAGGGGGAGGAAGGGATTGAAGAGGAGAAGGGAGAGTGGGAGTTTGAAAGAGCAAGATTTTTTTAAAGAGATACCAAAATATAGAGTGCTGTTTCCATAGGAATGTGATTCATATCACAATCTGCCTGCTGGTTCCTCATCCCTATAGGGAAGCTGGGCTGGGGTTCCTCCCTTCCAAGCTTTGTACCCAGCATTGCGTTATTGGGAAGATAGGGCAGCTGAATATTTATGTGAAGTGAATGAGGGACAGGGTAGGGGTAGCAGTCATCGTGGACAGTTTCCAGGGCACTAAGAGGACCATGTGTGTTTCTAGTGCAGGAGCCGAGATGGCTGAGAGGTGGTAGCTGAGCTAGAAGCATCCCCTCCACAAACACATCTCAGCTTTTAGCACCTTGCTTGCAGTCAGACGAATGCAGGAGCATGTTTAGTTTGTAGCTCCTTGTGCTCCACCTGGTCACTTATTGGAAGCGGCCAGGCAGTTACCTCCAGATGCATTGACCCCCRTCTCTGTAGACCCCTTTCAGTTGACTCCCATCCATTATGTCCCTCCAATGGCACATGAATGCTAGAGTGGATTCCCCATCCTGGGAGCCCTCTGTGTGACCTGTGGCCATTGAATCACAGGGAGAGAGYAAGCCTTTCTAACCACAGGGTGACATAAGATGGCAGCCTGGAGTGAAAGCCTTTGAACTGAAAAATAAAGCTCTCCTAGCCAAGGTTCCCATACCTTCCTATTTAAACAGCACAGAAAGAAAGAAGTTATTTAGTGAAGTCAAAGCTGCTAGATGTGATTGATTAATATGGCTCCATTACACACTGAATGGCTGGGGTTGCTGTACCAGGGGCTGACACCTGCTGTAAATATGCTGTAACGTATTAACCTCCTTCACTTGCCTGCTTTCGGTACAACTTTGGTACACATTTTTTAATTCTCCCTCTCCCTACACAGCCTGTACTGACTGTGACTATGGAACCAGATRTTCTGTATGTTATCTTTGTACAATTTTAAAACTGTTGCTGTGGTGTCTGCCTTTTTTCTCCCTTTCTCTTCTATTGTCTCTTGAAACACTGTTAATAAAAATCTAGATAAACTCCTTCTCTCCTTCTACTTTGGCTTGTTTTATTTACATAGGACTTCTTCCCCTGTTGCCTGTATTAACTGGATCTAGAACACTGTCCCCTTTTAACCTGTTTTCCTTTTCCTCTGCAGCCCATGGTTTTAATTTACATCAGTGAATAGACTGGAATGGCACATGAATATTCTGCATTTTTAGTTGGGTTTCTATGACACTGTCCTGTGATAACATGATTTCAATGTGCTTGGGAAGAAGGCTGGAATGAAGGGGACAGGCTCAAATCACCCTCCCCCTATATACATATGTATCTCTTTAGAGTACCTGAATCAGTTAATGCTTGGTATGTTCACAACTCTGCAGATGACTGGTCTAGTAAAAGGAGTCCTTGCACTAGATGAAAATATCCCTCTTTTGCAGATGGACCAACAATTCCCATTTCACAGTGCARTCTTTCCCTCATTGGTTCCTCTCATCCCATATGCATGTGGCAGAAAATAAAAAGAAGAGAAGAAAGACTACCTGGCATTGTGATTTCTATCACACTTAGCATGGAAAACATGCAGAAAAGCAAAGTGGCAGAATAAACTGTGTTTTCCATTGGAGGGACAAACAGACCCCCACAGATAGGAATAAATGAATCAGAGTAGGCTTGTGAATTTAATGAAGGAATTAAATAGGAAGGATACTTTGAAATCAGAAGGAGCATTGCAGTCATTTAATGCATCTGTGGAAGGAGCACTCCATGATCTTACAGTAAGATTAAAAGCACAAGGTGTAGTGCCCACTCCTGGCCCTGTTACTGACTCCCTGTGTCACCCCTTTGTTTCACTGCATTTCTTTTTCCTSACTAAAATGGAGACTTTAGCCCCACCCAACCTCACAAGGGTAAATGCACTGAAGACTGAAATGCTGTGGTGCTTATGAAAACCCAGGTCCACAAAAGGCTCTCTTTCTTTTTTTAATTACTGGGCAATAAATGCTTAAATATCTTCAGAAATCTGGGGCCAATACTTTGCCACAGTAATAGGGTTCTCATAACTGGAGTTGACTGCTGCAGGGTGTTACCAGAACAGTTAATTTATCAGTTTGCAAGAGGATTAGTGATCTCATTGAGCAAGGATATATTTGTGGTTTTATCAACATGGTCTGGTTACTGTACCACTGCCTCAGAGGATCACAGTCGTGCATTTTTCTTCCAAGAGTACATGCTCTCTATCATTTCACTGCTAGTTTGGGGGCATTTTACCCGGTGTATATTGTGCTTGATAGAGAAAGCCATGTTTAGTGGTCTGTTTGGGCATAAAAGCAAGGCTTATTATAGTAAGGCTTATCACTGGCAAAGCATTGTGCTAATCTATTTGGACTGTTTCTGGGATCTAGCTGGCCTGAGGCAAACTCAGCTATCTCATAATAGCACTGCTTTGTCTTGTGCCAAGTAGTCACAGCTTTGCAATCCTTTCCAATGCTGCAGTTACGTCATTTTTAGTTACAGGATATGCATCCTTGCAGATGGAAATTACCATGTCATGGTTCATTTGCAAGGCTTCTGAAAAACTGTCTTGCATGGTGTAGAAGACTGTTGAGTTAAATTCATTGTGGGAACTCCTCTCTCTCTTTGAAAGCATTCATCATTGGTTCCCATCAGAGACAGAGCAAAACTCTGAATCACAGAATCAGAGTCTCTGCTCTGTTTTGGCATGACAGCTCCAGTGTTAAGTTGATAACAGAATGTTTTTTTTTTTTTGAGATTACTGTTGGAGTGAGTTCTGGCTGGAAGTCACCTCTCTTTGGTCTGCCCCAGCTCTGCTGAAGATGAGCAGAGAAGCCATGACTCCTTTCTCTTTTGTATCCCATGAATGCCATGGCCACATGCATGGGAAGCACAACCATTTACATTACTTGGCACATGTGTAAATCACGCTACACAAAGTGCAAATCAAGGGGATGTAGCCCAGCCCTACACTTGTGAGTACTGTAGGAAGGGATGCTACTGAAAGTAGTTTTCCATGCTCCTGTGCCCCCACTAAGACAGGATACACAACAACCAGCTTAGATTTGCAGGACTGAAGAAAGAGTTTGAGAATTTTTTTCTCTATAGGTGACCTTTCATCGGTAGACCCACAGTGCCAGACCACATGAATACTCAACCCACTACAGAATAGGAACTTGAGTGATACCAACACATTTGTGTGCTGTTGGAGCACACTCATAGTCAGCTACCACAGTTCAGTAGATAAACAGTAACTCACTGCACTTGGTAACCCTACCTCTTTCAACTATATGCCTAAAATTTGAATTATGATTCTCTTATCCACCTGAAGGTTTGCATTGCCCTGAGTCTTGGCATAAGAACAGCTCTTGAAGTTGCTCTAAATTAAAGCCAGCCATGGTGCTTCAGAAACTATGTGCCAGCTAATCATAGCTGGAGCTGACCATAGCTCTATGGTCATCCCACTGGTTCTAGAACTAAATGGGGAGCAAGGAGGAGAGATAGGGGCATCTGCATTGTCTCTACACCAGAAGAGAGCTCTATTTGCTGGGAGAGAGGAGTTCTTGGCCAGTCAGGTCTGGCTGTGTTCTAGCCTCACAGAGATTTCTGGAAAAGGCGAGCAAATTGCAACTGGGAAACTGGCTCCTTGCACCTGCTACTGAATCGTGGAAATAACGGTACTCAGCAGAGCATGTACTTACTGTGACAGTGTTCTTCTCTTAAACAAATAAAGAATAAATGCTAATGCCAGAGAGAGAAGACACTAGAACTTCACACTGGTGGCTGCATGGAATGATTGTATTTTACAAGTGAGCCTAAGGTATGATGCTCTGCAATGCAGTCCATCACTTCCAGAAACCCATTCCTGAACCATGGCACCTGTTCAAACAGCACTCTTCCTACCTCTGTCAAGCTATTTCTCTGCCTTTCACATCAACCCCTATACCTCAACACTCAGCTTTGCAAAACACTGCCSTGCTGCAGAAGGACTCAACTTTCTCTCAAAGTTCTTCCCATTTCGGCTCCAAGAACTCAGTCAGTTCAGTACTTACCTATGGCTGCCAGGAATGCTTGACAATTTATCAGCAGACTCATTCCAAATGACCCCTGGAGAGATGATTCTTTATTTTCTTCATAGAAAAAAATACTTTTTTCTGTATCACTATATGGATGACATTTTTTTCTTCCCCAGAAAGGGAATATACAGGAGTGCATTTTACTGAGGGAGGATGGGGAGGCATGGATGGTGGGGGAATAGATGGAAATGCTAGAAATCTGGTGTGATGCACAGACCTCTGTGAATCACGGAGAGTTTGTCACTGGTGGGAGGGGACAGTGGTCTAAGAGGCTACAAGCTGGAAGTGACTGTAACATGAAGATATWTATGATCTTTATGCACTGGACAGCACTGGTGAGCGGCCGTGAAAGCAGGCTGAGTCCCCCCAGTTAAGGAGGGGGCCCAAATGATTATAATCAGAAGCTAACAGGTAGGTCATGTTGGTTTTGTGGAAGGCACAAAAAGAGACATTTCCTGAGAACTGTGGTGCCTGCAAATCAACAGAGCCTGATTAAAGTCTGCCTGACAGTAGGGCTCACATTAGAAGCTTTTGCCACCTGCATGTGGGTAATGCTGAAGACTACCAGTTATTCTCAAGACCTTTTGGGCCAGGCACTCTCCAAATACTGAACAGAGACAATTCCTCATGTCCCAGTGTAAGTAAATGTGCTCACCTGTGGGCTGGAAAGGACATCTGTGCCTGGAAGGAGGCCCCACGTTCACAGAGGGACCTGTCCTGCAATCTTGCAGCAAAGGCACAGCTGGAAAAATGCTTCTTGGAGGATGCCTACAGGGTAGGGAACACTCCCAGTTGGTAGTGGAGGGGGGAAGGTGCAAGCCTTTTGTCCCTTCTCAGCCAGCCAGACAAACCTACRCTCAGATCATTCTCTCCAGCTCAGTTTGTGAGGCAACATGAAGTTAAACTGTATCCTGCTGTTGACTTGGCTTTGTGAGGTCAAGTTTTTGTGTTAGCTTCTCTCTTCCCTCAACACTGCACCAGTGTTGATGGGTGATGTGCCTTGGAGCTATGCAGCTCCCAACAGCTGTGGACCTACCCGCTCAGTGACTGTCCTGGACACTTCTGGTGAACAGAGGGCACAGGAGCTCTGTGTGAGAGATTAAAGGTAGCTGTATATGAATACTTGGGATCTTTCCCTTATGTTTTCCCTTGTAGCTACTTTGGTTCATCTCCTTGTATGACCACAGGTAAAAATGAGCTCTGTAGCCTAGTCCAAGGCAGAAATTGACCTAGAACACTGTGCAGCAGATGTACAAGCACAGATATTAATGGGATGTGGGTGCCTAGTTATCTCTGAAACTGCAGCATAAATCTGAAAACTTCCCTGCACCAAGGGAGACTCTGTCATAGAACCACTGCTAGGGCGCTTGAACTCTTTGCCTTCACTTGTGGTTTGAACAGGGCCTTGAGTCAGGTCTCATGGAGAATTGTTACTATTTGATAGTGTCCTTCAACAGGTTGTTGTTTTGACAGCACAGGTAGACTGGTGTTGCAGCTGCCACAACAAGCACTGAAAAGTCTGGTTGCCAGAAGAGAAGCCAAAGACAACTAGTAACTTATCTTATCTTTGYTCCTGGCTGAACACCATCTCTAGCTGCCTAATTCCAAGCCCATATAGCCCAAACTGTATGAAGCTGTGCTGTTGCATGAGTGTTACAAGGAAAAAGCTTTGCATTTCAGAGTACACAGCTTCCAGAATAGCTCTTTTCTTCAAGTCTTACAAAAAACATCTCTCTACTGTCTTTTGGGCCTATACATCTGAAAACAYCTATAATATGAAAAGGGAGGAATTATCCCAAATCTGGTTGTGAAGCAAGAGTCTTAAGAAAATTTTTACATATCCCTGTTCAGATATAATCCTGTTCATATTAACAAAGAATGTAAAATCAAACCAGAACCTTCTGAGGCAGTGCAAAGGTCAGGACCAAGGCTCCTGGGCTCTGTCTTTGATTCACATGTAGAGCTGTTTCCTTGCATCCAGATCTTCAGAGAGTCATAAGTCTTGAGTGCAATTGGCCTGATCTACCATGATCTCCATAAGTGAAAGGTACGAAGCAGGGCAAAGGAAAAATATTGGGACTAATGCCTCTTCCTGTGTATTTTTGCAGGAGATGCTACCTATCTGGACATCTTCCGAGAGTTCTCTCACATGGCTTCAAACAACCCTGAGAAACTCAATAGGAGGAGTCTGCATTTCAGCCAGTCCTGCAGATAGCCCCCTCCCTTCCTCTGCCAAGACCTTTTTCTGGAGGGTCAAGTCTGAGCTGCCCGAGCTCTATCAGCACAGAAAGGTGGAGATGTCTGAGAGGGTGTAACAGGCAAGCTGAGCTTAGCTGCTGAAGGAAGATGTTCTCTATTCAGACATGCTTCTGCTGGAAACCTGTGTTTTCCATGGTGCCTGCTTTTATGCCGTGACCAAGATGATGAGAGATGCTCCAGGGGTCTGAAAGTAATTCCAGAGTAGGCTTGCACTCAGGCTCTAGACCTGATTCCCTTTCCCTGCTGATCCTGAATGAAGTCTAAAATGGGTGTCAAGCTGATTTTTTAGCTCTTGATGCTGTCTCTACCTTGCCATTTCTGGAAGAACCCTCCCTTTCTGGGAGTTTGCAAACATTAGCCTTTATAATACTGCAACACTATCAGTCCCTGAAATGAAGTACCAGTGGTCCTGACCATTGAGGATGTCAAGAAGTGACCAAGTCTGAAGTGCTCCAAAACTGGGGGAAAATGACTGTTGCAGACTTTTAGTTATGCTGTTTTATGACAGTGTAAGTGGATCAAGACTGTTCAGCTTCATCTGGCTCATTAATAGACAGCACCAGCCACCTGCTGTGATCTAAGGTACTACCCATTTCCCACAGTGGTCACAGAATGCAATCCCCTATGGAATGAGGCACACCACACACAGCTCCCTGTGTTCCGAATAGAAGAAGGCCTCTCAGGACATAGCACCAGACTACTGCTGAGCCATAGGGGGCCCAGTCTTGACCAATCCACTGTGAAACCTTTGAGTTGAAAAAATGAGGCAAGTCACCTCATTTTGCTGTGTAATTCCCTCTTAAGATACCTCTACCACTGAGTGCTTTAACATGGACTGGGAGATACAATAATGATTTCATGGAGACTTTACAAGCAATCCTGAAAACAGCATCTAGCTATTTCTCTCAGGAGCAATCTGTCTCCTGCTAATTGTGCATCTCGGTGTTAGGAGAGCTGTATTCTTCTATAAGGCATGGCTTTCAGTATTATTTTTGTCATTATTATTATTATAATATGTCATAGTTATCAAAAATAATAAAAGGTTATGTGTGGACTATACAGGTATAGGCACCATGACATAATAAAGTGCATTGTCAGAATGATGTATATAAACTATGACAGGCTGAAATGTAATATATCATACAGCTGAAGAAATGTATTGTTTTTGGAAAAGGTGGGAGTGAAAAAAATCTCACATACAAACAATGTCTATGAACTGAGAATAAAGACAGGATTTTTTTTTTTTTTAAATTCACATGCATTTCCTCATTCTTTTGATCCTAGATCTTTGCGAGCTGGTGGAGCATTTCATTATGAGAGGGTTTAAAATATGATATTTATCTGGCACAGGCTTATGGCTTGAAGGGAGGAAGCCAAATGAATTTTTGTCCAAAGAGACACAGGATTCTCACCCTCTCGATAGTTGTTCCATTTTATCTGATTAAGACCCACTGTAATCCCATTGATGTCTGGGGGAGTTTTGCCACTAAATTCCACAGAGGCAGTGCTATATCAGGAGTTAGAGGGGACAGAGAATAACAATAATTGAGATAGTATTGTGGGTGAAAAAACAGTGTGTACTGAAGGGAGTAGGAGAGACAGAGAGGTGTCTGTCTATGAACAACAGCTATAACCTTCATGGGAGTGGAACCATCACTTTAATTGCTGACAGCAACCACTTTTTCCTGAACTTAACTGTATGTGTATGCACATAGACATGAGTATACTTAAGGCACTACAATGTTTCAGTAATGACTGCATGGCATACTGCTGATTTTATCCGCTCGAGTTTTGTGTTCCCAGGACATGCCCAGATGTTCTGCTTACAAGCCTAATTCCTTTCCTCTCTTCCTTGTCTTTATGGCTTTTTCCTTCGTGGTATCCCTTCTCAGCAAGGTCACTTGGACTAAAATTCAATCTTGTCAGCCAGCTAAGAAGCTGTACTTCCCAGTGCAGAAGCACAAAGCCTAGCTTTGGGCTATTAAAAGATCCAGAGAAAGTACTGAATCATCCACTGTACAGACAGGCCTCTCTATGGAGCTGATATGTTCCTATTCACTGTAACTTGCACAATCGCACATTACAGCACAATTCATTTAGATTTGGCCTACRTCTCTGTAGATTCTCCTTGTGAATGGAAAAAACAGAACATTTGCAGGGGTAGGCCTAGGGACCCAGGTAGCACTGCTGCAGGGAAGATGTCCAGGCTGTTAAAAGGTTTTGAAAGCTAAAAGCAAGACTTTTAAGAGCACCTTGGTGCTCAGCTTCCAATGATGTCAGTGGCAGACTGCATGCTTTGACAATCCCACATACACGTCTTTGGAAACAAAATCCTTTTCGTGATTTAGTCCTAAGCTTTCTGGCTTCTGTGAATAAAGCTTGAACATTTTGGAGGAGACACTTTCAAAGCCAAAAATTAGAAGCAAAAGTCATCCACTGTCTTTTAAGTGACCCTCCAGGGCAGTAACAAACCCAAATATTGGCTGAAGGCAAAGAAAACAAAAATCAAACAAAACCCTCGGTCACTGTAGGTATTCAGAGCATTTTATTATTTAAAAAGTTGCAAAAAACCCTCATTGATTTCTTGTTACTTGTTTTCCACAGAAAGTTGTAACAAGATTAGAACAGAGTAAAATGCTCCCCTACAAATATCATCAAAATAAATCTGTTATTTTATGTACACATAAGTTACTGTCAAATATTAACATTAAAACATCCCTCTATATTTATAATGAGACTGCAACAAAAATGCAGCACTGTTTTAATCTTCTAAACAACTCAGGTAGCACCAGTGATAGAAAAAAGTTATCAATCAACCCCACTTCCTCTAACTTCTTTCCTCTAAGTGAGTCCCATTTGAAACAGTCTGGGATAAATCTAAAATTATCCCAGCAAAAGCATTCTGTGCATTGCCCTCAAAATGAAATAGTAGTAGGTTAAGGGCAGAGAGGTGTCTTGGAAGCAAAGCTGCAATCAGAGCAGCCTCATATTCTGTCATCCTCAAGACAACGCTGACTGATATGAACCTCATCAGCCTCCACTGGAAACCTTTTCTTTTACAAGCAGGCTGACTTTTCTCTTGAGTATATTTGTGAAATGCAGATGGGCCTGTTTGAAGCCACAGGCTGATTTCCTCACAAGGGTTTTAAAGTTAGAAGCTATGAATAGACTTTTACGCAGACTGGACAACTGCCCCAGAGAATAGAACTACGGTCCCCCCCGCAATAATATTCATTAAGAAGAAAAGAACGTTGCATTAGGCCTGAATCCAGGGCATACAGACAAGTTTAATAATGAGTTTATAATAGCTGGAGGGGGATTCCCCAGCTCAGCATTGTGGTGTTTAGGAGCTCAGAGATCGTGAAAATAGCACGTTTCTGTTCGCGGCCTTTCTGATCGCACCTGAGCCCCTGTGACCTCACCTTTCTGAGGCATTCTGGGAGCTTCTAGTCTCCCACTTCTCTGTGCACACGCACACACACCACTCTTAGCTATTCAGTTCCCCTTCTAAAGAGCCATCTTTCACGTATCTAAATCATTTAAGCACCACACCTGGGCAAAGGTCTGGCATTTCCACCTTTCTGGAGAGCAGGTGCAGATGCAGGTTACTGTTGTTGTCCATGGCAATGGTCACTACAGGAGGGTGAGTCTGAGCAGAACCATAGCCTTTCCCAGGCTCCTCCTGCACAGCTCGGTAGTTTTCTAGTGTCAAGCTCACACTGGGGATGGCAGAAGTGTGAGCTACTTTTATTGTCTTCTTTGACCTGAAMCTTTGGTAGCAGAAGAGGAGAGATAAGACTAGCATATCTATAAGCAGCTCAAACATTTCAACCACAGACAACACTGAGGATCCAAACCAGAGACTCCACTGGCTTCCCATGCTGGACAGAAGCAAATTCTCCTGTGGAAAGAACCAAAGGGCTGTGTTCACCAAACACAGCAGAGCTCTGGGAACATGAAATTATTGCATGTTACCAGCAGGTCAATTAGCTACTTGACATTTGRGGACCAAATTTGTGTGACCCTGAGTAAACTGTGAAATTTTCCGAGTCACTTGCTTAAGAAGAAAAGTCTTATCCCATCCTGGGGGTTGGAAATAATCCTCCCTCCAACCATACACAGCACAGTATTATGTGATTAATGAATTAATCAATTAATGAAAGATAACAATACTGTGAGCTGATCTAGTGCAACCTACTGAGAGCAAAGGAAACTCGTTCACAGACTTGTAGTTCAGTTGCTGGTAGAAGATAGTCACCTTGGCAATATCCTTTCTGCATTGGAGAGAAGAAGCATTGGAAAGAAGCAGTTAGCAGGGGTGAGAGGTCTGCATGGCATTCACCTGGTGGAAGGTACAGTGGGCATTCTGGTCTCAATGATTTTACTCAGGGATTGCTGGGCAATAGTTTTCACCACTCACTCAAGCTTTATTCTTGAGAGTGTTTAACACGAGCTTGGAAAATGATGCTATAAAAAGGTGCTAAAAGGGACTGTCTTACAGCACTGTGAGGGACAAAGGGAAATTTATTGGATGACCCTGTACCTCCTTTCCCAGTTTAACATATATAAATTTCACAAGGATGAAGAGTTAATCCGTATTTTAATAGATCTTAGAATGAAGAGAATACCTGTTACCTTGTCTCAGTGACTAACCTGTTGCTAGTAGAGTTATATCCATTCTGATGCCTTAGAGCTTGGCGGATCCAGTCCTGCAGCAGAATATATGTGTGTTACTGGTAATCCTGTCYGCTGAATTTTGGTATCTTTAATATATTGTAAAGGTAGATTTCATAAGCAATAAAGTGGCTATTGTTAATAATAAAAAAAGAATTTGATTGGTTGGCTTATGGCATACAGTGATAGCTATCAAGTATTAATATTTGCCAGAGCAGCAAGGAAATAYGCACTGATATTTTAGGTGTGTATAGTATTCTGGCTCTTAAATTCTGCCTTTAACGGCTACCTCACTAAATCATTTAATMTTTTAAAAGGTATTGGTTGTATTTATATCGACATTATCACCTATGTGACATGGATTAATCACCTGGTCATGTACCTGAATGCCCATTTAGCATTAGAACATGAGAAATGGCAAGAGGTCATCTACCGACTCACAGAGTTTCCATTGCAGCCCTGCAAAACCTCACAAACAGTAATGAGTGAATTATTACACCACAACACCCTCTGGAATCAGAAAGTCAATGTCATTGCAGGTAGGAACTAAGGCAGTGAGGTGAATTGCTTAAGGTCACAAGGAGTTTGGATTAGAACTGGAAATGAACATACCTAGAATCTTCATCTGACGTCTTAGCTATGAGGTCCTTCCCCTGCACCCACATTTTGGCCATTTTGCTTTATTTGCCTCTCCCATTGCTGCTGCCTGAGTCACTGTTTTCATGCTTAACTTTAATATTCTCCAAGCCATACTAAACACAGTATCCCCTCTGCACATAGAGATTGTTTGTATGGACTACCTGAGACTTCACTGACGGCCATTTAGCTGTCCCAGCAGACACTTTGTACAGTGATTCCCTGTTGAGACAAAAATGGAGATTATTATCACTATGATTCTGGCATTTAAAAGTGAATAAATGAAGGAGTTTAATATTGCCAACTGACTCCCCAAAGCAGAAGTTCTGTGGGCTGCTCTTGAGAACCTTGGAATAAGCTTTG
Source organism: Apteryx rowi (assembly GCF_003343035.1). Classification (NCBI taxonomy): domain Eukaryota; kingdom Metazoa; phylum Chordata; class Aves; order Apterygiformes; family Apterygidae; genus Apteryx; species Apteryx rowi. The sequence continues at coordinate 3,838,402 of NW_020450307.1, read as the reverse complement.
TAAGTCAGTTTATACAATAAAGCTAGAGCTTGCCTGAAAACTGTTCAGGTCAGAAGGAAAACTAGAATGGCTTCAAGATAGTGACAATTTTTGCTTGACATGTTCACAACATTTGACATTTTGCTTTAAAATGKTGTTTTTTCCATTTTGAAATGGACCTACAACAAAAAGGTGAATCAAAAAAGTAATACAGACTGAAAAATGACACAAAGGATTTTGGTTTGGGTTTAATAAAACATTTCTATGTGATTGAAACAATTTCCCCTCCCAGCTATCATGCACACACAAAGTTCTTGTTTAATTTGCTTAATGTTGTTATGTTTTTCCTTTCTCAGCATTGCAGGTTCACCCATCAAACTGAATCTCCAGTTCAGAAAATGCCAGAATACAGTCGTCCATTTGGCTGACAAATATTCCACTAAGTTGTCTACATTTCCACTGGTGTCATTTTCCTCTGCAAGATGACATTTTTTGTGCTCTACTTTTGAGACCTACCGACACGGCTTGGGACACTGATCAAAACAATTGAGGTGGTGATTCCTGAGCCTGTTGTACAGTTGGTAAAAGCAGTGACCTGGTGGAAGAAATAGGGAGGAACACACTCAGACACTTCCTCAGGAAATGTGCTACCAAAACCTGTGCCCTCACTTGGCCTTCCCAGGCATACAGCGCTCTCTGAGAGACCTGTTCTTCACCTTACTCCCAGTTTGGAATGGCTGCAAATGGCAGAGGTAATTGTCTGCCTGCACTGCAGGACCCTTCTCTGGAAGCTGTAAGGGTCACCTGGGGAGAAAGCAACCAGAAAACCAAGAGAAGTTATTCTGCGAATGAAAGCTTTGTCTTACACCAACACAGCCACTGGTATTGGTAACATAAAAGAGCTTGGTAATAAGACTGGCCCTGGGAAAGCCTGTACCAACGCCTTTAAGAAAGAAGTGCTTGATAGCATCAAGATATTTTATGAAATAACCTGATATCCATGCAGATATAGACAGGTACCTGCCATCTGGATGGATTCAGTGATCTGAGGAAATAGTCCAGGCAGCAAATAGGCACAAAATAGAAGGTCAGTAATCCAAAGAGTCACACAACCAGTCCCTATTCTAGGAAAGTGTTCCCTGCAGACCAGGACAGGATTGCAGTCTTTTGCCCTTACCCCATGCAGAATGCTTGTTGTAGTTACAGTATTCAGCACCAGGAGGCAGTGGGTAGTAGTAATAACCACAGCCACATTTTCTAACCATTATGTGCTGAAAGCAGGAATGCAAACAAGCCTGGAAAAAAAACAAGACACAAAAGAGAGGATAAGTCAAAAATTCACAAGTGCCCAAAACTTTAGCCCTTAGCATGTAGCTGCTAGAAGACGACCTACAGATTTCTTTACTGCTGAAAGGCACCAGACATTACTAGACACTGATGAGGCAAAAGGTTTTTGCTTTTCACTCCTTGGCTTTACCTCTGGAAACTGTATTGAACYCAGTGGGACAGAACTTTCTCCATCTCCCTCTTTCTTCATGCCCATTAATAGCTCAGTTAAACTACCCAAACACCCTCAGCCAGGAGCAAATACTTACGAAAATAAATATCTGATGGCCTAAGAATGTCCCACTGGAACAGCCCAGCTGTCTTGACTAACTCACTACCTCATCTCTCAGTCATGCTCGTGTTAGAAGGAAGAGACAGTCCAAGTGTCTGGGGTTGAGTATCTCCTGCTCAGTAAAACACATTCCAAGTTTTAACACTCTCTGTGTGAGCTGCTTTTGGGAGGGGCATGAATCTCTGCTGTCTCCAGCAATGAACCTGCTGATTTGTAAAAGCTCTCTGGAGAATAAGGTATGAATCATTTGCTATTCATCCAAAGGCCTCAGCCAGCCACTCTGACAATACCTGCAGGGTGTAGGAGTTGTTGTACAGAAGTTTAACATTCACATCATTGCCATTAGTTGTGCATTTCCCATAATTGCCACCCAGACGATTCACCTCATCCTGTGGACACAGAAAARAGGCCTGAGTGATTAGGAGCTTTAATTGGACTTAGCCAACACCATCCAAACTCAACTGGACAGGTGATCATATAAAGGACAGGAAATGCAGCAATACGTGTGAGCAGTCAAGTTATACCTTGCTAACAAAACACACATGGTGAAAAGGGCAAGGTAGATGAGCACATGTGGTTAGTCCTTATAGTACAGCTGACAAGCAGCAGCTCTTCAGGTCAAAATAACTCAATCACTTTCGAATGCTTGTTCTCATCCTTATATACACATGAAGCCCCCTGTGTTCAGCTGCAACAAGGTGTAAGAGCCTCGGTGTAAGAACAAATAAGGCCCTAACTTTTTGAGGCCCAAAAGGCCGCTTGTACATTTGGATTAATTTTGTTTTACTTAAAGGTACCTGAGCACAGCGGATAGTGAAAAGGGGCTTGCATAAGGATATACATACAACCAAGAAGCGAACACAAGAGCCCCACAAGCCTGTTGTATGAGCCAGTCACAGTGTTCAGCTCCTCACAACTTTCTGCAATCAGTCAAAAAAGAAGGCAAGTAGAAGGTGAATGCTCTTGAGCAAGCAACTAACCTGCTGAATGCCTATTGTAGTCGCAATGCCTGGTCTGATGTCAAAGCCTTCATGCTCAAGGAATGGCGTCTGATTGTGGTTGTGTATCATCACTTTCACACCTGCCACTGTAGACAAGAGTGGGATGTGATCCTTCTGCTCTGCTCTCAGGATAAGGGAAAGTCCTGCAAATCAAAGAAAAGGGAAGTGCAAAACAATGCATTTTGGGCCAAAATAGGAACACCACCATGCCTTGAATTCTCAGCAGTGATCAATATTGCTGTCTTAGCTCACAGAAGAGGCACTGATCTTCCTTACAGATCTGGTGAGTCGTCAGGTAGTAATTGCACAAGCCTGCTCTAAAACTAGAATAATATTCTGTTTGCTGTAAGTTAAGGTATACAGTCAGCTGATTTGGTCATCATATACATGGGCTAGTGAAGCAAGCAAATACAGTATGTGGTTTGTACTAACAAACTAGAAGAGAGGGCTACATGTCAGTTAGTCATCTACAGAAGACACATTTCATCCATCACCAAATTATATTCACTTTAGCTCTTCTTCCGACCCTTTGCCAAATACCATACCGTAAGGAATTCCCGGTTTTGTTGCTGTCCAAAAGGAGTCTGTGCCCTTGCTGTTAAAGGTATAGCAGCTTCCAAAGACTGGGTGGTGAAAGTGAACATAGTCACTGAAAGCAAGAGAGATTTTGAGGGGTTTTAATTAGGAGTAACAATGCCTTCTTTCTTTGCAGCACAAATGGTGTGTGCATGTGTGTTTGTGTACAGGAATGCCTATTGGAAAGAGTTATTAACTCACCAGAGGCAAGGAAAAAATTAGGTACRAAGGGATTCATTGCTCATCCAAGGTTACAGCCAGAGTGACAAACACAGGAGTCAGAGTTTTGACTTGCTTTTCCTTCCACCAGCTACTAAATTGTCCCCCGCCTGTTTGTTAGAACAGGCAGGTTGAAGCGTGAGACCAACTCTGTGCTATAATCATTAGGAGAAACAGCTTCTCTCTCTCCTCATTTTCTCAAAAGTTATATCACATGTTATGATCATGCTGAACTTTCCTGCTCAAGTCGGCCTTCACCTTCCACCAGTTTATAAGAGTTCTCAAGGAGGGAATTGGGTAAACACAAGTACCAAAGTGACAGTGCTCACCATCAAGTGCATAGACAGAGGTATGTGACATGAAAGCATCAGCAACACTGTGTCTTTCCAGAAGAACAGACGAACCAACTGCTTTGAGAAACAATAAGGCAGGACCTTATTTTRTAAAATGATCTACAACAAACACTGCAGATCCACCTCCTCTTTGCTGAAGGGGCTCACAACAAACACTTAAATTTGCCTCTGCTTGTTCTGTGTCATAGATGAGTGCATTGCTGTTAAATTTGCTCATGTCATCAGCTGAGAACAGCTAGGCCTGCAAATGTATGCCTGAGACACAGCAGTGATTTTGGGTGGCATAGGTCAGCACTGCCTTTGGAAGAGCTTCTGACAGTGGAAACTGCAGGTATGCAGGAATAAAAAGCTACATCTTTGGCATGTGGTGCATACTCCCTTCTTTGCTTCTAGGCACAAAAGGATGTAAAGATCATCTGTCCTTTTTGGCAGTGTGTGGGCCTTTCTGGCATAATAGTTGAGAACAATCCTCATGCTCAGGGGCCCAGCCTTATGCTAAGTGCTACAGTGGAGCAGTGAGAGCCTTATTCTTTCCCTTCACTCCCCCTTTTCATTGTTACAGCAAAAATAGATCCTGCTTTCATCCATTGTATATCTGAGAAATCCTGCTCCTTTCCTCCCATGCAGATAGACATTCATTGTTTATCATTCAATACAGTCAACATATCTTTGTACTAGCAAAGGTTTAATTCCCAATGAGTTTCTCTTAAGCTTCTTTAACAGTCTAAGACACTTGCTCACAGTCATAGAGGTAGGTTGTGGGAGTATGCTAATTTCTGGGTTCCCAGTCCCATGCTTTGATCATAGAAGACTGTCCCCCCTTTCTTTCAGTCAAATCTGAACAACAAGAGCTAAGTCTGGCAGTCTGACTGCCAGACACAGTGCAGGCTCAGTTTCAGTTTCCCAAACCCTTGTGTTTTGCTGAAATCACAATTAGCATCTCAAGAAGCAATGTACCTGGGCCTGCAGGGCTCCCCGTCATACTGACAGGAATAGACCATATCTTCTATTTGCTCCTCATGATCAGAAATGTTGATTATAACTGGCATCTGGGACATGATATTCATGTAGTGAAACCTGTACCATTCAAGAATTGCATCCATCCCAGATGAGTAGGTCTTGTAGAAGCAATTCCCACCTGTGGCATTGCACTGGGAGGAAAGAAGAGAAGRAGAAAAAAGTCAAACTCTATCCAGCACAGCCAAGACATGACAGCCTGTCTAAGAGTTACAGAAATCAGAGGTGAAGCCAATACTGGATACGGGGGCAAGGGAAACCCGTATTTTTCCACAAAATGAAATCTATGAGCACTTCAGTTATGTGCTAGGAATCCCACAGAAACTGGATAAGGTCTGTTCCTTCATCTCAGTGGAATCAGTGCGGGGAAAAAGAGGCATGAGAAGAGAGGTAGACAAGCAAACTCAAGAACTCTGGAAGAAGGAAGTACAAGGCTGATGGGAATTCTTCACAACCCATGAATCAGGGACCAAGTCCTGAGATGCTTCCTTTGTTCTTACTCAGGCCTTAGACATGTGAACACCTACACACTCTGGTGAAAGTGTGCCTGGGGAAGGACTTCAGAATAGGACAGGATGATAATAATAAGGCAAAAATTGCTGGCCTTTCAAACCACCTCAATCCCACTCCCTTTTGCTTTTAGATCTATGCTAACTCTGTTTTTAAGATGAAGAATTCAAGGCATTTGCATTCTTCTCCAAAGTCATGGACAAGCATTTATTGTATTCATCCTCTGGATTTGTTATAGTCATCTTTTGTTTTATCTACAACATTTCTAGTGCCCTCAGTACYACAGCATTTGGGCACTGAGGAAATCCTCACAGGTTATTTTAGACAGACTCTTCTTTCTTTGTTTTGTATATTTTTAGAAAGGGGTACAATGATTCCCATGGCCTGCTGCTACCTTTTTGTATTGAATTTGTTATTGTCAGATGGACTTCACAAGTTGATGGGTTGTGTAAGACCATGATGTTGCTACTGCTTCACTTTACAAGAGTCTTGTCAGTCTGCATAAATGTAAGAGGTAGGGATGGCCTCTCCTGAAACATCCTCCAAGTTGTTGTTACACAGCACGGAGATTGTATCTGTTCCCCCCGCCCCCATTTGTTAAATGTATCTAGTGAGATCTGTGTCAGGGCCCTGAGTGCACTAATAGGCCTTAATGGCCCTGACCAATGTCACCTGGGGCATCCAACCACACCCCAACCATGGGCCCAAGAGCTCTTTTTAAGCTCAGCTCTGGCTGTACTGTGGGAGTGCTGGGCTCCTGCCCCTGCTGATCCTGGCCTGCGGACTGACTTCCCAACTTTTGACTTTGGATGTACCTTGTTGCTGTGTACCTGCCTAGCATCACTGAACTGGATCCTGATCTGGACCCTGATCTCCAGACTAACCTCCTGGCTTGACCTTAGACCTGCCTCCTCACCATGAGCTTGCTGAATGATCTAGATGCTTGGTTAAAGCTGGCTACCATCCCCGGGCCAGCTCTGCTTGCTTTGTTCAGGTACTTTGGGATGGGGCCCTGGCTGGTGAGGCTCCTGCCCTGCCAGCTGTGTTATTACCCTTTGCTCCCAGCTTGCTGTACCTTAAGGAGCAACTGGCCTGTGCTGCATCCTGACAGTGTCATGTGTGGGTAGGTTAAAATGCTGAATAGGTGACATAACACTGGTGTTACACTTACCAGTCTGAAGCCCACCTTGGAATATTTCTTTCCTGACCTATTACTGTGGTCAGAAATTCTCAAGAGTGAGAAGTTTTGGCTCAGTTTGAAGTTGGACCTGCTGAAATTGCCTATACTTGATAAGTCTTTTACTTGGATTTTTTTTTCGTTCATGTGGAATAAGCTAGCTGATGTGTTGATGCCATATAAAAAAGCAATAGATTCTTCTGCCATTTGATCCAGTCGAACCAAATGTTCACTGACCAGTTCAAATCTGTAAGGAACAGAAATATTAGCTATTTTTGAATATCCATGTTTCTATTAGACAAAAAAAAAAAAATTCTATGTATTCATGGTATCTACAGAAAGGCTACTTTTTTTGGTCTCCACAGACCAGATGTCTTTGTGAGAAAAGCCAGCAGTGCCATGCTGAGTGTAACTAATCTCAGTATAATAATTTATAAGGAACTCTAGTAGCTGAATTTTCAGTTGCCAGCTTCTCTATTGAAAGCGTCAGAATCTGCAGCCATGTAGCATCAGCTGCACAAATGGGCATTCCTGCCAGCCAATTAGATAATTATTCTCAGGAAATCACATACTTCCTTTGCTACGTAATTTGAAAACTCTTGATAACTTACTATTCCTGTGTGAGCCTTGCTTGGCAAGCACAGGCACACAGAGTTCCATGGAAGTTGGGCTGTTTCCATAAACTCATCCATCTGTACAAATGGCCAGGCAGAATCAGCTTTAGCTTGCATTTAGCTGTGATTTGGTTTCTTGTTCCAATGATGTGTAATTTAGCTATGAATTAATATATGTGGTAGCTATGTATTCAAGAGAAGATTGTTTTTATCAGAACACAAAATCAGTCAATAACTTGAACCAAGTCACAAGGTAGAGTCCCCTCTATCCTGAACAGGTATGTGATATAAACTGCTATGTACTGTYGCTCAATTCTGGACCAAGATCTGATCTCAAAACCAGTTTGGAAATATAGACCCTCTCCATATCTCTCCGAGGTCTACCTACTGTCCTCCCCCTACTTGCACTAACAGCAAATAATTTCAACCTCCTCCAGTCTGAAGTCATAAAATAAGGTTGCTGACCTTTTCTGAACCCTTATAATTCTAAAGACACTATTACAGCCATCAGGAAAGCACAGGATACCTGTATGGGTCCAGATTGCAGATAGTTATTGCTGGAAACATCTTGGGCTCTGAATGCATCGACATGGTCAGGACAACAGGGTAGGCCCAGTACTGGCTGAACATAAGTGCAAATTGCCAGTATAACATGCCAAAGCTGGCAAGTAAAAGCAGAGTCCAAAAAGCTGTTTTCATCTTATTGCTGTCTGAGCATACCAGGCGGATAGTGCCATGGATTGTTGTGTTCTTACAGAAGAATTCAAACATATCCTTGAAGGAGTCATAAAACTCAATCAAGCCTTCTTTTTTCTCTTCTTCCTCTCTTGCCACTTCCTGCTCCATGCTCTAAGCCTGTTTCTGATCAAAAAAAAACAAAACAAAAAGGTGGGGGAGTTATTAGCTTGCTAGAAAGAGCATGGGCAGTCTATGGACTCTTTCAAACAGGGCACTGATGAGTTCACTATTTGCAAAAGCTGAAATAACTTTGAGCTAACACACATCCTGTCTTTCCAGAGTCTGGACACCAGGAAGTAGCAGAGAAGTCAAATGTTCTGCATACTGCCACCTAAGTAACTTCAAGTGACTCTACCATCCTTGTACTATGATAACTCTTAGTATGGGTATGCAAAGTTAAAATGACTAATACATGTGCTACTAAGAAGTCTGCAGCTAAAGGGATGTGCAGTTTTCTTCTTTCTTCCTAAGGATACTACAGATCAACACTTAATTCTGAAACATTGTATCACTGTCTATACAGAGCTGTAGCTGATTCATTAATATGAATATTTTGCTACTAAAAGATGCTGGGCTAGTAGCCATGGAAAAAGAAATTCTTCGAATTAGTAGTATGGTTCCATCCTGAAGTGAAGGAACTGGAGGATGAACCCCACTTCCAAACATGTGAAAGGGACAAATTAGGATYTGTGTTTAATAATACTTGCTGTATGACCTTTTGTCCTGCAGAATGGAAGTGACCAGGAATAATTTCAGCTAGCGCTGCAATGCAGCCACTTCCAAGATGAAATACAGTAGATGTTTCATAGCCCAGATGAGCAGGAGCAAGTATTTAGAAAAGGAAGAGGAGGAAAAACACCACTTTAATTGAAACCACAGAGGTAACTTCCAGTGCCAAAATGCAATTAACTAAACTGTGCTGTGTATATAAAGCATTGCAGCTACTACTTGCAACAAAACATCCTTGGGATATTTTGGAAGACCACAATAATATTAATTTCTGGTATTAAAAGAAACTTTGCCACCTATCTTGTACATAAATAGTTTACTCCAGAGATCTGAAAACTTTTTTACAGAGGAGGTCCTATCCTTATCTCTATTTTACAGAAGTGAAAATGAAGCTGAAGAATTTTCTGAAGAAATTGAAAACCACTGACAAGGACTGGCATAACTAGAAATCAAAAGCCACATCTCCTTTGTCAGAGTAAGTATACTGTCCATCAAGCTACTTAAGATAATCTCGGACTTCATGCTGAGAAAAAGAATGAAAAATATTTATGCTCATATGTTTTAACCAGCAAGRGCCAAGGGCATCTTCTTTGGCTTTAGTACCAACTTAGGATGTTGGACTAATGGTGAGGTACTGCCCCTTACTGAACCATGACATCAAGTCCTGTAATATGTGAGTTTCCAACATTACAGCACTCCATGAATCTCCCTATCTATTACACTGTTAAGAGAAGAGTTTGCTGAGGACACCACTTTGGTCCAACCTTAACTCCAGATAAATCTTACAAATATAGTAACAGAGTTCGAAGCCAAGGTAATGAGTACACAAAAATAACTAAAGCACTGTTGTAACACGAAAGCTCAGACCCATAGCTGAGTTACTGGGCCTAGAAGGGTTTAGCAGTAGCTCAGTGTGGAGTGCCAGTGAGGTTACAGCAGCTCAGCGGATACACATTAGCTCCCTAACCTGCAATAACCTCATCCTCAGTGAGAGTCCTCCACTTTGAAACATGGTTTTATCTCAAGGATCCTTGGATTAAGACAATTCAGATGAAATGATATCTTAAAGGAGTTACAAGCAATTAAGATAGTCCCTTACGCGTACCTACTGATATCAGTAAGACCAAGAATAGTTCTTAAACAGTGAAGATCACTCCAAAAGCTGTACATCAGTTAGCTTTACGAGAAATAGCTCACAAAAGCATATTACCTGATAAGGAAACCAGGCTTATTGCAAGGTATTTTCCTCAAAATCATAACACACCTATATGCTTTTGTAATTAAATATGACAAATTATTTTTCACTCTTCTTAGAAAGATGCACTTTTGAACAAGTACAGGAAGTCCAGGCAAAACAATATGTAAAATATAAAAGGAAGGCATGAACAATTAAAACAGTGTGTGATAAAGAAATGGGAATTAGCCATTCTAATTTTGCTACCAGGAAACACTGCTTTCTGCATAGTTTATTCATAGTTAAACTGTATTCCCATGCAGACACCATGCAGCCATAGTACTCAGCCACTGGCTACAACTTTTATCAGCTGACCTTGCACTTGAAGGTTTACATCTAAATGCTTCTTCAGCTGAAAAGGGCTATCTGTGGCAAACTCTAGAAATGAATTCATGGTAGTCTGGCTACCACCAATTTTTATAAAATTTTGTCAGATTAGATTTTTAAGGTAAATCTTATGTTTAACCTTAATCAGATTCAACCTTTTCTTTGTCATTTTACTTCAATAGGAATAAATGGAAATAAGTTTGCAGTGTATATTAAGAAATATACTAAATGATTTCAGAAATATTTAAAGTAGTTTAAGATTGTAGAAAATAATATTTTATGTGAAACTACAACATTAAAGTGAAATTTATGTCACTGTTACAATAATCTCACCATAGTTAGCCTTGTTCTAATGAGAAAAAGTAGAACAAAAGGTAATACTTAGCAAAGGTAAATGATAAAGTAGATCTCTTTCTGTCAAACACACTTTTCCTATGTATAAGTTTGAATCTAAGAAAACTCCTGCGAACATTCAAATCATGCCTTTCAGGGAGAATCCACAGTTTCTAGAAATTCTGACTTGACTCCTAAGGCTATGGCTAGTTAACTCATACCACTTGAATCTGCATTCTTAAAATAACTGAAATGAAAGTCTATAAGATAATACAAAATAATACAGGGAATCCTTCAAAACACAGATACAGGCAACAGAACATCCTCTCTCTCTGCTGGTTTCCCAAGTCAGTCTAGCACTACATTTATTTAACATAGCAATTGCAGTCAGGGACTTTGCATGTAACTGTAACAGCGAATATTTGCCTGTCCTGGCTACGGTAAGTGCCTCGAGAGAGGTTGCAGGTTACCAGAAAGTCAGGAAATTATACAGCAGTGGCTGACAGATATATGTCCGTGTATTGTCTCAGCTACTTTGTCACATCAGCTCAATGCTCAACACACACTAAAAGCCTTCACATGTATCATGTAGTCAAATATTTAAACATGTGTGCATATATCTTTACATATCAATCATACGTATCTACAGAAATATATATTAAAACAACTCAGACCAAATGTCAAAACACCCCTACTGTACCTTGGCAGAAACTCTATCTTTGTTGAGAGTATTCAGAGYAGCCACTAAACTCAGCCTTCAGCTTTATCCTGAACAGAAGACAAGTCTTGGTCCACAGCTTTCCGATTTCTTTTTCTAACTGAACATATGCTGGGAGCTGTCCAGCCTATAAGGATCAAATTGATGACATCAAAAAGGGCAGGACTTATTAAGAAACAGATCATGGAAATTATTCAAAGTATGATCCAAGGAATAGGAAGTGAATGAACTGGACAAACAAGTTAACATTAGGTTACACTTGAGATTAGTTTGATAGTGGTTTTTTTCTTTGTTCATTTGATTTTTTTTTTTTTTTGCAATGGCTATAATAACTTTTTTAGCCATACTTTCTACAAATAGTGTATTAACTGTGGATCCTGGAAGGTCCTTTCTGCTCTGAGCTTTCCTATCAAGGAATTATCTTTCTCCTTTCTTTTCATGGTCTCTGGAAGATTGCATGATCGCCACTAATTAAAGTCATTAAGTTTTCCACAGGTGTGCTTGAGGAATTGCATACCTCAGTGTAATCTGAAATGATCAACTATTTGGTTTGTGTAAGGCACACATCACTTATTGGGGAGTTTAAGATGGCAGTGGACTTCTTCCTGCTGCTTCAAGACTGCATTGCTCATCTGTACAGGGCTACCCCACATGCACTAAGATTTTAATAACTCTTCAGATGTTGTGAATTTAATAGACTCAATCTGAGCTATTAACCATGATACTTTATTTAAATCAACACACCTTGCTTTTGTAACTCTACTTAGTTAAAAGTTGCAAAAATGCTTTTTGTAGCACAAATAAAGCAGAAATATATTCAGAATTCTGGGACTGCTGAACATGAATGTCTGGGATTGCATGCATAACTGGTACAGACCTCTGCCCAGTTGGAACACTACTCTGCTATGGTTTGCAAGATGTCAATTATAATATGAAACTGCCTAATACTCTCTATATGGATAATAATGTTTAGAGTTGCAAATTTGAACAGCAGAGCTCCAGCCTTCCTTCTAAGCTTGGCTGGGAACTAGGTTGTCTATTACACTGGATGTTGTGAAATATTTTTAGCTGCAAAATGAAAGATAATTGAAGTTTCTTGTAAAATTGAATTCAAAAGGAAGGGAGAAAGGACAAGGGTAAAGGAAAACTCGCCCTTCTGATTTTGACTAATTTCAATCTTTTTTATAGTCTGTTCACATTCTTTGACAATTGTTTTGTGCTGGAATCTGTTTTAGAAAACCAAACGTTAAGAACATTCATCTCAAATTTTTTAAAAGTTCTCCTAAAAGAAGAGAATCCTATTAAACAGCTGCTAGTGAAATGTCTTTTGTACTAAATGTCTTTCGCACTAAAAGGAAATTTTACAAAAAACAACACTTGGAAAATGTTTTAAACTTAAAACAAGCCACTATTTTTGGGTGGAAAAAATAACTTTTGATTAAAAATAGCCAATTGGCTATTGAATCAAGAGCCAAAGCCAAGCTACTTGTCAGTGGTATAAGAAGAGGTAAAAAAACAAAAAAGCCCCCTAAAACAGGACACAAACTTATTCTGTCATGTCCATTTATGTGTGCCGCACCCTTCTCTTTCTCTCTCCATTTTATATTGTGCAACAGAAAATGACAACTATAAATCCTTAACAATGAAATTATTGCACAATGAACATACACGAGACAAACTCTTTGTTGCTTCATTATGGCTGCAGGCCTCAGCATAGAGATTCTCTGGCAACGCATCAGAACAACACCTTCTGAGCCAACCATGAAATTTTTCTGCAGGAAATGGAGAAGAACTGGATATACAGACAAAAGTGTCCCTCAAGCAAGATGCCATTTCTCTGTCTGCACTTGCTCATTTGTCATGCTGTATCCCAAACTGGGAGAAAAGGGGAACAAAACTCTTTGGTTAAAGTAAGTTGGTGTTTCTTTCAACATCTGGAGGCAGATTATGGAAGTAACATTCATGAGAGAGTCCCTTGGAGTTGCAGAAAAAAGACCATGCTATAATTATTTGCAGTGGGGCGGAAAAAGTCTATTAGTGCTAGTAGTAATGTATGGGGGGGAAAGAGTAGGTATATTACATGCTTGGTATAGCAATGACAAATGTCAGTGGCTGAATACACCTTCTGGACATGTTATTTTTTACACAGAATGATGCCTTCCACAGGAGTCTTCAAGCCCCTTTACATGGGACAGTTTGTTCCACAGTTTGGCTGAATGGAATGACATCTCATTTTGTTGACCAAAACAGCATGGGTAAGAAAATAAAGGAATCTACCATTTCACTTTTAAACATTTACACTGATGCCATGTATTAAAGGAACTGTCCACATCCCACGCTCTTGACCGTTGGCTCTACACTAGCCTTGATTACTATACATACTCAGCATGGACTAGAATAATGCAGTTTTCACCCATTTGATAGCTGGCCGAAACAGAAATGAAAATTAGACTATATGAAGAAAGTGCCTTTGAATACATGCCTGTTTTAGTATCAGTACCAGCTCAGAGTGACAGCAGAGAGGTACAAAGAGTATCCTGCAGGCAGAGAGAAGAGATTTTACCTATTTCCCATGGGCAAAAAATCTATTCTGTGAATCAATGTTCCTCGTGGAATGGACTCAGGCCCTTAGGGAAATATGTTACCAGATGATAATTTTTATCCTTGAATGTTTACCTACCGCTGGTGCATGTCAAAAAGAAGTTTTATTTGCTCTCCATGGAGTAAACCTCTTGTAATGCTGACTTCAGCCACACTAGACACTAAGCAGATGAACTGTTCAGACAATGTTCAGTATGTAAAAATTTCAGCGTGCCTACCCCTAATTACGTTTGTTGTCATAACAGGCTTCAGTTAAAAAAAGAAGAGTCACAGATTAAACTGCAGAATTTTAGTGATGATCTCTAGCTAGTCCCTCTTGCTGTGATTGGCTAGTTCTCTACAGCTCAAATACTAATATTTTGTCCAACTTTATTTTAAATGTTCAAAACAAGAGGTGCCACAGTGTCTGGACTTCTTGTAAAAACAATGAAATTAGTGAGATCAGTCTGATCAGACAGATAAGAGTGTTTTTTCCATTCCCTAAATTACACCCTTCCCCCCCCCCCCAAAGTACTTTTGCTGTGACCCTGCAGCTCATTGAAGCTCCAACAAGGAGCTGTGCTGTTCAGCTTCCATAGGAACAAGAGGGGACGCTTTATCAGCTCATTCATCAAGACTTTCCCAGTTCTTTGAAATTGCTTGTGCTGAGAGGCCTAAAACAGATTATCAAACTGAAATGACCCATCAACACCCTCACACTTTTAGCAGCTTTACTTGCTGCCATACTGCACTGTAAACTTCACGCTAATTTGCTGTCCACTAACCACACAAGCTACCTTTCAGCTATTAACTTTTTCCCTCTTTGCATTTGTTTCATATTATTGTGATCTCTCACACTTAAGTGTTTCATTAGTTTGTATTCTTATTCCCAAACTTGCCTGTGCCTTCCAGATATTCTCACTCCTTTCTCTATACCTTTCTTCAGTCTGTGAACTAAGAAAAGCAGCCTTTAGCATTGTTTTCCCTAGCAGTGGAAGGGTTATGGAACAGATCCTGCACCCTCCCTCTCTTCAGGAGGCTTTGTAGGTCTGAAGTTTAAACCTGGCTTTTAGCAAATCTTGCTTTACTCACGTCACTTGTACCTACATGGATGGTGTTTATTCCCCAGGGTACTGTCAACTCATCTTCCTACATATTCTCTCTTATTACACAGGTCACAGCATATCAACCCAGTTTTCTTAAGTCACAGTTTACCTCACTCTGAAATCAGCATGACTTGCCTCCTCAGGTTTTGTGGAAACTCCCTCAGAAGTGCTTTCTTCGTGGCCACTAGACAAGCCAGTCTATTTCTCCTCCCACCCAAAAGCAGACAAGCTTCTGCGGGCAGCTATGGAAAAAGAGAAATTCCCAGAAATTCCTCTTTGCATTTTTGCTTGGCTGTGCTGTGCTTGGACTTGAATTTGCATGCATCAGACTGCCTCCTGCATTTTTTCTAGTTCTTACTAGCCAGAACCACTTTCCCTTCTTTTCAAAGCAGAACACAAGTCTGTGCTTCTCTGCTCTCCTACTGGAGAAAGGAGCAGTACTCAGAGGTATTATGGAAGTGCTGACAACCTGTTCAGTTCTACACAAGAGGTAGAAAAAAGGCAATCCCTGCCCTCAAGAGCTTTCAGATATTGCTTAATGTCTCCTTTTGATCCTGCCCCAAACTTTCCTGTACTGACTGTTTTTTCAGGTGCTTTCCTCATCTCCTGGAATCTCTCAGTGTTGACGCTCTCTGTTCTCCAAAATTTCTTCCGAGAACCTTGACATTTATTGCTTTGCTTGTGTGATGCTTTGCGCCACGGCTGAAAGAATCCATAGCTTGAAACCACAGCCATATCTGCAAGAATAGAGTAACATTGACATACCTCAGCTTCCCTTCTGTACTGGTTTTCATCTAGCCAAAGAAGCTTCAAGTGCTGCAAAGGCTGCCAAACCTGCTCAAGGAAGTAGGTGAACACACCTTAACTTGTGCTGAGCTCTTTGGTGCTCTGGTTTGATCACCGTCAGTGCCTGAGCTAGCAAGGCTAAAGCTGGCTGGGACATCCTGACAGAACCAAGAAATCCCAACAATGAGCACATATACAATCTGCCCGTCACCAGCCATTTAAATATTCTTTAATTACAGCCCTTGTTATCATGAAGAAGCCCCAAATAACCCCTGCTTTTCATTAAGCCTCCACCAGAGGCGCATGGAGCTAAAAATGAAGCTTCAGTAGCAAAAACTTGTTCACTCCTGTATGACCAAGCATTCATTTCCACTCACTCACCTTTCTGAGTAAGATGTCTGTAGCTGCTCCTGTCATCCCTCTGGGATAAGACTTGCTTTTTTCTTTCTCTTCCTGTTCTCTGCTCTCCTTGTTTCTTTAGTCACAGGCCTTTATAGATGCTGCTCCACCCATTCCGACCTGTCTACCCCTCACCCATTTCAAAGATTCACAGCCTGCTGAAATCCCACTTTYCAGCCTTTTCTTATCTTCCTCCAGCTCAGACGTAGTATCTGTAGGAATGCTGATGCAATTAGGACTGGCAGAGGTTGGAGAACACCAATAAAAGCTTCTTGTTCTGTGGACATGCAAGACAGCCACCTTGGAATCACAGATACCATATCTCCATCATAAATGAAGCCCAAATCTCCCTGAGCAGTTGGCCAGACTCCTGGAGAAAGTGGCAGAGAGTATCTCCGGCTCCTGCCTTCTCGGAATAGGCATGTGGATCTCCCCTGGTGATCCCTCTTCCTCTTGGTACCCAGGAGAGAGACTGCAATGCACTGCTTGTTAGTGATTCTATGGGTTAATCAGTCCAGTAACTTCAGACTCTCTTACTGGAAACCAGAGCAGATGTCAACAAGAGGAAGAGATACTACAGTAAGGCAACTAGGGAGGAGGGGAATGAAGAAACTGAGAACAAACTGCGCAAGGGCAAAACAGTCATTAGCGAATCAGTAACTGAAACTAGCTATTATATAAGTGGCTGTGTCAGCTGTCATACATCTTCAAATGGATGCTTTTGGGTTAAATTCAGGTGAAATACTATATTTTACATAAACAACCTTTGAATGATTCCTTCACCATCTAGAGAACAAGTTTATCTGCATTTGAGTCTAACTGTTAAGTCACAGAGCTGGTACCACAATGGCAAACATGCACAAACAGTGCTAAACAGTCTACCGACACTCAAAACTTTTAAAAGCATAGTAATAATAGTCTGGATTCATAGTAATAATAGTCTGAAAGAATAGTCTGAAAACCTCAGGGAAGCATTGTGGCTGAAGAGAAGACCTGTTTTTAAGAAAACACAGTTTTGTAACTTTGATCTTTTTTCTAAAAAAACCCAAAATAAAACAAAACTAAAGGTATACATGAAATGGTGCCAAAAGCTGCCAAATGTGAGGATTATATAGGTGACTTTTTTTGATTAATTCAAACTGCAGAAGATTTTGTGGGAGACTTGTGAATGTTTGAGAGTCCTGGGTCTGTTTGCTGCAATGTGTGGAGAATGCTTATTCACATGGAAAGCACCATATTCAACTGGTAAGCCCTAGGATTTGCTATTAATTATTCATTTTTCATATTTTTTATGATCAGTTTTATCTGCTAATCAAAGAGCAGAAATGCTGCCATATGACTTCCACGACCTGTACATCACCATGAGTAATGTGGAGTGAATATTGCACCTGAACAGTGCAAATACTTCTGGTCTGACCTGTCTGCTGAGCACTAACAGAAATCCTCCACAAAAGTCCCCAAATAAAACCTAAAAGATATATCAGGAATGATTTGTAATCAAAAGGAGCTAAACTGGCCTAGTGATGTTTTCTCACTGAATTTACCCAAGCAGCACCATATATAGAACCAAAATAAAGGCAAAAATCTACAAACTTTTCAAAACCATTCATTTAAAATGTAGGCCCTGTTTACTGGAGGGTCACTGCTTGCCAAGGATATTTTGTCCAATCTCTAGCACATTTGCAAAGAACAAATGCAACAAGAAGATACCAGTTTTTTTCTCTTATCCACCAGGACTGGGAAAGCAAAGGCAGTAAAGAGGATACTCCCCACACAGATGAGGATAGAGTCTGCCACAATGTGGACAAGAAAATACGAAACTGAAAGCCTTAAACTATTGAACTTTTCTCCTCTCTTGCTGTGCAATCTTGGGCAAATCCTTTTGCCTCTCTGTGTTGCTTCATCTCTGAAACGGACATAATGACACTTTGCAGCATTGTTGAGATGGTTAATTGGTGTTTGTATAAAGCTTTGGTGATGTAAGCTGCCATGTAAGCATGATGATGACTATTGCTTTGATACTGCTGGTTAATTGCCTCAGGATGGGTAGTAACCATGTGTGGCGGATTGAAACGTAAGTTTTTCAGAGATATTCCTAGATCTCAGCTGACATTTTAAGGTGATCTGTACTTACTCCTGTATTAGATGAACAGGTCACAGAATTCTTTGTGCATTTTACAGACCTGCAGATATTTTCTGACCATGTGCAAAGGGTACTCCCCACACCAGATCCTATAGATTTGGGCCTTTAGCTTTCAGCCTCAGCAAGTAGCTATCTCCTTAATGCTCATTGCTTAATATCATAGACTTCTCACTTCACAGCATGAGAGGATAAGACCCTGAGATTATTTTCATTCCTAAAGCCATTTATAGTAAAGAGGTCTGTAGGTCAAGAAACCTTAAATTTTACATTTGCCATCCAGGCCATTTAACACGCCTCCAGAAGTGATTGTATATCATGACGGCTTCACTCCTTTACCTGATACTTCTTAAATTCTCTCTCCCCTGTGACAGAATGAATTCACTTCTTGCACAAGGACTGATATTTAGGCCTACAAAGTAATTAAGCAATACATTTTGTATTACTTAATTTTGAGAAGTTTCTTAATGTCAAATATGCTGGTTTTCTTCATTGCCCCTGTCATTTTTCACTGGAGTCTTCTAGCAAGTATCAGCTTCATATTGCATTTCATCAAAAGCCTGAATATTGACTTTGACTTGATAGATCAGCAGCAATTACCTATAAAACCTCTCTATCCAGGATATTCCCTGCTTTCCCATGCCCTGCATTACCAGTGCAGCTAGATTAGTTCTTTGTTCAAGAATACTGTATACATGTGTGCACTGTACATTAAATACTATACTGGAGCTACAAAGAGGCTAAGATTTTTTTTTTGCTGTTGGGATGAACAACAGCGTATTATCTTTGCTCTGTCACAGGCTTTACCATATGCCTTGGGCACTCCTCAGGGAAAG
This sequence comes from Apteryx rowi, assembly GCF_003343035.1. Taxonomy (NCBI): domain Eukaryota; kingdom Metazoa; phylum Chordata; class Aves; order Apterygiformes; family Apterygidae; genus Apteryx; species Apteryx rowi. Next base: position 3,819,412 of record NW_020450307.1, on the reverse strand, counting down.
ACCTTCTAGGACATATTGTCATGAACATTCAGTGTAAACTGCAAGATGGGGTGTCATTCTGTTATTCTGGATGCCATCACCATGCCTTGCTGGCCTACATCTGATAATATGTCCTACATATATTTATTTTAAGTTTCCCATGAGGCTGTGCTGGCAGACAGAAATTAAAAGCATTATTTATATCAATAGTTCCAATTGGCTTTCCTGTTCTTCTTCAAAGTTGTGTCTTCCAACTGCAAGGCTGAACCATCTTCAAAAGCTTGCATCAGTCAGTGAGATGTCATATGCTTGAACTGCTTATCTACACCTGAACTGATCATAATCTGGCTGGATAAGACTGTATGTGGTTCTATGTCTGTTCCAACCATTCTGGCATCTGGTGGCATTCAGTGCATATCCATTTCTCTTGCTGGGCATAAAGGAAACAGCAGATGAGAAAGTGCAGTGGAAGAGCAAGAATTTCAAACTCACACTTAGTTTAGCAGACATTCTGTGTTGCTTAGTAAGCTCTATAAAGCAGGAAACACTTTATCACTAAAAGGCTCAATTCCTCTTTACAGCACTGTGGGCAATTCCTCTAGGTCAAGGCAGAGGCATATTTGCCAAAGAAATTTAGCAATGCAGCCTATTCAGTGAGGCTCATTTTGTGTCTAACCACATAATATCAAACTACTGGACATCTCAGATAGCGTCTGCCTGTAGGACTAAATTAATACTTCAAACAAGTAAGAAAAAACATTTAGACACAAAAACTTGCTGTGAAATTGCAAATCATCTTTGTGCAGAATGATTATCTGTAGAGATCCATATAGAGATAGCCTTCTGAAGGAAGTTCAAAAGTAATGAAACCACAGCCATTATAATCTTTTTGAAGGCACCTGTTCACTTGCACAGTAATAGCTTAATAATGTTCTAATATTAGGCATGCTGTACTTTGATTATAAAGAGCAATGTAATCATACAAATATCAAACACCAAAGAGGAGCATGTGAAAGCAGTGAAAGGCTCTGAGTGAGAGTGATCAACAGTAAGGAGAAACTGGCATGTAGTACTTTTTGTCTTAGCATCTAAAAGTGATGCCATTGTAAGACCACTTATATGACCACTGATGGTTATGTACCGATTATCATTGGGGAATATAAGATGGAGAGGTAAATGGGCCAGGTGATGGAGCTCCTTGTCTCGTAACAGTGGCATAAACAAAGAAGAGGACCGACCTTTCCTCTTTCTTACCCAGAAACAAGCCAGAGTTTCTAAGTAATAATATCCCACTGTCAGCCATCATGAAGGAGGTCACTCCAGACCTTAGCCAGGCAGGAGAGAAAATCAAAGGGAAAAGAAGCTTGGATACAGCAAGTTTATCAAGGATTCCACTACTAGTGCTGAGGCTACATTGTCTGTGATTTTTCTGGGTCATCTAAGGCTGTCTATACTGTTTGTATATATATATATATATATATATATATATATATATAAAAAATACAATAATTCTAAATACTATAACTCTAGAGAGTACCAAACCTTATTGATAGGAAAGCTGATGCTAAAGATTACAAAAACATGTTGCCCAACATCTAGGACCTTCTGTTTATAGGGAAGCCTATTAATGTGTCCCAGTCATCTACTATCTTTTGTACACTTTTTTCAACCTTGGAAAGCTTTGTATGTTTAAAAAACTGGAAGGGAAACAAAGCACAAGCATTGTACTTATCTACAGACAGTGTGAAATATTCATTTATTCTGAGAAAAAACATGCACTGTAGTGACAAAGCTTTCACTGAAGGAAAAGAAAGTCACCCTTCTTTAAAAAAAGTAATTATCTCAAGCTAAAATACATAGGACAACTTCATTCAGTAAATGCCAGTATGGTAGTTAAAGCAATAAAACCCTTCAGAATGACAAAGAACTAAAAAGAAGAAAAATAAATAAAAACACAACACTGCATACATCTAAATTGCTTTTAGGCCAAATATTAAGCAGGAGCAAACTTGGCAACTCTTTATTAGAAAACCAAAAGAAAACCCACTTACAAACATTGTTTCATCCATCAATGAAATGGAACTCCTTCTAGATGGGAGAGGAGCAAGATGTTTTAATGCAAATGATATTGCTCAATAGTGTAGGCCTGGAAGTGACACATCTCATATGCATTTGAAATTGGAGGGGAATTCAGGAAGGCAGGATACCATTGCTTGAATTAAATCTGGCCAAGACATTAGCATTAATGTCCTGGGCTCCTACAAAAAGATCTCTAAAGGACTATTGGTTGAATTCCTTCCTGGCTGTTGTCTTGGGAAGGATATTCCTTAGTCTGAATGCCAGGTCAGACTGTGGAAAATGTGATCAATTAGTGCTGTGTTACAAACATCAACCTGGGCAAGCAATTTAGTTTCCTGGTGTCTCAGTTCCCATCTGCACACAGTTACATTTGCAGTGCATCCAGATATCAGAGTGAGGAAGACTCACACTATTTCTCTACATTAAGCAGCAGATATCCTTCTGCCTTTAATAGGGTTCAGAATTCCAAATTTCTTTTGTGAAATCCCCCCCAAAAAGAAAAAAAACTTGTAAAAGTTTGTCATCCCCCCAAAATGAAGAAAGACACTTTTAAAAGTCATAAGGGAATACAATTCAGCAATATTTATCAATGCCTAAACACAATACAAAGTCAAAACCCAAACCAAGGTCTTTCAGTGACCCACGAATGACTGGAACACAAGTTTTACTCAGCATATGAAAAAATGGCTTCACCAGCATTATTCAGCCCCCTGCAACTGTGCCCCATCTTTGGCAAACATGGACAACAGCCATGCTGATAAATGGTGTTCCCCTGCTGAACAAGAGGAGAAGACGGCTTTGTAGCTTCCTGGGCTAAATCACCTGTTACTCATGGSATGAATTTTGCAAGGTGATTGCTCAGCTGCCACTTCTTCCTCAACAACATCATAAATATATATTCTTTCCTCCCCCGTGCCTTTGCAAAAGCTCAGGCCCATGCCTGACATTTCTTCCAGCCCATTCAGATCAAGGTTGCCAGAATCTCCTATTTTCTGAGGCCCTGGAGTATTTTTCCCCATTTGTTCTTTCCTTCTGCATTCTATCCAAGTTCCTTGCCCCCCTAGCCAAACTCTGTCCAACTCCACCCTCACTTATATGTGCTTAATAATCTCTGCTCACACCTCTCCTACTTGGGCATAAAATACCCAAGCCTTCCTCTTCACTGATCACTTGTGGCTTTTGCCTGCTCTGAATCTTGGATGTATCTTTGGTTATGGAGCAACCTGCCAGTCAGGGTTGGCCCAGCACCTTCAGTTCCCTGAGGCCCCTGTTCTAGGAGGCAGTCAGGCATAAGAGGCCACATGACGCTCTTGCCTTTACTCACTAGGCAATGATCTCTTTAATGCATCTTATGCCTGTAGGCAATAAGCTCTTCATAGCTAGCAAATTCTGCCTTTGTACACCCAAAATATTTATATGGTGCCAGTTACCACGGCCTTTAGACAGTAAACAAAATGAATAGATCTGTGGTCTGACTATAAGACAAGCAAAATAGTTAAAGAAAACAGTAACTGACTGATCTTGCAATTCCACAGGTAAYACAGAGACTGCAAAACTAGTAAACAGCTTGAGGGGTAGTTCTCTGTATTCAAGGTAGAGGTGAAGATTGCTGACTCTTTCACTACTTAAGCTAAGAGACCTATCTTGGTTATCTGAAGCAGCAGTGGGCTCATTAACATCAATGGTCAACTCATGTGTTACTGAAGGAGAAAACTGCTGACAGAGTATATATGAGTTATGCAGTTAGGTCCTCTCTTGACCCCACTGTAATATGTCTGTTGGTAACAGGGCTGGGGAAACTGCTTCTCCATGGATAATTCAAACATCTCATGATGGCTCATCTAGATGGTAATAAGTTAAATCCATGTTTGACCAACAAGGCCTTCCAAAGTTGCAGCATGTTCTGAAAGTCAGCATTTGGCTGCTAGAACACCAGAGACTACAAATCCAACAGCCTCTGTTAGACAAATCCTGCTTCTGATCAAACTAGATTTGGGCCATGAAGATATCAATAAATATCTAGAGATATTCTATCACAAGCACCAAAAGATGTTGTCATGACCTTTAACCACCAATGCGATCTGACTGAGGGGCCCATATCAAATTAAAAATCAATTCCAACGTTTATGAAATAGTGTATTTCTATATAAATGCATGGCATATTCTCCAGTGTACTGACAGTTCAGTTATTTCTGTCCTGGAGTTAAGGGCTTTCCAAGTTAATTTAGGAATATGTACTTACCATTTATTTGGCGCACTCAGTGATTTAAGAACACAAACTAGGAACTCCTAGTGACTTCCCCAGCCCAGGTTTAAAATACACGTTCAAGACTTGATAGCAGTATGCCAAAACTACTTTTCAGAGAGAAGCAATTCTACGGTGTGATTCATTTGCATTCTGGAAAACAACTGTGAACAAAAAATGAAATTACTCTGAAAGAAGTCTCATTCAATACTATCATTAGTGTTTAGAGTAACACACCAGACAGATGAATGGAATGTTAATGACAACACACTTACGCATGAAATACTTCAGGCTTGAGGAACATTAGAGAGAATGACAGAGGAGTAAATATAAGATCCAGAATCCCTTCTTATAGTCTCCAGGTTTACATGGTTCATCACATCTCTAAATTTAGATGACTTGATAGGAATTCCAAGGTAAACATGAAAAGACAAAACAGTGTGGCTGAGGAAAAAAAAAGTAATTGTTCTCAGGTCAAAAGGTGTAAAACTAGGTCTGTATTATACTGCATGAGTTACCATGGGGAATTTATTAGGTTAAATACATCTAGGCTAATACAACAAGCTAATAATACCTTCCATTTATACAGTCCTTTTCATCTTGAAGCATAATAATAACTTATAGTTCCTTCTATTCTGCAAAACCTTTAAGCATCTGTAAAGAGATTAGATATATCAGATTAGATATAAAGATGAGTGAGTACAAGAAATTAAAACAAAGCAGGTCAACTCTTACTCTTTTTTGAAATAAATCATTTTTCCATGAAGAATTTTATGGCATTGAAATCAAAGCAGTTCAAAGAAAACAATATGGCTTGATAAATTTCTAAAATTAAAACCACTCAAAGTTGTGAAGCGGCAACAGGGGCGACATGAGATCATTTTGTGTAAGAAAAATCCTGGTACCGTGATTGAAGTTTGAGCTAATCGTGGAAAATATCAAGCATTTGAAATGAAACAACCATGAAATTGCAATTCTGACTCCCCTCAATAAACTGAAAATATTTTTGTTTGGTTAAATTCTCTCTTCATCAAGATTTCTTATTGGCAACTTCTTTCTAAAATCTCAATGCTTTTCCTAGTTTTTGAAAAATATTTCTTGCCCATGTTTGAAGTTTAAGTAACAAAAATGGTTACATCTCTCAGCGTGGTTCTGTAAGTCCAAATGTCATTTCTGTTTGCTACACAAATGTAGATCTCTCTGGGGGCTAATACAACAGTCATTCTGCATCAATAACACTGCCTGACTGTTTAGGAAACACATGAAGACTAAGTACTCCCACTGAAATTGCTGAACAGAGATGCTTGAGTGCGATTTTTTTTTTATGAGGACATGGTATCTTGCAATCCCCAGCTTGTAAAAACAAAGTGAAATTTACCATGTATAGATGGTTCCAAATTTCGTATTCACTGATAGGTACTGACTTCACGCCCATTTGCTGTATTTTTCCTGCCTGCCGTTGACTAATCTTCGTTTAGCTAAGCCCAAGATTCCAAGCGAAATTACAGCGCAAGTCTGGACAGCAGTCTATGCTATGCTGCCAACAGAAAGAACTAAGAACAGAGCTTAAGTATGTGGGCTACCACTGCCCTCTATTGGATACAAATGCAGAAGTGCACAAACACATAGGAGAACCGTAGTAATTGCAAGAACTATTCATATGGGAGATGCCTACATCTTTTGAATCTTTAAGAAAAAAATCTGATCTTTATTGTAATCATGCAGTTCTGACTATGGCTCCATTGCATACTCTTTGAGCAACTCATTCATTTGCACTTCTGCCTTTTAGTTCTGTTTTAGGCAATAAGGTGGATTACAAACCCAGCAGCAGAGATACACTGTCCTTTGAACTAGGCCATATGTTAATAGTTAAGAATGCAACACAGTGGCTATGTTCTACACAGTGGCTATGCTCTAGATTGCTAAACACAGATTTATCAATCAGGAGTCAACCTCTTCCTCACTTTTTAAAATTAAATATTGGAGAATCAAAATTTCACGAATCCCCTTTCAGAAACATTATCTGAGTTGCAAATTTCAAAAGCCCTGAAGGGACAGCATTGGAAGGGAGCTAGCAAAAAATTGCTCTCAGTTGAGATAGTAAGTTTGTATTTATCCATTCTGTGAAAAATTGTATCTCAACTGAGATACTATTCAGTATGTAGGTGACAACTGAAATGCTAAAACCTTAAATATTAACCTTAAATAGGTTATTTCTTAGTCTTTTGAAGAGGATTGGATGAAGACTTTTGTGTGTGAACAAATACAGTAGAAAATACAAGCATTCAGATTCAATTTATTTGAAAATCAGTCTCCAGCTGGACTCAAATCACCAAAGATGACAGATTAACGTAGCCTTGACATTAAAGGCTGAGGTGAAATCTTTTTTTTTGTTTGTTCAACTGTTCCTCCACGCATGTGAAAGACTGAGTTAGGAAAAGGCTGTCATGAATGATGCCTGCTAAATCCTGTCTTGCACAAAGTGGCATATGATTTGAGAGCTAGCAGGGACAAAGTAAGCAGATGTGGACCTATTTCATCTGTTAATCAGCTTCTGTAGAACAGTACTCTCGTTCAGCATGCTTATTGTGCCAAGGATGAGGTTAAAGCCAGGTGTTCTTTATGCCAAGTCTTATTTCCTGAAGCAATCCTTGATTTTTCTTTTGTGTGTGTGTTTGCTGACAGACGGTGTTCACAGTCTCAAATTACAAATATTCAGAAAAATCAAAACATACCTATACTTGGGGTTAGTATATAGATGAATCATTTTCTATACCACCTGTTATTCACATGCTCTTTGTTCTTTTAGAGTTTTGGTGTTAATATCCCTGCACTCCACACTCACACCTTTGCTTCTTTTATGTAAGCAAGCCTATTGTGTTTTAAAACAGATACGATGTGTTCTGGCAGAAGGGCTGCTAGTCTATAGATTCTCATGGCAAGATACAGTGGGAAAGAAAAAGCTTAATGTTACAGCAAGTGTAACCTCACTACTTATGTTTCTATACTGGTTTCATAAAAACCAAAACATTTAACAATAACCATGCCATTAAAATGTTTTAATTTTCAGCTGTAGGCATCTGTCAACTTTTATGGAATCCTTTAAGAGGGCTGTGTGCTGTTGTCCTAGACAGTGAGCTAAAGATTTAAGACATAGGAGAACTTTGCGTTCATTTCGATGGAGCAGGATTTTGCAGTGTTGTCTCAACACATGATCAGGATATGCTATTTTAAGTTAAGGAAGACAACACCTAATCACTCTTTATCACATTCAGCTTCCTAACTTATAAGGGAGTAATTTGCTTTACTCTTCTAAAATAACATTGAAGCAACAAATACACGTGTATGACACAAAATGTTTTAGTATATTTTTATGGGGCTATTACTGGAATCTTGTGACAACAATATYGACAACTCTTGTGTACTGAATGACTGAAAGTAAGTTTGCATTTATCCATTTTGTGAAAGACCACTGGGGGGGGTCAAAGAAAAGAATCAGGACACATAGCAGAAAAAAAACACATAAAATTAGAGGGTTTTTTTGCGTGAGAGAAAAGATTAGACAACTTTGAGGACCTTTCCAAGTATAATTTTCTGTGTTTCTACAAAGCTACGTTAATGCTGAATGCTATGTCAAGACACGAGTGACACTTCTTTCGTCACTGTCACAGGCTGTTCCTTGCAGTTGATTTTCTACCGTGACAATATGGCCATTCACACCCGCTTTTCCGGTTGCGCAGCCTACTCGACATTCGCGTGGTGCCTGGAAAAAGCCTCATCTAGCAGCAACTGCCTGACGATGCACAGCACCCCTCGGTGCTGTAGCGGGTCCATCCGCAGGCGGGGAGGCAGCTCACGCCCGGGGCTCCAGGCACGACGAGCGCCGGCCTCCGGCCACCGGGCCGCTCCTGCCCGCGCCGCAAGGCCGCAGCAGGGCAGGCAGGGCTGCCGGCGCGCTGCGGAAGGGCTGCCGGCCCGGGGCCGGGCCCGCTCAGCTCACACTGCCCCACTACACGGGCGGCGCAGCGCGGCCTGGTCCGGACGGCCCCCGCCAGCTTCGGGGCTCGTGTCCACCCCACCTAGGCCGCCATAGAAGGGAGGGGGGGGGGTCTTGACGCGCCAGCGGAAGTCAGCTGAACCGGAAGTAGCGCGCTCCTTGCCCCGGAAGCGGGGTGGCTCCCTCCCGGAAGGAGAGGCCGGTGCTGCGCTGGCCCCGCCTCGCCGGGCCGCCATCTTGGCTGGGAGCCGCGGTCGCGCCGCAGCGGGGAGGTGGGGGGGTCGCGGCCCGGCTCGCCCGGCCCTGCGGCGCTCGCTCGGCCTCCGGCTCCGGCTCTGGGCAGGCGGGGCGTCCCGGCGGCGGAGGGACCCGTTCTAGCAGGGAGAGGTGAGCGGGGCCTGGGCCGCGCCGGGCAGGCGACGGCGGGGCGAGCCGAGCCGAGCCTGTGGGGGACGTCGTGGAGCCGAGGGGCTGGGCTGGCTGTCTCTCTAACCTCGTTTCCCGTGCTGGCCGGGCCCTGTGGCGGCCCGCAGCCCGACCGCCGTCGGAAGCCTGCAGAGGGTGGGCCGTGGGCTGCCTTGTTGTCCTCTTGCCCCTTCTCCGGCTCTTTCACCTGCTGCTCGGGCACTGAGCAGCCGCCGGCAGGGCCGGGATCACCCTTCCGCGCAGAAGGAGGTGCCGGCTGCGGGATGTCTCCTGCGCGGCTGTCTGCCCCGTGGCCCGCGCTGGGGACTGGGGGCTGTGGCGTGCCCTGCTTTAATTACCTGACCCCCCCGCTAGGCTGGGAGCGGGGCCGGCAGGGCCCGGTTGCGTTATGGTTCTGGTCTTTGGGCGTCTCAACACTGACGGGTTTCGTGCTTGCTCCTGCTGTTAAGCTGTATTCTTGAAGTGTGAAGGTCCTATGTGCTGAGGTAACTTTTGTAAACATTTTCTTTTAACTTATTTTTTGAGTTTAAGAAACAAGTATTATTTCAGATAAGGTTTTGAGGGTTGTCGGAACCCCTGTAACTGTATATTATAGAGACCTTAAGTATATTTTTGCAGTCTATAGTGCGGGACTCCTGTGTGAGACTTCAGAACAAACAATTAAAAAAGCGTGATTTAATCTTTATTTTAAAGTCGAAGCTGACTGCTTTAGAAAGAGTCCCTTTTAATTTTCAGGTTTCAAGAACAGACTTAACAACATGTGTGACTTTCTTCAAAAAGAATACTGCATATTTCAAATGACAATTAACAATACTTTTAACAAAAGTTAGGTTAAACGTGTTCAGTTTGAACATTTGACCACATATAATTAACTGTAGTGGTATAAATACAGCTTTTCAAAAAATTGTACTTGGTGTCTGGTTGAAGTGAAAGACTAAAAAGATTATTCAAAGGCACTTAACATAGTTTTAGTGTCAGATGCTGCTATCACATACTTGAGCATGGTTTTACCTCTTTATACAAGCTGTTTGTAAGTATTTCCTTTTTGTTCTTTTTTGAATTGCTAAATGTAAGCCTCAGTTCCTTGCTAGATTTCTCTAAGGGCAAGTGAGTTAAATGAAAGTTATTAATTGGTATGTGTTTTGTAGATGTGTTGTAAGGCCCAATACTTTGTCTTGTAAGCATCATGGAACTTCTTTTATTCACTCTCATTTAGAATGAGCTCTTTGCTTATCTGGAAAGGAGTAATCTGGCTCAGATGTGGCCTTCTATAAGTTTAACTGACTCCTAAGCAAGCAGCAGATTTAACTTAAAATCATTCACCACAAAGTCAGAAATAAGTTTTTTCTTTTTTCCTTTTTTTAAAGTAACTGGAAGTGATAGAAACAGCAAATGGATTTAAATTGTGGAGAAATTTACATAATAACCATTCTAACTGAATAGGGAAATGAATTGCACTCTAAAGGCCTATACGCCTTTAAAACAGCATTGTAATGATGTGTGTTCAGCCTAAACACAGAACAGGTTATTAAGAATTGTTGGTTCTACAGTGCAGCTTATTTTTCTGATAGCAATTCAATTCACTTACTGCTTTTGGAAAACTGCTGTATATTTTCCTATTTTGACTATATACAAAGTCTCTTTGGAGTATACTAGTTGGTTAAAATTGTACATGGTTCTTACAACTTGAAAGTTATAGTGTTTTTATTTATATTTTAAAAAAATACTGTGTACAGTAGATTTTGCAAGATCTAGAGTTGTGTTCAGTGAAGCATAATAACTGTGCATCTATTAAGATTATATAGAGATTATATTTACTTATATCTGTATATGTTTAAAAAAACTAGATGAGCAACAACAGTAATAAGAGAGCACCGACGACAGCAACGCAGAGACTTAAACAAGATTACCTGCGAATTAAGAAAGATCCAGTGCCTTATATCTGTGCAGAACCCCTCCCATCTAATATCCTTGAATGGTAAGAATTAGAATGAATTGTTCATGCACTTGTGGAGACAACAAGACTTTCCAGGTCGTTAAGTCCAGCTCCCTCACTCTTACAGATTGTATGGGAATCTTTGATTTGGGAGGTGGAGTATGAAACTGCTTTGCTGAAGTGATATCAATCTTCCTTTTTTTGTAAGGAAGTTGATGGCTGATTGTGTGCTGGGTTTCATAACATTTAAACTTCCTTCTTTGTTTTAGGCACTATGTTGTACGGGGACCTGAAATGACTCCATATGAAGGTAAAAACTAGCGTGTAGCAAAAACATGCACGTACATTATGTTATCATTTGCATGTCTGAGAAATTGCATGGTTGTTTGGGCAAAATTTAACTACTATAAGCAGCTCTAAAAACTGTTAGTGCAATTTCAAAGCTGTCTCTGTTTTGTGTGATAAAGAGGATGTTGAAAAGAGATAGTGATACCACTGCCCATTAGTAATTTTTCTGTGTTATCAAGGATTCTAAGAAAACCATATTTTAGGTTAAATTTCGTTTTTGTACCTTGGTGCTCTTAAGCATTGAGGAAAGATAATTTTCTGTTAAGTAATTGCTAAAGGTCCTTGAGCAGATAATTCACTTTACATAGCATGCGACAGTCAAAGATCATTTAAAAAAAAAAAAAACATTTCATTGGGTTTTGTCCCTTAGGTTTTTTTTTTTTTAGTATAACTTATTTATGGCTTAACATATAAATGCTCTCACTGAACTGTGACCTATAGCCTCTTTATGAATTTGCAGAAAGAGAGGAAAGGAAAAGCCATATTAAGTTGCTGTAGCCCCATATTTCACATTGTCTTCTGGAGTCTCCCATAAGATTCTTTTTGAAATCGGATTCTTCATAGAACTTTATTTCCACTTAGCAATGTGTGTGGAAAACCAACTCATTTGTGTTGCTATAAGGCTTAAGTACACTTTGACAGGTCTTCCTTAAATATATTATGAACTTGACAACTGGAAGTATTATTTGTAATGTGCATGTGATAGAACAATGCTTCCAAAGTAAATCTACTGCAGGTGTGGATCATCATTCCTGTATTTTAGAGGCACAAGATGTTGAGTTTGATCTCTTTAGTGTGAGGGGAAGAGGGAAAGAAGTTTTATTTGGCCCAGTTTATTAGTAGCTTAGGACTTCATCTTCTTGCAAAATAAGTAATTCATCTCTTTATGTAATGCAGGTGGCTATTATCATGGGAAACTAATATTCCCCAGAGAATTTCCTTTTAAACCTCCTAGTATTTATATGATTACTCCTAATGGAAGGTTTAAGTGTAATACAAGGTAAGGATTTTCTTCTAACACTTAAGCAATTAACACTGTTTTAGCAATATGTATTATCTGTAATCCTTTCAATAGCAAAAATAAAACATACTGTCTGTCTTCTCTTTTTGAAGGTTGTGTCTTTCAATCACTGATTTTCACCCTGATACATGGAATCCAGCTTGGTCAGTCTCAACGATCTTGACAGGCCTTCTTAGTTTTATGGTGGAAAAGGGCCCCACACTGGGCAGCATAGAGACCTCAGAGTTCACAGTAAGCTCCGGCCTATGTTATGTGCCTTTTGTCAGCTCAAGGAATGTTGAATGTGACCTCAAAGTTAGAACAAAGACCAGCAGCCAGCATTTAAATATCTGAGATGAATACATCATTATCCACAGATAGAGGCAATGGGCAGGTGAATCAAGTCAGTTTTAAGGTACTGTGGGGATAGGGAGGATTTCTTAGAAAACTTACAATCATTTCTAGTAAACCATATTGTTAGGACTTTCTCCTTCTTTCCCTCCCCTCAAAGTGTCTGCTGAGTAGGCTCACCAGTTCAGAACACAAATCACATAAAAAGAAGAGTGGAGAACGCAAGTTGGTTTTAGGAATGTCAGTATTCACAGATACGAAGTTGTTGTAAAAGTTAGAAATTAGTTGGCTAGCGGTTTGCACCATTCTTGTGGGAAGTAACCAGATGCTGAATTAGAGCATATTAACTTCATTTATATGCTACTGCTGATAATTCTTTTTGCTTTCACAGAAGAGACAGCTCGCTGCACAAAGCTTAGCGTTTAATTTAAAAGATAAAGTCTTCTGTGAACTCTTCCCTGAAGTGGTGGAGGTAAGGGAATTCATCCATGCAATAATTCTCTTCTGTTGTTTTTGAACTTGTCTGTGTAGATCTGTAAGCTAATTGGTTAGGATTTTTCCAARACATTTTTCTTTCTGCCCAAACAGAAGAGGCCTTTTTGGGCAGAGTTGTGAGTGCTTCATTTATATATTATCCTTTGCAAAGTTATTCACAAAATACTCTCTCTCCTTCTCCCCTTTTGGGAAAGCCTTCTGGGAAAAGAAAAGTTTTTATCTCAATTTCTTTTTTTCCTCACTCAGAAGTAATCTTGAACTGAAAGTTTTAGTTGCTTTTCCTTACAAATTAATTATAGAACGCCAGAGAACAGTAAATGTTCTCTTCACTGCTGTCTTCCTAGTAACTTGATCATTTGGGGACTCTGAAGCTTTTTTTATGTGACAGTAACTAATATTTCTGTGGTGGTCCAAATACAAGCAGATTTTTAACGTGTGATACTTCTAAGATTTGGTTTTTCAGTTTTTGAATGTCTTGCCTTCAAAACAAGGTGGACATGCAAGATTTTTGTTGCAAGAAATTCTCATTTCTGGAAAAAAAACTCTCAGCAAATGTACAAGTGAATTAAAAATATCTTGGCCAAATGACTGTTAGTGTCAGTTACTGAAGTAGGTGACTTTGGAAGAAGTTCAGGAGACTGCAAATTATATATATATAATGCAGTTAATTTAGTTTAAAAGACCTACAGTATAAAAAAAGTATACCATAATCCTTTTCCTAAAGTTACATAAGAATTTGTGTTGTAAGATCTGTTCAAAACACCCAAAAGCTTCACCACGTTCACTTCCAGGTATTCCTTCTTTTTTTTCTTTTTTTTTTTTCCCCTTCCTCTTCAGGAGATTAAACAGAAACAGAAAGCACAAGAAGACCTCAGTAACAGACCTCCATCCCTTCCTTTACCAGATGTTGTCCCGGATGGGGAAGCACACTATGGTCAAAATGGAATACCCCTTCTTAATGGGCATGTACAACTGGCACCTGCCAATCATCCAGGTCTCCAACAAGCCAATCGTAACCATGGACTCTTAGGAGGAGCTTTGGCGAACTTGTTTGTTATAGTTGGTTTTGCAGCCTTTGCCTACACAGTCAAGTATGTACTGAGAAGCATAGCACAAGAATGAGGAGTATAACAGAAATTCAAGACCAAAATAGTGATAGTTGCAGAATGAGTGGGACTCTTTGGGCATCTGACTTTRGTACTGGGATAAATATTTGTACTACCAAGTTGCAGGTAAAACATTGGTTGGCTCATGGGTTAAGTTTGGGAAATGGAGTAGGCTCAGTCAGAAAACTAAAAGACGTTCTGCTCACAGATCCTGTTGTCCTCACTACTGTTCAGTAGTGGCTCATGAACAAGTCAAAGCATTATTGATGAGAAACTAGCATTACTAATGCTTTGATTTTTGTAGCATTTCTCCATTCTGTTATTTGAAATTTGAAAATATTAAGCAAATAAGGCTTTTTACTAGATTGAACAATTTTTAAAATTTCGCACTTGATGCATATCGTATTTTAGTTTCATTAGCAAAGAGTCTGTACAAGGTTTGAAATGAGTAAAGTGGAGACTTAGTAAGGGTCTGGTTAATGTGAACATTGATGCTACAGAAGATAGCTGGTTTCTTTTATAAAATAGAATGAACATCATTGCATATCTAGTTGGTAGTGATTAGATCAGTGGGAAAGTAACACCGTGTGTGTTAAATGTGTTGTCTGAATTGTCACAATATAACTTAAGAAGGTCTTATTTGGGCTACAAGAAGTGCAGTTGTTGGCCTTTAGGAAACAGTCAGAAAAAATATTTGAATCAGTCTTAGTGAGGATACTGATATTCAATATTGTTTTGAATTTGTTCACTTAGTTACAAATTTCCATTTTGGGAAATGTTATATTTTAAAACTGTAATACTTTATTTTGATCACAAGGTGCCACTGTTTGAAAATAATAAATCTGCACAGACCAATGAAAAGTTAATTATGTATTCAGAAGAAGCTTCTCTGGATTTCTTGGGCTTTGGTAAATGAAAAACAGTAGCCCTTGTGGAGCTAAAAAGACAAATGAGGCTGCATACTGAACCAGATTCTTCAAAGTCAGCTGAATTCATCTGAAGTGCCACTAGCTGAAGTGAACTGCTTAGAATTAGTATTGCTTACTTTGCTTGAAAATTTGGGTAAACTATTAAAAAAACAAACAAAAAAACCCACTTTCTATTTTACCTGAGTTCCCAGAAGCTTTTGGCTTCTAAATTAAGTTCCTCTCTGTTCCCCTTCAGATGATAGATGACTGAAATATCAGTGTTTGTTCCTGAGGTTACATGATTGTGGATAAACACTAAAACTCCTAGTGTAGTTTGACAGTCTGAAGTTACTTTTTCACTCAGTTTCCTCCCCCCCCCCCCGCCCCTGTTAGTTTTATCCAAATGCTTTGACTTATCAGAGGCAAACTTACTGTGCCTTTCATAATTAACAGTGATGTCATCTGGGGAAGAAAGCACTCACTGTTAATGATCTAAAAAACTGTAAAAGGTGATAGCAGGGTAAAAAGCTCTGCATTTAACTGCATATTCTTTGTTAAATGTTGTGAAGAGCCCAATAAATATTACCTCATGTATTTAAGAAATTTTTTGAAGCTGTTTTATTTTTCCCTTTCAGATTTGTTTGATCGCTCTGCTTCTCCTTGGTATCTTGAATTGTATGGAAAAAAGCCTGTGGTAAACCCATGAGCCATGTAGCTTAGAGCATCAATAAATAAATGTTAATATCAATTCTCTGCAATAGGTAGTAATTATCAAAACTAGTGGAACAGCTCCATACTAACGAAATCTTAAAGCAGATCTTACTGAGGTAAGGAGGGGAAGGAGGAAATAGGATGCATGTAGGCAGAATGTGGAAAAGGCTGGATTTTAAAATGTATTTATAAATTTTGCCTTTTTGATTTTTGTGGTTTTGATCCAATCTTATTTATAATTGCTCTTTAATTTGCCTCTCGTATGTGCTTAATCAGCTCTCCTAAGAGAAACACCAGTTGTATATGTGTCCAGAAACAATTATGTTCTGTCAGTCTGGGGATGTGTGGGAGGGAAAGGGGATTGTCATGTCTTTCCTGGAGTGATAGGATTTTCAAGATGGCTTGTAAGACAGATATATATACCTGTGTGTGTGTATATATATATTTTTTTCCTTCAAATCATACAAGCTGTAGCTAGGGCTGCTATGCCTTATACAGCTTAATATCATTCAAATATGTTTGTGTTCTCACAATGCCTTTTTCTATCATTGCCTACAGACAGAAGTTTATAAGGGGTTATCTCTGTTTGTCTTCTCATAGAAGTTTTTACCCACATAAAGAAAGACAAAGGCAAGGAGACCTTGGGCTTGGTGTAGTCGCATCTTTTTGTGAAATGTAACTAACCAAGGTAAAAGCACTAGTAAAATCAGAAGATGTCAATTTCTTATAAAAGGCATTTTATTATGTGACAAGAAGTTGGCCTTAAGCTACCCCTAAGCATCTGAAGGTGGATCTCTTGCTTGTAGCAAGTGTCAYAATTAGAAAAAAAATTTACACTAAATCTGAGACATGCTGTTTTTGTTTTTGTTTTTTTTTTGAGGATTGGGGTTTTTGGACTCCCTCCCCCACTCCCCCCCAAAGGAACTTGTCTTCCAGTAACAGTTTCTCTTCAGTACCCTGGATTCAGAGAAAGACTTGACTGTCAATTCAGGTGCCATTTGTGAAAAGTAAGGAAGAACAGATGACTGAACCCTTGCACTCTCGCTTAAAGACTTTCATACGTGTCCTTGCTCCTTGCCTTTGGTAACAGAAGATTTATTTACTCCAGTGTAGGTTGTACTGATTTTTGAAAAAAGCTTCTATTAACAGTGTGCAGTATCTGATCTTTTTGTTACCAAAGTCAGTAGATGAAGCAAACCATTCTTTGCTGCACAAAAATGTTATTGTGCCCTGAAGCAGTACATTACTTAATATAATAAAACTAAAAGCTGTCCTTTCATGTATGATACTGGAACAAATGTCTGACCCTTCCCTTTCGTGCTGCAACTTCATAGATTTATGTAGGATTGTCATACACAGATGGTAGGGAAGTTTTGCGACTCAAATCATGAGACTTCTCAGTGGTAGCCTTTAAAAATCTCTTGATTTTAAAAATCTTGGATTTGTGTGTAGTCATAACTTTTTTCCCCTCCAACATCTCAAAGTCACAGAAGTTACATCACTTAGCATGTACTGAGGAGTAGAAATGACTGCATTGTAAAGTTGTTTGTTCATAATAAACATTCATATTAAAATTCACACTTTCTACGGGACTGTTTTTGGGGAAAGGGATCATTGGGAAGAAGTGTTAACTGAATACATCTGAACTAGAAAACAAAAACTATGGTAAAACCGCATGTCCCCCAACTCCAGATTTTTTTTCTTCAAGTTAGTTTTTGGTAGCCCTTCCATCTGTAGTAAAGCACATACAAGAAGTGTATGCACTGGCATTCCAAATGTCTGTGTGTGGATCCAAAAGGTAGTTGTTTGTAATAGCAATTTCTTTGTAATTTAGTGAAAGCTTTTTTTTTTTCTAATTGACATCTGTCAAAGCCCAGTTGCATACTAATTTGTCTTATGAAATGATGCATCTTCCTTGATAGCATTGTTATTTCTACCTTTTTTTCCTTATCCAAAAGAGTACTTGTGTCTGCAGTTCTTTTGAACTCTGTTGTTTAGACTGACAAAAGTGTCTTTAATTGCATCAGCTGACCTGGTTCAGGGTCCAGAGCCTTTCAGTGCTTTTGTTAGCTAAACAGATAAAACTTGGGAACTAGTCAGCTGAGAATAGCCATGCTGCCATATTCGGGACCAATGTAGTCATCCAGGATGAAAGTCTTGCTATGAGGACAGGCATTGTTTTGCCCCTATGCTAGACAAATTCTGTAGGAAGAAATTCCTTTTGTGTTTGCACATGTGTTTGGATTTGAAACTGATCAGTTGAGAATTCTGATAGTAAATATCTAACCAAATATTTTGAGGAACTTCACCTACACAGAAAGTCAAAGAAATGAGATGCTTCTAACACGTCTCATGGATTCTCCAATTTGCCTTAAATGTGCAAGCAGTCAGCAAGTGACAAGCTCTGTGTTTTTCAGAAGAGCAAACTCCTAACTGGAAGACAGAATTACTACCTTAAGCTCTGTGCTTCAAAAGTTTTTTTTTTTTTTTGAATATGTCTCTAAATAATTTCTGGTGGTAATTTGTTGTTATTAATGGCTTATCATGCAACCCAGTAACAGAAAGTCAAATGAATAGCAAAGTGTGCAAGATGATACCCCCCCCTTTTTTTTTTGCTGCCCAGTAAAGGCCAGACCTTACTTTCTAAAGTAGAAGAATCAT
>NW_020450307.1:3763102-3801135 GCF_003343035.1 Apteryx rowi | reverse complement strand
CTAATTGAAGATGAACTCAAAGGATTCATATCTCATGTTATTAGGAAGTCATTTCTGGAATTCCTTTTTGAAATGAATGAGGATGATTTGACTCCCCTTATTAGGGTTCCTGGTGCAAAGTTTTTCCTGTTTCAAACCTTGGTCACACTGAAGAGCATGCTACAAGAGAAGAGTGAGTCTTGTCTTTGAAAGTGTCTCATTGTTTCTATAGATTTGCCACAAGATGGCATAATAATACCACCTAGGTCTTGGGTGAGGGGCAACTAGATGGCTGGGACTATGTGTTTGCTTGGGAATGCATAAAGGATGTGAATGAAAAGTTTCTTTGAAACATGGGATACAATCAGCTGTGCCGCAGTATTCTGCGGACAGCAACTGATGTGACCTTGAGCTCTTGGTCTTTCTTCCCCAAGCTGCTCTTTTGGCTGCTGTTATCTTTAGGTTTGTTCTTCTACCAGCTTTGTTTATTAGCCCAATCAACAGTTTGGGCTTATAGCAGATTAACATTGGGAAACCTTGGATTTGAAGCTAAGGGGTCTGTGATAGGAGTACTTTAGTGGCTATTCCAGTTCTTGTTCTAATGTTGCTGAGCTCAGAGAGAGGAAGCTGCTTGCATTTTCAGGTGTTTTGAGATCCTTGGGTTTCATTGCTATTAAGCGCAACATCAACCTATTTCTAGTTTTTGCAAAGGGGTGTTGAATGCTCTTCCAGGTGCTTGTGAATTGACAAGATTCAAGTGCTTTTGAACTGCTGCAACTGGGCTGTGAGAACAGCAGCAGCAACATCTGCAAGTTTCTGTAGATAATACAAATGGTGATTTGGAGGTCAGGGGAGATGTAACAACTGTGCTGATGCACTTATTTCAGCCCAGCACAGAGAAAAGTATACAATGGGAGTTAGCTACAGTTAGTTTATCCCAGTAGGCCACCAAGTAACTTTGCCTTGTGCTTGCAAATGTAGATAGGATTCATTTTCCCCCAGACCTGAGGATATCACAGCCTTGGCATTTGTCTCTTGGGATGAGAAAGGGGATGTTGTGAGTAGATAGGGGCAGCCTGCACCAGCAGACCAAAAAAGCAATTGCCCCTTTCCAGCTTTGAATGTCATTTCTTGCCATGGTGTGTGGATCTGTCAGGCTGTTTAGCTGCAGTATGACAGATTGTCCTATTAATGTGTCATCAAGTGCACTTTTACAAATTCATGGCTTGTCTACAACTAACCTGAAAAAGAGGCTTAAGTATGAGAAGGCGCCAAAGAAAGTTAAATATTATTAACAAATAAAGTCTGCCACGTAGTTTTGATGGAATGTGAGCTAGTTGGGGGAGGGGGGATATGCTGTTAACTATTTAACTTCTAGCTTCCCTTCATCCTCTCACTCTCTTCCCCTTCCCAAACACCATTTCTCTCTCCCTTTAATGATGTTTTTCAAATGTTTATTCTGCTGTTGACTTAAGAGTTCTTGATTTTGTGCTTGGATTATTTCTGTCTTAGTTTCCTTGAGACGGAGATAATAGAGATAGTAGAGATAATGCTCCTGTTCCATCCTGCCTGCCTTTAAAGTCCACTGAAGAGGTGTGCTGGTGTTATTACTTGGATTACAGAAGGCATGGAAAGGGGGTAATTAAAAGAGAGCAAGTCTGTTGCTTGCTGACTGAATTGGGGACTTCAAATTATGTCATCTTCAAATTTCATTGTTCTTGAACAGTCTCATGGTACAACCTCAAATAATTATTTTGTGCCTCACTTTCCCTATTTGTAGAAAGAATAGGAATGTTTGTTCTAGGCTGTGGGGAACTGGCAAAGATTAGCTGCCTCTGTCCAAGGACTTTAAAATCTTTATGAAATGTTTGTAGGAGAGAGTAACATGTTTTCTGTTGTTTTTAATAACCAGTTCCCCCCCCCCCAAAAAAAAAGAAAAAAAAAGCTCCCACTGAGCCTCTAATGAGAGCTAGGGGAAAATGTTGCATGGAGCAGAGCTAACTAGAATATAAAATAAGAGTTTTGATGTGTGGATGTGTGTTGTGATGCTGAGTGCGTATTCCAAGCCACATATTTCTAGCACTACCACACACTCGTGTACAGTTTTGCAAACTTCCCAGAAAAATGATGGTTTCTCTGAGATAATGAAGGGGAGGTATGGAATAGAACTGAGGGGAGGGAGCAGGGAATGGGCATTGACTTAAATCTGCCTGGCACACTGGCCAGCTCTACTTATCAGTGAGTCTAATAGGAATGTGAAGAGAATAGGCTTGACAGCTCATTAGAATGTGATCCCTCCTCCTCTCTCCCCCCCCCCCTTCAAGTTGATGGAAACTCTTTCAGGAAAGAAGTACTTATTTGCTGAGGTAAAGCAAAGGCTGAGGAGGGCTTTGCCAGTGTGCAGCTGGGGAAAGGAGCAACGAGAAAAATCAGAGGTGATCTACACTTGGAGGAACCTGAAATTTCTCCCGATGTAAAGGGAAATGAGGATGAAAAAAATACAAGACTCTGCATCCTGACAGCTGTTTGCAGCACAGGGATTTACTGCTCATCATCTCATTAAAGAAAAGGGAAGATAAAGCCAGCCAAAGAGGGAGAGAAACTAGACTTGGGAAAACTTTATCTGCTCCTAATGGACTTAGGTACATCCTCAGATTCTTTGCTTATCTGTTTTAACTTTTATCGTATGTGAGAAATCAATTTGCTTCTTAGAAGACTGAGCACTTGGCTGAGCTCTAATGTTTTCAGCCCCTTCAGAAAAGCAACAGCTGTAGCAACCTTGGTTTGCAGTTCCCCAGCATCTTGGGAGGAAAAGATGGGAACTTGTCACTGAGGAAGGGGAGGTATCCTTGAAGCAAGGATGGATGGAGCCTATTCAACCCTGCTTTGAACTGGATGCAACACACTAACTTACAGAAGGCTAAATCTTCTCTTGAAGAGGAATAACCTAACAAACACCCTAATGGGTTTGTGTTGTCAACTGTGGCCTGAGCAACTGTTGCCCTGAGCCATTTGACTTCTCTAGGTTTCATAGTTGTGTGCATTTTAATTGAGTCTGAAGACTTATTGGGCAAGGTGTGTGTTTGCGGGGACACCTCAAGGTAGGTGGCAGGACTTTTCAGGGCCTCTTGTATTTATGTAAACTTCAAAGGACTGAGTGGACTTACCTTTTCTTCAAGTGAATCCAAATTTTTAAACAAGTTTATCCATACCATTTCAATGTGTCCTGCTTGAACAGAGATTTTTCCAGCAACCAGCATATTTGCACATGCTGCTCATTTAACGTTGCATAGCCCAGTGGATCATCGTTAGTAGCTTTAACCTTTTTTTTTATTCTTTTAGAGAGAAGTCTGTGTTTATTCCTATTATTGGTGGTGGAAGTTTTTGCACTTGGAAAGTGCCCTTCCTGACTCGGCCCCTCCCTTTTCAAAATGAAGGGGTACATCTGGGTATTTGTGGCAACTTTACTTTGTCAGCAGCTCTGCCTCTTCAGAGTGATGGCAGCAAAGAAAGAGAGAAAGAYGAAGAAAGAACCTAATCAGTATACAGAGCCTTTCAATATTACCCTGTCAAACAGTGAAGAACTGCATGGGCATCCCAAGGTAGGTGCTTATGTGTTGTCAGTACTTGGTGGAATTCATTTCTGACTGTAATGTAATGCTGGCTCCTTTTTTCATTGATTCAAGCAGGCTTGCCAAATTCTTTTTGTTTTTAAAGAACATTCTCTCTCTTGCCTTGGCATGAATTATTTTTTAGCTTATTGAAGAAATGACTGGAATACTGCAATTTATGGTGATAATCTGTTTTAGAGTATGCATGACTGAAGTTCCAGTTCCATTTTAGCTGTTTAAGTATAAAGGCATTTGGGAGTCCTAGTGTATGAATTATCCTTCTTCAGAGACAACTGTTCGCTTTCAGAAAGAAATGAAGCAGATGGGCTATCATGACACAATTATGATAACTGAATATTAGTGAATCTCTTGCATGCAAATCCTTGAATCTTTGAAACATTGTGTCAAAAATGGCTTATGCAAACATTACATTATAAACACCTGAGCATGTCTGAGCTTTCTCTGTGCTGCACCTTCTACCACTGAGGCCGTAGTGATTGAAAAATCTTAGTGTAGTCAGATGATCTGTTTAAGGAGGCATCAAGTGACAGTGGCTCTTGCAGGAAAGGATTTAGGATGAGGCTAATTGTGTATAAGTGGCAAGCGTAAGATTGTGTGTGTGGTACTTTAATCTTTGCTCTGATAAGTTGCTAGGCATAGTGAGTGAATTTTGCAGGGCTGGATCCTTCCAGTTAAGGGGGAGAATCACTCCTGGCTGAAGGCTGCAAAAAAATTCTAATCAATTGATCAGAGTCCCCAGAACCTTTTAAGATGAAAATTCACATAGAATGCTTGGGAGTAGGAGAGAGGGTTAGAGAATTAAAAGCAGGTCCTAGGATTCAGAGCAGGATGAAATGAAAGGGAGACTGCAACAGTGAGAAAGGAGGGAGTCTTCCCTAACACACATCCCCCTTTTCTGTCTCTCCCACTTGCATAAAAATCTCCCTTGTATCAAATGGAGATGACCTCTAAAACATGACTTTGATCACAAGCATTAGGGACACAGTCACTATAGCAATGCAGGAACAAACCTGTCAAAAATTGGGGCATGGCTGAGGGGGCGAGTTAAAACAATTGGGCTGACATTTTAAATATCCCATTCAAAGCCATTGTGAGAGTAATTGGTTAAGGTTGGGCAAGTCTGGGAAACAGTATTCTGTATTAAAAGGCTGGCTGCTGCACTTAAAACGATCATTAAGGAACTGTAAGCAGCACTTCTTCAACTAATTTTGTATTTATTGCAGGGCTTTGTCAGGACAAGTTTTATGCCTGTTAAATTCTTAAGGCACTCAGATTCAATCACCTTCTTCTGCTTCATTCTTCTTTTGCACAAGGGGTCAGATCCATATCTGGTGTAGCTCAGCTGCAGTCCATTTTGGAATTAATTTGGTCTGATGGGAAATATATTGTACCATAAGGAGGATATATTCTGACTGCAAAAGCAAGGCAGAAACTGGTCCTGGTTTATTCTAATATAGTCATATACATATTATTGCTAGAAGATACTCATTTGGAGGCTCGTGGGCGTATGTTAAAACCAACATTGTTTGGAAGCTGCAGCTTCTGCATTGAAATACTTTGCTTTAAAATTTCCATGGTGAAGGTTTGGCTGCTGTTAGAGCTGGAGAGAGAGCTCAGTAAAGATGAGCTCTATAAAATAAAGATGGGACCAAACCAAATCTTGGATGTAAATGCTCATGAACTCTGCTTGGTATCCACTTCCAAATTTTGCAATGTGGGCTTTTCTTCTTGGAATCTCCCTAAGATTGAAGTCTACACTCTAGTTAAGTATTGCTTCTAAATGTCATGGATGACTATTGTATTTTATATTTATATTGCACCTGCTCAAGATAAGGGTTTATTTTACACCTACTGTAAAGGCRGCGCTTATGAATTGCCACCTTCTCTAGTGTCTGTTAATAATAATGGATTAAAAGGAGTGTGCTTATTGCAAAGTTGCTTACCTTTCAGGTGGCTTTTTCAAAGGTTTTAAAAAGGAATCCTTTTGTTTCCCTTTGCAGTACAGAAGCAGACACTGCCTTGCACCCATGCATTAGTCAGCATCAAGATGATGYGACCAGCTCCTCATTTTGGGTTTAGAACAACTGGCTGTTGACAGAAGGCAACTTAAATGCCATAGTAAATAAAGCACTAGATGTGAAAGATGACTAGACAAAAATTAGTGGTTTGTAAATTGCCACTAAATTCCTATCTTATTGTGAGCAGTAACTGATACACTTTGAAGAGGCGATTGGTCTCTTTAGGCAGTTGTAGAGAAGCTGAAATTCAACAACAGTGCAGAGAACTGCATACTTTTTCTATACTGTTTTGAATACAACATTACCCTCTTCTGAAGTATCTCCTCTCCTGTTGATTGTATGGGGAGGAAGTTATGAAATAGTGGAGCTATCCTTACTTAACCCATTGAACTAAAGCAAGGGTGAAAGCAGTCCTCTCCATAAGGCCAATCTCTTTGAGTCTTGAAGGTACTTCTTTGAGGAGTTTTGTTTAGTGAAAAGATGCACTGCACAGGAATCTGAAACAACAGCAGTGTCCTATTTCATTTCTCTACAGTACATAACAGGAAAAATAGAATTTTTTTTGACCTTGTACAATAAAAATTAAGGCTGTTTACACATTGGAAGACTCAGTGGCCAGCTGGTAGGTTTATCAAAGCAGAAGGAGCAGGAAATGAAATATTAGTTGAGAGTATTGATTTTTATTCGTACTGTTCAAAAAGGTATGTTTGTTTTTCCTGTGATTAACCAAAATATTTTGGAGCAAATTTCTCTTGTGCCGTCTGTTCAGTCAGGAGCTGAGAAAGCTCCCCTGTAACATTCACGATGTATGGGTTATACGGTGAAACCTCTATCTGAAATGGGGAAGCTGAAATCTCAATTATCTTGATCATCCTGATATTTCTAAGGAAATAGTAAGAGTCCCTTAAAGGTGGAGATTAGCCTTTTTTTTTTTTTTATCTTTGAGTTGCTGTCAATGTGATGTACTTGCCAAGCACATGAGATTTTTCTTCTCTGACACAGATGGACTAGGAGAAAGAGCAGAACATGGATGGATACAGAGGTTTTTGTCTACAGAATCTTCTTCCTTTGGCTGGGTGTGGCTGAGTATCTGCAGCTTCCACTTGCCAGGCTTGCTTTTCCCTTTTTAGGCATGGAAGCTTGTCTTGCAAGAAGGTGTAATGTTAAACCAATAAGGGCTCAATGGTAGTAGTTTGTCCAGTGGTGACTGATCGGAAATAACCATTTGATACCTGTCTGGGTTAGATTTGCGGTAGCTATGAGAGTCGGAGTGCTCTTTGTTGCATGCCTGAACTATGTTGAAAATTTTTTTGAATGCCTGCTTCCTTGTGCCTAGCCTGAATGTTGGCAATACTTGTGCTAATTAGTGCTTCCAGATGGAGAAAAATCCAGTTCCTTGATTTCAATAGTGTCTGTTTTTAAGGATTTAAAAGTTGTACCTGACTGTAGCTAGATTGTTTCTAGAAGTTAAATGTATTATGGATCTAGCTATGTGTCCACACTCAGGTAAGGCGCAGTGTGAAATGCATTCTTCTTGCTTGGTGTAGTGTTTTCTTCTCTGTCTCCTTTGGGACAGAAGTGTCCTCTGAGCACAGAGTAAGCCTATTGTGAGCTCTCCAATTTCTGTCTAAACTGGCTGGCATAGGATTTTATCAGTGGTATTGAAAACTGACTAGATTTTCACACTTAGGACTTGTTAATAATAATGCACTGGGCTAGGCATTGCTGAAGGAGGCTAGTGAGAAGCTGCTTTTTTGGCATACGGATAATGTATTAGCTGTGAGCATGCTGAATGTATGAACCATACTGATTATTGAAGTGGTCATCTCTAATATTATTTGTCAAACAGAATATAGCCTACACCCTTCAGTTAGTGGAGCTTTTGACACTGTCCCCCATAACATCTTCATAGAGAAACTGATGAACTATGGACTAGATAAAYGGGCTGTGAGGTGGATTGAAAACTGTCTGAACTGTCTGACTCAAAAGATTGTGATCAATGGCATGAAGTCCAGCTGGAGGCCAGTCACTAGTGGTACCCAGGGGTTGATACTGGGGCCAATACTGTTTAACATCTTCATTAATCACCCAGATGATGGGAAAGAGTGCACCCTCAGGAAATTTGCAGATGATACGAAATTGGAAGGAGTGCTTGATAGACCAGATGGTTGTGCTACCAGTCAGAGCGAGCTCAACAGGCTGAAGAAATGGGCCAACAGGAATCTCAAGAAGTACAACAAAAGAGAACCTCTTTTTTTTTTGAACTTCCTGCACTTGGGGAGGAATAACCCCATGCCCCAGTACCAGGCTTGGGGCCAACCAGCTGGAAAGCAGCTTTGCAGAAAAGGACTTGAGGGTCCTGGCGAGCAACAAGTTGATCATGAGCCAGCAATGCGCTCTTGTGGCAAAGAAGGTCAGCAGCATCCTGGGCTGCTTTAGGAAGACTGCTGCCAGCAGGTCAAGGAACATAATTATTTCTCTATACTCAGCACTAGTGAGACTGCATCTAGAATGCCAGGTGCAGTTCTGGGCTTCTTTGTGCAAGAGAGACATGGACATGCGAATGCAGCGAAGGGCTGTGAAGATGATTGAGGGATTGGAGCATCTGTCATTCAAGGAGCAGCTGAGAGAGCAGGGATTGTTTAGCCTAGAGAAGAGGGAAGTGTTGGCTCGGGGAGTCTTATGAATGTGTAGACTGGTCATGAGTAAAGAAGGCAGAGCAAGACTCTTCTCAGTGGTGCCCAGTGAACGGACAAAAGGCAATGGGCAAGAATTGCAATGCAGGAAATTCCATTTAAACATGCAAAAAAAGATTACTGTGAGGGTGGTCAAACACTGGAACAGGTTGCACAGAAAGGCTGTGGAGACTCCATCCTTGGAGATACTCAAACCTGAGTGGACATGGTCTCGAGTAACCTGCTGTAGYTGACCTAACCAACAGGGGAGTTGGACTAGACAGTCTCTAGAGATTCCCTCCCATTTCAGCTGTTTTGTGAATCTGTGACAGTGTGAACTGCTCATAGGGATGGTTCAGCTAGATTCAAAGGAAGCATCTTAACATGGGGAAAATTATTGACTCAGCTGTCCCAGTGAAATTTCAGGAACAATTTGAAGTAAACAGGATTTTACCTTCAATGAAATTTCTGCAAAAAATGGTGTAATGCTTTTAATTCAGTTATCCACTAGCTGGGAAAAGACTTCTTGAAATTTTATTTCCTCTGGAAAGCAGCACTCCGGGACACCCCTAAGTTCTGTGTGGAGGAAGAGTTCTCTACCGCCTGTACCACTTCCTTTTACAATCTGGTCTTACCTTGGCAATTTCCCAGTAAGGTAGTGCCTGGGCATGAACTTGGTTATTTTGTGTGATCTGATAAGACCATTGTTTTCAGGCAGAAAGCTAATGATCCTGAGGCTCACTCCCCTTTAAGGGTGCTTAGAAAGGGAACAATTCAAGTTCTGGGTTTGGGTCCAATGAAGGTTGTATGTGTCTGTCAACCAGAGAGGCTAGAACTGTCTCTCACTTAATATGTAAGAGGAAAAGAAAGCCGAGGATGAGTCCAGCTCTGTTAAACTGCTCCAGATCCTTGCTGTCTTAGGATCTAGTTTTTCCATGGTAAGCTCAAAGAATTTACTTGCAATAAGTTTGAATTTATCACAGTACCGTAATTCAAAGCAGGTGTCACAGTTCTGCTCCATCCCCATTTAAGCCTGTTGGCTCACATGATACACAATTGCTTTTCTCAAGGCAGAAGTTCCAGTGGGAAATAAGAAGTGCCCTGTTCCTTCCTGAGGTCTCTGTTCTTTGCTGAGGCCTCATTTCAGCCTAGGACAGGAGGCATCCATAACAGGTGCTGAAAACAGCCTTAATGACTGATAAAACGAATGCTTGAACTTGAGTGCTAACACCAGAGCTTTTAGCTTTTGGATTAGAGGCATGACTTATTCTGGAGTTGCAGAAGGCTGCAATGATTCTTCTGTCTTGTCAAATATCTAGGGCTGGGTCTATCTGGTTTATTACTTCAGTCTCTCTGAATTATTTCTCTGGGGCCTTTTGCTTCCAATTTGAACAGCAGCTGGTTAAATAACATTGCACAGATTCCATTCCTCCTCTGTAAAGTGATTTCAGTCTTAGCCTGAAGTGGCTGATTGTGTGTGTGATTGAGGAAAGTGTTTTTGTGTCTGACAAGTTTTAAAGTCCTGTGAGAGCATGGGAGAGACTAGGCTGTGAGCTATCTGTAGTAGGAGATGTAATCTTACATGTCCTGAGTCTGTCATCATTGTCAGTCTCATGCTGGCATACTCTGAACAGGAAGGGCTATGACAAACGAGAAGACACTTCCCAGCACCTCTTTGTGGACCATGTACAATAATACTGTATACATAAATCAGACTCAGTATGTGACTCATTGAAATAATTCAGTGTGTTTGGTCTCCCAGCTCAGGGTTGTTTGTAAAGTGTTTAAATTTCACTATTAATGCATATAGTCCTATATTAGATGTATTTTCATCTGCTAGATGTTTTGTGCTGCATCTGTTTTATTAGTGCTGTTCAGTTCCTTACCTTTCTGAGAGTGTCTTTGCCTAGAGGTAAAACTCTGCTTGTATGTTGTACGTTCAGGGATAGCACTGATTATTATTGCAGTACAGCTAACACAGAAACAACCACTATATTTTCTTCTCACCSAGAGTACCTCTTGCTCACATGAACAGTTCCATTTGATTCACTTTAAATTCATTATGGGTGTGACCACCGAAGGGAATTTGCGTTTAAGTGGAGGCAAGAAAGCTTTCTGAGATACCTGTTTAGAGAAGAGAAGAATAATTTTGCAATTGAAAAACATAGCAGGAATTTATATAGGAATTCCAGTTGGGATTTGGCTAAGATACCAAACTTAACACTTCTGCTCCGGGGAAAATTCCTGAGAGATCTGTAAAAACCACAAGTGGTCAGGACCTTGGTTTTACATCTCATTAATAATCAAGAGTGTGCATAACCATGACTTATTAGCAGTTGACAGGATTTTTTGTGCTTAAAAAAAAGTGGTCTGTCACTTTTTAACCAGTTCCAAATAAAATACGCTACTGAAGTAAATCATTTGCTCCTAATTTCATAATGAAGTTGACAGTACTTTGCTGGTGTAAATCAGGCATAACAACATGGAAACTTGTGGATTAAGATAATTGAAATGAGTCATGTCCAATTTTTGTCTGGCCACTGCTTAATTATTAAGCAGAGAATTCTTAACATTCATGACTGATGGACCAATACATTTGATAAATCTTTGAGCAAAACTTGCAAGGCAGTAACTTCAGGTATGAACTCTATGGACCAGAATGGTTAGGTATATGTTCTTGGAGATACATCTCTAACTAATTGCAGATGGAAAGGGTGCTGTTCTCTCACAAAACCGTAACCTTTTCATACTCTTTCCATCCTTCCCTACCTGAAAATTATTTAGCTGTGCCTGAGAGCATTCTGAGGTGCTTTTGATACAGGTACAGACTTTTATTCATCCAAACTCTGAAACTATACTTTTCCGTTTCATTTTGGTTCCTAACAGAGATACAGGCTGTCTCACAGTATCCTTGAATTTCAGGAAAGTTCAGATACAGTTCAGATATTTCTCAGAATCCAAGCTCTGCTGCTTAACCGTAGATTTCTACTAGTAGTTTTTTCTGTGATGGCTGAATCTGGGCCAGAGTCTGTGCATGTCTCAGGGCAGTGCAAGCTCTTCTGGGAGCTACAGAGCCAGAAAGAATCACAGGTTCTGTCTGTGTGCAGCAGCCTAAATTACAGCTCAACTTGTCTTTTATTGTGAGAGAAGTTAGGGAGGGAGGGGGCTAATTTCTTGTCAGTGCTGTAAGCTCGTTCTGAAGTGATAGGAGACTCCAAAGTAATGTTAAAAGACGTGATTGAAAGTTCATTAAAAATTGATGGCAAGATTTCTGTTTGTTTTTTTGAGGCACTGGTTCAAGTGTTAAGGCCTAAACTTGATTTCACTGTATTTAACATGAGAATTTTTCCTGACTCCTGAAGTTTAGGTTTGCTCTGTAACCAGCAGCCCAGGAGGGACAAGTCTCCTTTGCTGGGATTCCAAGGCTCTTCTCAGTCCTGAGTGATACCTGAGTTGGCTGCAAGTTCTCTCTGGCTGTTGGAGGCTGCCTCTGCCAAGAAAAATAGAGGCTTGCATGCTTATTGCTGGGATTGCTCATGCATACCATAGTAATTAAATAATAATACCACAAGGATGGAACATTCATTTTAACTGTCAATCATGCTTGTGCTAGAGAAATTGGGGAGTGCCATGGCTGTCTTTCACAGGGATTTGTAATTTAAGGATGCCACTGGAGAGATTATTATTATTTTTTTAACTTTGGGAAGTTTCCTTTGTCATTTATTTTCCTGGGATGTGCCATCTTTCCTTCTTTTTTTTCCCTCTGACAAGACATCTGCTCTCTGGCCTGTTTCTGCTCAGTTGGAGCTCCAGAAAGGCTGCAGACATCTGTTTGTCTTTGCAGTTAAAGCTCAGAATCTACCCAAGACTGCTGGCTTTTGCTGCTGGCTGACCTGTCTTCCCATTTTTGCAGTGGAGGGGGATGTATGCCTGTTTTGCAGCCTGGTGAGACCCTGGGATATTTGAGCAATCTCTTCCGCATCTGCAGCAAGTGCTGCATCCTGGTTCCTAAGAATCTGGTCTTGTGTTTGCTGTGTTCTGGAGGCTGTGTTTCTGAGTTCCTGCCACATGAACCATCCCTTTCTGCACAGATGGATTGATTTTGTTTTCCTTTCCTTTGCAGCTGTTCTTTTGGTGACTTATSTTACAGCATTGAGGGAATACTCCATCCTGCCTGAGCTGGGTGCTTCTGTTATCTGGGTGCTTCTTTTTTTTGTGAGCTGCACTGCAGCTTTACCACAGACCTGTCAGTCCCCATCGCTGGGGGAGAAAGGCATCTGCTTTCTTTGGGCAAAGCACAGGTAGACTTTTGCACGCTTCTACATTTATGAGCTTTGTAAACTTAGATGCTCATAAATACAGTCACCTGTAGATATGACCTTCACCTATATGGTGGTGCTGTGCCCATGTGTTTTCAGATGGAGCAAAGTAGGAAAGAACTGAGTTCTCCCATCAGAAACATTTAAGTCTCCATGAAACTCAGATAAAAAATATTTCACGTCTGTTATGGAAACAAGCTGCACCTGTTGTGCTGTTCTAAGGACATCTGCAAACTTTATGAAGGTTTGCTTTCGGGCTTTACATTTGCATGTTGGAATAGATGGAGAGGTTTGTACCAAAGGACGATCTAAGCATGTCTTTGATTTCCTTCTTATGCTTTGCAAAAATCAGCAGTCAAGCAATCTCTGAGAAGATTAAAAAGTGTTTCTGAGGTTACTTAAACTCGCAATACCTGGGATTTTCTATGGAGCTCCATTTCCACTCATTTCCAGTGAAATTTAGGAAAGCTACTTAAGTCCTGGGTGCTGTGGGTAAAACCAGTGAATAATAAATAATGTAGCTAAAACAAACAACTTACTAGAACCCCTTGGCTAAACACTCAACCTACAACTGATTGTAAACATGGTTATAAATGTAAAAAGTCTGTTCAAGGCTAATTTGTGTACAGAAATAATGAAGTAGATTGCTATGAGTAGCTTGTCTTGCTCTTGTTTTAGAGAAGTGCTAAATCTGAGCATTGGGGGAGGAGTGTGCCTGACAACCATAACTCTGTCACTAATTACTTAATTACAGAGGAATGCATGAACAATATGGCAAAATTACTTGGGATAGCCTTGCTTTGGCTTGGAGCACAGACACCAGCTACTATGTTTGCAGCCATCTACCTGGAGGGAAGGATGAGTGGACTGTCTGAATAGAGCAATTCGATAGGAGTAGATCTGTCTATGGCTCACGTCTGAGCAGTAAATCACCCAAAATTGCTGAATGGAGAAGATAGAGTTGGCTTCATAGAGTTGCTCAGACGTATGTTTAATAAATATCTTTGCTCAGTTCACAACACATTTGTGATTTCTGGGGGACTGTTCACATTCTGCTGGTTTGTAAACTACCTATTGACCCAAGCTGTTTGAAATAAATACTTGTTATCACAGGAGCTCAGAATTATCTGGACTAACGCATTGTACTGCACCCATGTGCCTGGATGCATGCCGGAGAGCTTTCCAGGCTCTGCGTCAGCTTAGAAACACCAGCATTCCTTATAACCACAAGCTGGAACTCCAGCACACTTCCAAGATCTACATTTGAAACAATTTATTTTGCAAGAATTTTTCAGAGCAGATCATACAGACTGTGGTCTTTTCTCTTCCATATGGGCTTGCCCTGTTATTTCAAGACAAAATTTGCCATCTCCTGAATCCAATTCCTGGTGCTCTTGGACAGTGACATATATTGCAGGTATTGGGACTGCAGCTCTACCTGCATTCTAAAGTTGAATTGTTTCCTACTTGATTCTGCAGAGTGTTCGATGAAAGGGAATCTGTGCTTATAAGTAGTACTAGAAATTCTATCAAAACTCACCATGGTACTCTGAGAAGTGGTAAGTGCTTTAAGGAGCCAAATGAGACATGTAACGAGCAGACTTGGATGTTTTTGCTAACTTCACTGCATTGAAAGCACCTTGTAAGGTCACTGTTACTACAGAGGCCACTGTGTGTAGAGTTGGAACATCTGAGCTATGGCAGAACTGTGTCTAGTAGTCTCAGACTAGTAGGAGCTTAATAAACATGGGCAAACACTTCCAGATCTGAAAAGTGCACTGTTGTTGACAGACTTTGCTTCCATGCTTTTCCTGCTCCCATATTGTTTTCTCCCTGCTGAACAGATGGGTCAGTATTGATTTATTTTAATTCATTTAAATTTTTAGTGATCTAGGAATCCTTTCAGTGTTCTTTAACCCACTCTGCCTTCTGTTACTTTCCTGCTGGAATTTTCATCTGTACCTGTTCCATCTCACTGGGAGAAGAAAAACCATGTTTTTTGAATACATTTCAAAAGTTGCCAATAGTGATTTTGGGGTGGGGGGTGGGGGGAGGGTTTTTTGTTTGTTTTGTTGTTTAGGTTTGAAGTATTCATTGTAGTATTTCTGCTCTGGCTTTTTCATTAATGAATCTGAATTCCTAAGTATGATTCATGAAACTTTGGGAGGGCTTGTGCTTTTATCCTCACTGTAATGGACATTTGGCATTCTGGTGCATGAACAGATTGGAACCTCCATAGTCAACAGTTAGTTGTTTTTGACAGGAGGTTGGCATGGTATCAATAACAAATGATTTCTGGTGCTGTTTTATAAAATTTAAAGTTAGAAGTTCATCCCAAGCCCAGGAGAAGAACAACAGAAATGGCTATTTGATCACTTACTTCTGATTGTCTATGGGAGGTGAGTACTGGGAGTTAGAGTCCGATATGAAGTGGACCCAAACTCCTAAGAACAGATCCTGTTTTTTTGTCCAGACTTTGTTTCAAAGGAGTCCAGAACTGGGYGCTGTAATCTCTCAGCTTCTCTAGATGATTTCTCTATGGCTGTGATATACTTGCAGAAAATTGGAAGGTGTAGGTAGTTAAATTTGCGAACATGCATCTTTTCTCTGGTCAGACATGGACTTTGTTTTTCATGTGACTTGTTTTCCTCTGTGTGCATTTGTCATTCTACAGCCTGTAATTTGAAAACTATGGAGCATTTCAAGGTTTTCTGTTGGTTTAGGCAGCAGACAACAGTCTGGAGATTTTGCATTCTCTTAATTCATGTAGTGGCTGAAGAGATACAATGACATCAATCTTTGCTCTTATTTCTCTTCAGATTCTAGAATCTCCGGATCCTCGAATCACAGATCCACGACGTACCTGGATCTCCTTTGTTCACCGCCCGGATGATGGCAACACCTCCAAAAGGAGATGCAAAGGGAAAGACAAGAAATTAGTAGGTTATTGCTAGATTGACACCAGCTAACAAATGTGCACCATGGCTTCCCTTCCCACTGCTGTTACACAAGGTGTTTTTTGTGTTCCCAGCTTTTGCATTCCTACCCCAGAGATCACATTTTCGTTTGTTTGTTTCATTTCTTAAAGTATTTTTGAGAAGTTTGGGATAATAAGTGCTATATACTTTGTAAGGTGGTAAGTGTTTGTGCATTCTACTGTCAGCATTGATTATTGTTTAAACCAGCTGTTTCTTGGACTGAAAGTAGCCTTTTTTCTGCTGAGTAAAAAGAAAATTAATGTTTTGCTTTCACTATAAAATACAGACATCTCAATAGATCGTAATCAAGGTAGGGACAAATCATCACAAGCTGTATTTATTTCAAATTAACGAGTTACTGCTCAGTGATGTTACTGCTCAGTGATGACTGATCATGTGTGCCATTCTTAATCTGCCATTTAGACAATCTTGAATATGGTTGAAATGAATTCCTTTTATTTCCTAGTGAGCAGATAGACAGAAGTGCTTCCAAGCAGGTTTACTGCAGTTTACTGGATGAAACAGGAACTCCCAGGCCACAAAATACATTGAAAGAGCGTTGATAACTCTGCTGCATGTTCATACTACCAGTTTAAAGCCCTAATATGTTTTGTGGATAACCTTTTACAGGTGTTTTAAATTAACTGTTTCCGTTTTTGTGGGAGTTCTGCTGTCATACCAAACATTCACATACTTAATGTGGTCATTCCGTCAAGCAATATATATTAATAATGTAAAATGTGGCTAGGTGGCTGTTCTAATTAGCTGATAGGCAGAATAAGAAGCAGCTTAAAAGGCTGCAGGTATGTTACTTTGGCAATACTGGAAGATAAAGAAGCAGCAAACTTAGCCTTGTGCCTGTTGTGCTTCACACTGTTTATATGTACCTGAAGAACTCGTTAGTGTTTACCCAAGCGACATTCATCCTCCCACATAAATATGTGAGTAAATTCCAAGTGCTGGAATCCACTGATGGCTGGAGAGCCAGTTTAAGATTTACTGCATTAGTCCTTTAGTTGGGCTGACAGCAGAGAGGGGCTGATCACGTGGCTGACAGATTTGTAGACCTGGCTCATAGCTGACAGAATTTTCAGGGTGTCAGTGCAATTGCCTGGTTCTAATTCTGATATTTTTCTTTGGCTACTTCCTTAGCGTGGCCTTGTTGGGCCACCAGGACCTCCTGGCCCCCAGGGACCTCCAGGAGCACCTGGTGCTGAAGTCACCCGGGAAGTCCTTCTGCAGGAGTTTAAGGATATATTAAAAGGTAAAGATCATAAGACCTTTCTGCTTCTGTGACCTATTTCTTTCAGTAAACACCACAGCAAAAAAGGAACGGGCTTTGCAAATGTTTACTCTAAAGCATTCCCTTACCTAGCAATGAAAAGTTAAAAAAAAAAAATTTTCCCTAGTGCTGCTTAGTCCAAATGTAAGAGTTGAGTGCAGAGAAGAGGTCTAATGACACAGCTAATAGCTTCATAGACTAGACTCTTAAACTAAGTCTTTCTTGCTTTACTTTTTCTCTTCTCCTCAGAAGCCATTGAACGGCGGGCATCCCTGGCTATCTCAGCCCATCCTAGCCAGCTACCTCCACTCCTGCTCTCCTTGGAGGAAGTTTCACCCCACAGACGCATAGAGGAGGCGTTCCACTGCAAACTAAAAGGACAAGTTGTTGTAGATAAGAAGACCTTGGTAGAACTTCAGAACTTCCAGTCGGTGAGAGGAAGTCACAGACTGAACCTGTGCAGCTCCACAACAGCCATTGTGCATAGATCAGCTATCGTTCCCCTAGTCTGCAGAGCTGCTAGGTGGCTTTGTAGATGAAGATGTTTCCTGAAAGGGAAATCTGATCCCAGAAGCTCATCTCAGGCCTGGATGCTGTGAATACAGCACTATTTTTTTTTTTGTAATTGACAGAGGTGGGATCTCATATGGCAATGTCAGCCCTAATGCTCAACTGCAGTAGGATAAACATTTAGCTTTGAGTCCGCTCCTTCCTGACAAACCCGAGAGGCAGATTACTTCTCTTACAACTYGGTTGAGTATCATTACAGTTCTTACTGAAGTGCTAACAGGTCTATGCTGTCTCACAGGTCCAAACAATAGTCAGTCACTTCATTTCAGTTAGTGATAGAGAAAGACTCGTCCACATTTGGCATTAGTCTGAAGGATCTGTTCTCAGTGCACACCCTATTTTATTCCAGAGAAACTTTCAGATGTAGAAGAATGTCAGAGGCAGACAAAAGTCACTTGGCATAGATTTGTGAGCCCGCAAACAAGAGGCATTGTTTTGTTAGATGGGTCGGTCTTCGTGATAAAATTCTATATATAATGTCTTACAGAGGACTAATAAATGTTATCTATACAAATTCATTATGGTCATATTATAATGATAAGCATACCATTAGAGGATGCTGTAGGTCATTATAAGCATAGTTAAAAGCAGCCTGTTGAATTTGATAAGTTATTAAAACTTCTACTAACCACTTATGAACCAGTTGCAAATAGGACCTGAATTTGAAGTATAAATGTTAGGTGCAAAGTACTAGCTAAATACAAATAGTTATTTGGTAACTGAGGAGACTTATTTTGGACCCTGCAATCAAAAAGACTTTCTAATAGCACAGAGCCTTTATGTACATGGCTGCTTTTGTGATGTGACAAGAAGAGTCTGAAGTGTGTGAACAGGGAATATGGCTCTCAGTCAGCAGTGTTTGCTGACACTACACTTGTAGCAGGTACTGAGCTTTCTTGGCAGCTGCACTGAGTCCTATCTCTGAAGAGTCCTGTCCAGCAGATCCTTCCCTGTGGAGTAGCTTTGCTTTTAGAAAGACTTCTCACAACTGCAGGACTAGAGGCAGTGGTTATGTTGCCGGATGGGTTGCTTTCCTGAATCTTTCCCAGATACACTAGTGGCAGCCTGGTTTGACAGCACTATGAGTGCTGGCACAGAGGCAAGATTGTACCTGAAGTGTGGGCAAGACTAGAGAGATATGTTGCCTCATTAATTAGAAGGAAAAAYATGAATAAAGACATCTCAGCAATCAGTGCGTAGGCTGATGCTTTCCATGCTTTGTTATCATATGCCTAGCTTCTTTCTAATTGCTCCTGGCCCCGAAGCTGATGTGGGAGGGCTGGCAAGCCTCTGGATGCCAGCCTTTCAACTTTGGGACAAGAAGTGTCTAGTTTTAGCTTGTGCTCTGATATAGGGTGAATTTGGCAGGAGGGAGACAGTGGATTCTCTTGCAAAAATGAAAATGTTGTCTTTAGAAAGTCCAAGGGAGAGAGAGAATTCCCCTACCCTTGTCCTGTCAGTTTAACTGTGTGGAGAGCCAAGGGTTTGATACTTTGTGTTGAAATGATAGGAAATGAATCTTATTCCTGGCTTTGGACTAGCTCCAAAACATTTTGAGGTAAGTGGAAAGACAGCGTGTGCTGGAAAAGGACCTAGCTCTCCTACACTCTGTCATTTGAGTCTGGTGCCTCTGTCACTCTGACATAGAGTATTCAGAGGGCTTGATGGTTTTCTCATCCTTCCACACTAATTCTTCTCCAAAAGCATTCCTTCTTCCTCTTCCTCTTGGTCTCTCAGTTTTCTTAGTATGTGGAATGAAACAGGTGATACTTCTTCCCTCACACCTCTACCTCCAGTGTCTCAGTCTTTGAGGTTTCTGACAATTGCTGCTTGCAAATGCTTTCAGAAATATACTTTACATAGGAAGACTTGAAGTAACTGCAGCCTCTGACAGGCCAAGGAAGTGGGATTTATCTGGGGCCCAGGAATACCACTGGAGTTGTATCAGATCATTTAAGGCTAAAGTAGCCAATGTGCTGTTCATTCTGAAAGATCCCATAAGTTCTGATGTCTCTACTGTCTTGAGATCAGGCTAAGCGTCTATGGCAGTTGAATTTAATGCTGCTTTTGGGAGATCAGTGGATCCCCTGTGCTTTATGGTTGTTGCACAGCACAACTTACCCATTTCTTTAACAACAGATAAGTAAATGCATCCACAATGTTAATCACTGAAAAATGAAACTGGCAGTTCACRTCTCAGTTCCTCTGTGCATGGTTCCTACTTTCTACCAGGAAGTAAACTATGGAATAGTACCTTATGGAATGTATGAGGGAGATATGGGGACAGGGGATGGGCTGAGGAAGAGAAGCTGTCCTTGATTTGAAGAGAATGGTTGCACACTAGCTTGTTTACTTGTTTTCAGGTTACTTGTTGAAATAACAAGTTTACAAATTGTTAGTTTCTCAGGTATAAATTCCTGCAGCAGTTGAAGCAGCTATGTGAGTATGCAGCTGTGAAGCAGCAAATGCAGCGGGGAGCTCTAATTGGCATGGAGTTTAATGGAGCATTTTTGCCCAGAGAAACCTCTCCTTTCTCAGAGCCAACCCTTTGCATTGTCTACTTCTATGAGCAGAAGAATAACAAAGCCACAGAGGGCATGAAGAAACAGGAATGCTTTATCAGTGATAATTTACTGGTGCCTAAAATTGCCTTCCATGCTCAGCCAGTGGTTTTGGAATTAGGTTGCTGATTCTGTTAATAGCTGTAACAAGAAAGGAATGGATTAACTATGCGGAACAGTTTTGCACATACAGGGCTTGGCTCTGCTCTCACAGAGATGTAAATCAAAAATAGTGCTACCACAAATGATGGAGTAGTGATAGCATAAGAAGAGAATCAATCACATTTCATAGTCTTTGCAGTTAGGGTAGCTGTTATATTTGTGTGCGTATGTGTAAAGAAAATAGAGCTCCTTTTGTGTGTGTATATATACGTGTGCGCATATGCACACACCAATGCACATTGATAAATAAAGGGACTTAGAAATCATGGTATGAAACCTATTTGTTCTGCAGTCCATTGTTAGTGTTTTCCCCATTATGCATATTTGATGTAGTGAGAAAAGCAATTGCTATTGTCCATGAATACATTTTCACTACCATGCGTGTACATACAACATTTCTAGCAAAATTTTGTAAAATTTAAGACTTTAGCTGGATTCTGGACTGGGCATCATTCTTCTGTGAGCCTTGCCTGGGATCTGCTGAATAAATGCAGGTTAGTAATTTCAGTCCTTCTACAGTGTAGCAACTCTGTACACAAATACCACCATACCCAAATATCTTCAGCCRTATTTCCTTTCAAAGACAAAGCTAAATAAATGATTCCTATTCTGCATTGTGAAAGCTTGTAATTTCTGGTCATGATGGATCAGAATGGGAAGGCATTTAACTTTTCTCTGATACTTGAACAAAGTTGTTCCACTACTACTTTTCTGTAATGTAATAGCATCTACAGCAACATTGCTACCAATTCTGGCACAGTCTCAGGCCTCTCTCTCCATCTACTGTTTGTAAGTGTACTCAGATGTTGGGCTGTTGAGAACTTTTGAGACTGCCCAGTTATGCATTTGTGCATATAACAGAATATACCATGTGTGCATGTCTTTACAAAGTCAGGTTTGAACAACTCTTCTGTCCCACAAGACCAATGCAGGACAATTCTCTCAGGAGAGCATTCATGGGAATGCATTTACATTGCACAGAATGCCCTTGTGGTGGAAGCAGAGTCTGACTAATGTGCTTTCTTGGCCCACTGAAGCCAATTGCTGCTTCTTCACAGCTCTAGCCAAATCCATATCAAGCAGGCCAAAACTAACAATAAACACTTCACGCAGAGTTTATTTTAGCCGAAGTCAGATAATCTGCTGCGAGTTTGACTCGAGACTGCTTCCTTGCCATAAGGAGATGCTGCATGCTGTTTTACTAGGTTTTTGCTTATTCTGTAGAATTCAAGGCCAAAAGAGAATGAAGCTAAATATGGAATCTGTAAGAATCCAAGGGGTGTTTTTTTAACAGCATCAGAGCAGTCTGACTTAGACCTGAAGTGGGTAGACAACCTCTGGAGACCCATATGATTGTTTCCTCTGTACTTGTATCACAAAAACTTTGTATAAGCTGTCAGGTTTTTAAGTCTGGGAGCACTACTGGCCCCATCTAGGAAGTCTTTGGAAGTTGGAGGGACCCCTTGACTCAAATAATGGGAATATTGCATATCAGAAGATCAGTGGAGGCTAGTGGCCACTAGGACCAGCAGAGCGTAGAGATGCAATAGGCAAGGTCTGAGATAGGGTGGCAGAGCTGCTGCTGAAAGACTTAAGTCTTGGGCAGGCAAAGCCAAGATGAGTTAGCAGAGTTGGGTAGTGAGTAATAAGGGTATTTTCACACCTGATACTGATAATTTTGCCTTTTGGGGGCATCAAATGCTTAGAGAGAGTTCATTCATAAGATGCGTTCTGGTGAGATAAGGCAAAATTTTTCAGCTCTATCTTCATGTGTGTCAGCTTTTTATTTTTGTTGTGGGCAGATGTAATTGGTGAGGCTGCTGGGGATTGTTCAAGGTCCGATTTTCTTATTTTACAGCCTCTGGCTAAAGGAGCTTTTCTCCGGGGGACGGGCTTAAATCTGGCAACAGGACGTTTCACAGCACCTGTGTCTGGCATCTACCAGTTTTCAGCCAACGTCCACATTGGTGAGTTTGGTCCACAGAAGCCTTCTCTATACCACTGGAGAGGTGCAGCAAGGAGTCCTGGAGCACTGTCTGGGTCTCTCTTGGGTCCTGTTTGATCTGAAGCATGTGCWATGGTAGCCCTTTGCAGTAAGCTCTCAGCAACCCCTTTGGTACCATGATCTGAAAAACCCTGGCCTTAGAGCTGGGTAACTTCACCGGCTGATAGCCACAACAGGCTGCTCCACTGCAAACCAAACAAATCAATGCTCCTTATGGAATATGATATTAGGGTCCAAATACACTGACGTGGGGAAGGTATGACTTCCATAAAAGACATTAGAAAGAACAAACATGATAGGATAGAGATGAATCGAGACAAGTTTTAACTGTGACATGTCACCAGTGCATTCCTCCGATTATATTCATCCTTCAGTGATATTTTAAGGGTGCYCTCTTAAGAAGCTACAATGTTATTGGTGACTCTGTTAAGCCAAACACCAGCAAGTCGTTGTCTGCTATGTTGCAAAAGTGTTCATTTTTGTTCCACTGCTTTCCCAAGACCACAGTGAGTTGAAGAGTAAAGTCCAGCTCCGAGCCAGAGACAATGTCCGAGTGTTGATCTGCATTGAATCTCTCTGCCACCGATACACGTGAGTTACTGCAATGCTGTCTTGTCAATTATTTTTGTCAGATGCCATGTGAACAGAAAACACCTTACAAACTTCCTTTCAAAAACCTCCTGGACCATCTAAAGTGTCCTGAATGTTGGTCTCCTAACAGGTTCCAGATTCAGTGGAATAAACAGGTGTGTAGAGAATTGTAGTATCTTTTATTAATCCAGCTAGCAGAGTTGAAAAGAAATTAAACTTTTAGGCATGGCCTGAAAAATACACAACAAATTCCAAGCTAAAACTTGTCAGCACAACAGCTCTTAAAAGATGACATAATTAAGTTTAAGCTAACTTTGTTTTAAACCAGCTGGCTTTAGTTCCATTCGTAGACAAGCTGTGGCAGCAGTGAAGTCAGTGCAAGATTCATTCAGGTACTCTGGCAAATTTTATAGCTATTTCAGAATAGAGGTC
This sequence comes from Apteryx rowi, assembly GCF_003343035.1. Taxonomy (NCBI): domain Eukaryota; kingdom Metazoa; phylum Chordata; class Aves; order Apterygiformes; family Apterygidae; genus Apteryx; species Apteryx rowi. The sequence continues at coordinate 3,777,931 of NW_020450307.1, read as the reverse complement.
GCTGATGTGCTTGTGGAAGTAGTGAATTTGATGGGCCAATGTTTCAACCAACTGTGCAAATCAGATTCATCAAGAATGAATTTTGAACCAAAAATGCTTGTAGAACTTTTCCTAAGAGAGTGATTCCATCTGGCCTTTAGGCTTTGTGTGTGTTTTATTCTGATTTTTGACTTTTCAGTGGATAGTGCTAATTGCTCTATATAAATAAATACTGCATATGTTGAGAGAGTTGTGAATGAAATGGTCTGAAATTGGGTGTAGCTATGGATGCTGAAAGTAGAAGACTGGGAGGGAAATGAAAGATAAGACTCTTCTGTCATGTTTTTCGGAGACTACAGTGTGATTATGGTTCTGAAATACTGAAGTTGTTGTGATTTTTACAAGTTTTATTAGCTGTGAATACAGTTCCTTGCCTGTCCTGACTTCACACAACCCCACACTCATCAGCTGTTTCCTGAACTGAACAACTGAAGCACTTTGCTAAATCCCTGGGGTGTACAAGTTGTCGTTATGGTTACCTATTTGACCAACCAATGTGATCATTTTTCCAAGGAGAGATGTCCCTGAACACCCACCACTCAGCTATTATCATAAACATACAGAATGGGAGGAACATTTTAATTTCATGTCAGAGATAGTTAGCTCAGTTTTTATAATTTCAGCTGCATTCTGAATGGAGCACAGCATTTCACAGATGTTGCCATTCGAAGTGCTGGAGTGATGAGAAGAATGAACAGGTAGAAAATTGAGGTGTATGGGTCCTGAAGCAGAAAGTGCAGGACTTGCATAAAGGTATCTCATACCTACTCACAGCCCTTAGCAGCCTTATGGAGCTTGCTCAGATGATTATGCAGAATTTTCCTCTGCTGGGGGCCATTAATAAACCTCTGCTAAACAAGCTCTTTATTAGGCTGTAGTAAGCTTTGGTGTCACTCCTCATGTGATGGGCCATGCCATCAGCTGCTGCTGTTTGCTGTGCTTCTGTTACCCCTTCTGTTGCAGCGCAGAACTGCCCTGTACCTCAGTAAAGACTAGCTTCCTCAGGAGGAGACAGTCAGGCTTTGTTTGGAGGAAGGGTCTGGCAAACACCTGGGAGGGCTGAAATGCACCTAGCAGGGGGCAGCACTGCTTGCATAGCTCATCCCCTGCCTCTGAGGCCACGGCTTGGCCTTTGTCTTGGGAGAAGAAATGCCTGTGGAGAGCTGTGCGGAAGATTTGCTCTGCCCTGCCTGCAGATCCCCTAGGGTGGCCACAGCAACACTTTTGCAATAACACCACTGAAATATATCCATAAAACAACTCCAGAGGTACAGTTTAAAATCCAAGAAATTTGCTCCTGGGCTGGCCACTCCAGCCTTCATCTTCCTTGCTCCATCACTTGGAGCACTGCAAATGGGACTGACCTCTCCATGGCTCTTCAAGTTAGAGACTTAATTGGAGCATAAATTTGGCATGAAATGTCATATAACAAATATCAGCTTTTCATTGGCCTGTGGAAAAGATCTGGTTTGTGCCAGAGTACCCATTAGTAACTAGGGTAGCAGGGAGCTGTGTGCCCACTGACTGGGTAGGAAGACGAGGAGCTTGTTGATCAGAGCAGCTGGTACCTGTTCTGCTTTGTAGACTGTTTTATAACAACCTTTTATGATTGCAGCACTTTAAGTGAGGCAGTGACACTCTGGCTGCAGTTGCAATGTCAGAAGAAGGAGGGGAGTGCGTCTTCCCTCTTGAAGGGATGCCTTATGTTATGGTAAGCTGCAGGACTTATGGGACATCTCATTTCTGGCACTTGTGAGAAGTCCTTGAGCTCATGCTAAGAACTTACTTCAGCCTGATCTCAGAATCTGGGACACCTGCTGACACTGAATGCTTTAAGGGAAGCCCAAGCTTTTATTCGCATGGCTGGAACAGGCAAGGGTAGGGCGGAATGTTACTGTCCTTTTTACTGGTAGTGTAAGTGATAGTTCAGATCCCCATTCCTGTGTTTCACTGTGCATGGCAAAGACCGCTTACATTCAAGCAATCAGACAAGTTTTCCTTTTTGCAGTGGTAGACCTTCTTTATTGCACCTACAGCAAACTCCTCTTTATCTTAGCAGTTTCATCAAGAGCAGGACTTATGCCCCTACCCCTTGGACTCCCCATGGACAGTCACTGAAGGTCCACAGAATCTTTTTCTACATGCTTTTGGCTTGTGGAAAGATATTCCCAGTTGGTGGTGTTGACCTGGTGAAGTTTTCAATAAAGATTTGCATGAGTCAGTGAATGAAATTTAGGAAGCCACTCAAAATGATTTAAAAGTGAAACTGATCCTGCGGATCTCCAAGAGTGAGAAGGTATTTTTCCTTTCTGAACTCTACTCTACATTTTCTTTAGTTACAGAATAATATAGAGGATCAAAATTCAGTTTTCAAGTAGCACAAGACTTCTGATTTCTCCAAGGTTTAGAGAGTGTTACAAAGAAACTGAGATAGCTGAAAGTGATTACTTGGATATAGGTGAAATCTGATTGTCATTTTTTACACATCTATGGAGTGGATGCTAATGGAAAAGGATCTCATTATATGTTCATTAGAAAGCTATTTGCAGAATATTTCTTAAACTCCAATCTCATTACTTGAAAATAAGTCTCTGATTTATAGAACCTATGAAGTCATTGCACATTGGCTTGGGACTTGTTTGTTTTAAAGACCTGATATTTTTAGAACCTGAAGCACTTTGGAAATAATTGACAATAGATACTTTTTCAAGCAGGAAAGATAAACCATTTCAAAAAATAAATGAAGATACCAGTGGTGAATTTTTCTTCCTTATCTGATTCCCCAAGCTCCCACTGCTTTGATGAAGGCATCAGAGAGAAAACATAGCGGTTTTCTTCTGGGAGGCTCACTATTCTCTCCAAGGACAGCGTCTGTCTGTATGTCTCTTTTTTCTTTGCTGTCCATTTCAGTCTTCCTTACAGTACCATTATTGAAGAATGGATGTCAGTCTGACTGCTTTAAACATGGCTTTACCCTTGCTTCCTTGTTCTTGTAAACACAGGCACAAAGACTTAGCCAAAGCATGCTGTGGAGGTGTGGCTTAGCTTTACCTGAATAAGAAGCTTCCCTGCAGGTTACTGAAAGTCCTGTGCCTTCCTACATTGCAGGTCTTTTCCTCTGTAAGCTCCTAACAAACTCTTCTGGTACCAGCTGGGATGTGTGTGAACAACCTTCTTGTCACCTAGTGCCCAGGCAGATTTATTGGGATGTTTTGAGGTTAGTTTGTCATTCTGAAGAATTTATAGCTGCGTTCTCCAAAGAACAGTAGCAGTAAAATTTTTTTTTTTTGCTTAGTCAGGACTGATCCAAATAATAGCTGTTTAGATTAGCTCAAGCTCTGTGATATCTGACTCAGAGTTTTCATCAGCTATCCAGGGTAGCCATTTATGATCTGTTGTCCTACAAGGCTGTTGTGGGTTGAGTGAGTTGAACAGCGGTGGCAGTAAAGTGGGATCAGCACTGGCTCTGAGACATCTCTCATTCTCATTTGGTGGGTGAGAATATGACTGGCCTGTGGAGTGGAAGGAAGGTGGGTGGAGGGATGGGAACCTGTCTGGACAGACATTCTACCAGCACAGGCTGAGTTGCTACCAGTGCTTGTGGAATTTCCTGAGGATGTCTATGTACACAGTCATTCATTTCAGGGAGCTGAAAGAGCCCTGAGGGTTTTCAGTGGAGGGAAATGGAAACTGAGAGGCAAGGAGACAGTAAAAGTAGGAGAGATTAATGGTGGGAAGTTCCCACCCAAGTTAAGCTTTTGGCAGGATATGATGCATAGACTGAGCTCTTCAATCAAGCTGGTGCCAAGTGTCTTGTGCTCTCTGGGCCAAATTGCCCCTACCTCGTATGCATATTATTGGAAAAGGGGCTGGAAACAGTGCATGCTTGCACTTGCTAGGTTTTGTCATTGCCCCTTCATGGAAAAAAAAAAAAAAAGAGGGGAGGAGTTGGTTTTCTTGGGAAAACAACTAGAGCTGCTATCCACTGGCATAGCAGATTTCAGAAGAACCAGTCAGGCAAGGAGCTCTGTGCTTTTTATATTACTTTGGAGCTGTGCTTACATGAGTTGTTCTGATGGTTGCTGTCTTAGGCACCTCCCTCTACCCATACAAAGAAGCTGAGTTCCAGAAAGAGAGGATGCCATAGAGAGAGGCCGTCCTACATCTTACTACTGCAAGGAATATGATGGCTGCTAGAATATTAGGATGTTAGAAAAGGACAATGCTTGAAGGGTGACCTGGAGCTCTCCCTCAAACTTTAACTGGAGCACAGTTTCTTTGGATTGTAGGTGAGCCCTGAGCCAAATGTCCTCCCAAAATAGCTTTCTGCTGCACAGTATGTTTTCTTGCATAGGCTGGCTCTGTATATTGTTAAGGTGAAATAGTCTTTCACACCTTGGAAGTGAATGGACTGTTATTGACAGAATGCATATAGCAAGGCTCTTTGTAGAATAGCAAGAGTATAAGCTGTTATGGGGGTCAACAAGCTGTTGGATGTGACATGTAGATAAATCTAAAGGGCATGTTTAGCACCTGCGTGAAACTGGGAGATCAAGGCCACAGGGCCTTCAAAAAGGCCTCTGTGGCAGGAGATGGCTCCTAGTTCCTGGCTCCAGTTGTTTCAAATTCACAATCCTGTATACTCAGTAGGTCTTCCATTAGTTACGAGAGTGAAGACATGGTTCCACTGTTCTCTTTTTGAGGCATCTGATTACTGCTAGACTCCAGTAAACAGGCCACTTGTTTAGTGTGGATGGATGCCTGAACACCAGGTCCTACCTCTAGGGAGGCCATGAGACAATTTTGCTGCTTCACATACAGCTGTTGTGACTGCCTTAGCTGCTTACCCTGCTTATTCTATTTTTATTTTGCTACTATTTAGGTCTTTGGAAGTCATCGCTGGTCTGGAAAGTAATAGCAAAATCTTCACTGTCTGTGTGCATGGCTTACTGCAGCTGCAGGTAAGCCTTCACAGACTGGAAATCAATGTGCTACTTTGTCATGAACAGAGTATGGCAGGATGCGGAGTGCTTTACTGGCATGGCTGAATTTTCACCAGGAGGCAGGGGAAGTTTTTATTAACCTCCTTTCTAAGATCAAAGAGGTTAAATGACTTGCCTGGGGTGACTAGAGAGAATCTGTGACAGGGACCAGAACAAAAGCCAGATTTCCCTGTTGCACATTCTCATCTTAAAACACAGTAGCAACCTTCCCTCTAAGAAATGACAATAAATATTTTTCTCTCTCAAATCGCCATTCAGATGTCCTGCCCTGTACTGTCAAGAGGGGCATCATATTATGCATTCATATAAGGGAATCTGAAACAGAGATGGTCACTTGGCTGCAGTCACCCAGGAAGAGCCTGGTGCAGTAAAGACGTAGTCGAGTAATAAACCTAGAGCACAGTTTCACTACAGAAAGTTTCCTCCACCAAGTGAAATCCTCAGTGCTGCAATGAAAATTACTGATCAGATTCTGTCCCCAGAAGTCACAGAAAAGGACAGGAGACTCCTATGCTCAGCTCATGGTACTGAAATGCTTTTATTTCTCATATTACACCAGGCTGAAGTGTCAGTTTTTTTCCTTTCCCTTTTGTTCTCTCTGCAGGCTGGTCAGTACACCTCCATATTTGTGGACAACAGTGCGGGAGCTCCCATCACCATTCAGAATGGATCAGATTTCATGGGCATGTTAATGGGTGTGTAATATCAACATCTGCAGCAGTGTAGCAGGGAAGAATATGAATTAGAGCCTTGCAGTATATATTTGACTGAAGAGATGTTTACTTTGACCCTTGAGGACTGCTTCCTGTAACTTGTTGGCGTCTTTTTAAACACAGCGAAGAGCCTTTTCTTTTGCAGACACTTCAGCTTGCTTTCAGGGGTTTTTCAGGGTGCACACCAGTTCATCATAAAAATAAACTTTTATAATTCAGAAACAAACTCTATACTATTCAACTTGTGCTTCACCAGATGCTCACTGAACAATACACTGAAGTGTGGAATTTGTTACTTTATAACTTTGTCACAATAACGCTTGTAWTCAGCATGTCTTTGGCATTGATTTTTGGGGTGTTCGAGTTTGTAAATGAAGGATTCAGAGGAGAAGTAAAGTAGTGGCTATATTCTGTGTGTTGTGGAGGAAGGAGACAAGGATTTGCCAACAAAACTGTTTTTTCATACAATTGGAAAAGGTACAGGCACTCTGTATTACTCAAACTTGTATATACCTGGCAAGAGGCATGTTGAATACTCAGACAATGCCCACTTTGCAGGTGTGAATGCAAGGCCCAAACTCTTCAACTGTGGTTCTTTGCATCTAAATATTTCCTTGATCTATTGATGAAACTGAACACTTTGTTGCCTGCATAGTTTTGTTTTTATGAAGGGGTAAGACCAACCAGACAAGGGCACCAGTTCTAGCATGATCAACATGTATTCTTATGTTTTAGTAAGATGTAAATTTGGTTTTGGCCATATATTCATTTAAAAATGTGTCAAACTACACTAGAACCAAAAGACAGGCAAAGACAGTGGGACAGCCTCAGATCAGATATGGCACCTGTTTATGGTGCTTGTTGGACTGCATTGAAATAACGAATGAAAACCTAGGATGACGCTTACTTCCACTGGGTGGCGAGGGTCATATGAAGTCTATCTGAGCTCTACTTGAAGGCTGCAAGTGCTGTCAGAGACCCTCTGAAAGCCAACTTGAAGGCAGTGAATGTGTTCTCGGTTTGTACAAAAGTCTCAGTTTGCAAATATAAGCATGCAAAATTGATCCTCAAAATCAGCTTTCCATGTAGCACCAGACTATAAACTCATCTTAACAAAGTCAAAAGTTATTGACACTTCATGTGTCAGTCAGGATGTTGCCCAAGATGTGGTTAACAACTCTGTAATTAAACAAACAAAAAACCACTCATTTCATGTACCTCTGTAGCTTTCCCCTTTAGACTTGGCCCTTCTGTTGATGCAACTTAACTAAGGAAATGGCTGGATAACAATCTGATAAATAGGTAATAGCAAGGCCAAAAGTGGAGTCCAGATACTTGATCCTGAATGTCCATGGTGAATAGGAGATATCCATTGTATAATGTTGTAATTTTTGATGATCTGCTGCAATATCTTCATGCAATGAAAACAGAGACTGCTGAGGACACCAGGAGGCATGCAAGATTGTCATCCATTGCTGTGTCTATAGGTCAGGATGATCAATATATGCTGTTTCTACAAGATCCAGTAATACTGCTGTTGAGGTTGGTGCACAAAGATGTCTTATTTCAAGAGCTGTGGAAAAATCTGCTGTAAAACAGACGTGGCTGAAACTGCTTTTTTCATCTCCATTCTAAATACCTGGAGACAGATCTTTAAGGGAGAACTAAATAGTATTTTCCCTTTGCTAAGAATGTATTACAATGGTACATAATGGAAGAGAGAGGAGAGAGCAGCAGGAATAATCTAATAGTACTATTCTATACACAGGTAAATTCATCCTACTAGTCAATAGAATGAAATTGTTCTAACTGGATCTGTGTGGCTGTCTAAAATATAGCAGCTATCAAGGTATATATTACCCTGAATTATTTCTTGCTTCACAATATATGTTAGCAATTCCTATGGATTTTTTTGGGAAAAAAAAATGCTTTGGGAAGAATGCACTTCTAAGCATAAGCTGTGGTGCTCCCTTGACAGATGGAATGCACACCCATGGAAAGGCATAGCAAGTAGCCACAGTAATGATTTTGGGGCTTCAGAAAGCACACAACACACATGAATATCACTAACCCTGTCAACAAAGGTTGGCTGTTTACAYTGGGTTTTGATGGGGTAGATGTAGTCAGGGCAAGGGCCCTATATCCGAACATGTATTACTCTACTGTACTTTATACTGTGTGAATATTTGTAATAAATTGGGCTGTTTCGTATATGACTTACAGCAACAAAATCAGTGTGTTGTGACATTCAATGTATATTGTTATACTTATGGGCTTTTTTGAACAAACCCTCACTGTTCTTGGTAAATCAGAGTTAAAATATTTATTTTGTTGTAGAACTAAAAGTGTTTGTCTGACTTTGTTTTGGGATTTATGGCCTTATCCTGCCGTTCCCCCCCCCCCCCCCCAATTTTATCCCTATGCACTTCTTAGGAAAAGATGAATTGTTCTGCCTTTATTTATATAAGAAGTGCTGTCCTGACAGGTGTGTCCCCAGCGTGCTAGAGGCAGTCTAAATGCATAGTCAAAGTCAGTCCTGAGGAGCACACAGCCTAAACAGTGAAGGCTTAAATTTTCCTTGGAAGAGGGAGTGATTTGCTTGTGGACACCATTGGAGATGTAATAGAGAAAAGAACATGCTAAGAGGTATCAGGACATAGCTCTAAGCCACATTACCTTTCTGGTCAGACCAGCAAAGAGCTTGGGTCTGACCCAGGACAGACTCAATCTAATAGTGATGGGGAAAGAAGCCAAGTTAGCAGAAGAAATGACGTTGTCTCTTTTGAGTTTGTCCTGAGTTCACTGCCAACAGTGGAAAGCTTGTGGGGTTTTGATCGGCTCTTTTTATCCTCAGTGCAAGAAGTCATTGCTTAAGAAATTTTCCTGTGCATCAGCATGGGACTCTGAGCTCTGAATGCCACCAGACTGCAGTTCTCTTGTATCCTGGGGCTTTACCAGCAGTGAATGCAAGCTTGAGATTGTTCTTCCAGTAGTAAGATGGTGGTGAGATGAAACAAAGTGCTTTGAAGCAAGCTGGGACTGCCCTCCGCGTGTCTACAAAACTCATAAATAGTATGGACCTAGGTGAAAACAAAAGCCTCCTGGCTGGGCTGTGGCTAGAACAAATGCTCTGCTAGGCTTCAGTGCTGTTTGGAGACTGAGGAGATTAATGGTGTGAGAAGCAGTGTTTCAGTGCTACTCTGTCTGCAGCTCCTCTGTTTGTGGTCATGAAATTTATAGTCCAAGAAAACATGAGAACTCAGGAAGACTTGAGTTCAATGYAAGGAAGTTGTTTATAACAAAATAAAACCCATGTGCTTGAGCTTATAGTGTAACGGCTAAGTGTGTTAATCCCACCCAAAGGGAATGGAGGAGATGTCTGGCAGGCAAGAGGGAGAAATCTGAAAGAGGCACAAATTCAACAGCTCTTTTTGAGAAGTCAGCATCTTCAGTCTGGCCTTTATATGCCTGATCTGTGAAAAGTCCCTCAGAGAGGAGAGGTTTGGTTTGGATCACTAAGGAGTGGTAGGGAGGCTGGATTTAGCAATGAAGAGATTTATGGGAGCAAAAGTGAGTAAACAGATCAGTGAAAAAACATTTTGTCCATGTATCACTGCCACTGGAAGGGCAGCACTGAGGGGCTCGAGCTGCTGCACACCCTCCTCACAGCCTTCCCTCTGAGTTCGTGCCTTTAAAGAATATTTTGTATTTCTCATTAAGGGCTGCATGGTTATTACCAGGACCGTGCTCATGGCTGAGAGTTGTGCTAGACTGTGATCACATATGAGTACGAGAGCTTCTAAGATAATATCTGGGCAAAGCCTATGTTCTGCTAAAGAAATTGCCTCTAGCATGTTGGCTTCTCTACTTCATGACTGGAGAATGACAGAGAAATGACTGTATCTTCCCCCATACAAAAAGAGACTGTCTACAAAACGTAAGAGGAAATTATTTAAGGTTCTCGTCCCATCCTTTTGTACCTTCTTTTTTCTGGATACTACCTGCATGCTCAGTATGTATCCCTCTGTATGAGCCGAGGCAGGAGGACATAATGGAGGCACTCCATCATGTGGAGGTACCCACAGGTGCTAGTAGAATAGGAAACAAAAACAATCACTGCTTTGTAAAACAAACAAACAAACAAAAAAAACAAAACAAAACTAAGAAGGTTAGTGTTGCATCCTGGACAGTGTTTCAGGGAAAGAGGAAGTCCTGAAAAGACATCTGTGCTTTATCAGAACAAGTTTGCTTCTTAACCTCATCTCTGAGTTCTTTGTAGAAATGTTTGCTAGAGGAACACCTTCAAAGAGTTTTAAAACATGAATAACTTTTGCTTGCAGTCATAACACAAGAACATTTTCAAAAGGGGTGTATGATATCCCGCACAGATCATAAAGCTCTGCTGTCTTCCCTATGTTCTTGCTCACTCATCGTCATCCCAAACCCTTCCTCTGCAATGGCCTCACTCTACCTTTGTAACAATCTGCATTGAGCTTATTACTCTGTGTGCAGTTCCGAAGCAGAAAAAAATAGTGCAAATTGTGACAGTTTTATTGGAGTCAATGCTCTGTGCAGATCTCCCTCAACTGAGGGAGATGTGTTCACTATCCAGGGTTCTGAGATTTCTTGCATGAATTCTCCCTACCTGAGAGAGCCTTTTGCTTCTAAGATACTGGCACTGAATTTGATGTTCCAGCCACACACTACTCTCTGAGCTAAACATTCTCGTTGTATACCGCATTGCCCAGAGCTCTTTCTGGTTGCTACAGTTCCCTCTTACACAGACCATGATGTAAACAGACTGCTTTGCTGCATGGCTTATATTTCAGGAACAATAAACCAACCCATACTAGGATGAGCAATAACTGTTAATTTCAGTGTCTATTAAAGTGATTATCTTTGCTCATAATTCCTTATTCTAAACAGTCTAGCTAAAAGTTTCCAGATTCAGGCTAAAGTTACTTGTTTAGTGAAGTGATAAATATTGCAACCTCATGCTTCTGAGGTGTGCCTCTGCCTTTGCCTCAAAGGTCTAGGCTAGACAGTGTTGCTGGCTGGCTTTTTTAGCTCCCTCAACTTTGGGTGCCCTCACAAAACCTGGTGATAACTGTGGTTTGTGAACCTGATGCAAGGCTCACTGAGGTCAGTGGAAAATCTGGTACAAATGCCAGCAATTCATCCCAGAGTGTAGACATTTGGGTCTAGTTCAGGAGTTAACTCTAGGGTTGCTTTCAGGTGTGCTTCTGCTGTCATGGCCACTATGAACTTCATTATATGAGCTTTTTGGATAAAAGATTGCTGGGTTGTCCTTATGCTGCTGCTTTGCTAGCTGGCTTAGAAGGGCATGGTAAACTGCTGAATCAGATCTTTGAATGCAGATTCTGTAGTGAATGCTCTCCGTTTAATTTACACAGGGCCTTGAAGAAGCCCCTGGATAAACTATGTTAGAGTTAAGTGCTGAGCTGAGCTAACTCTGTAATGCTAGGGTTGTCCAGTCTGCACCCCAACTCCCTCTGCTAACTGCTTAGGAGAAATAAAAGAAAACTTCTAGGCATTGAGGTTCCAGTCGCAGGCAGTCTGTGAGTATTTTCCCTGGCTGGGAGCTGACAGGTTATGAGGTTTTAAGCTCTATTCAAATTTCAAGTTTTGTAAATGATTTTGATGCCACACTCCAGACTGACTCCAGGGGTATTTATGTTGGATTAGCAGCAGATTGCCTGCCTTTTTTCACTCAGTAGAAGAGATCCCAGCACATGTAAACTCCCCGTGAATGGTGGGCTATTAACCTTCAAGCAAAATGATTACTTTGTCTTATAAAACTCGGTTATAAATAGGGACAGGTTATAAACCAGTCCTAAAGATGATGATGAAATCAAACAGAAATAGAGAGCTTCCCAAGTCTTTTTGCTTAGAGAAGCCTGCATATACAAGAGAGCAAGAGAGTTTTAGTTAAATGGTTAGTTAGTCTTAAAGGAAAACTCAAGGGTAATATGAAAGCTATTCTGAACTGAATAGTAAAAAAGCAGAGTAAAGTCAGCCCTATATATGCCTTAATGATATATGATATTTATAAATTAATACCATGTACTTTGCCATTATAACTACCTGCACAGAGAAAGGCTTAACAGCAGGTTTCAAAGGGCTGAGTCTGTTAAGGATCCATAGAAAATTAATGGGCTGGTGGCCCTGTAAAAATAGAGTTATATACCTAAAAGACCTTGAGTCTTTGCTGCTTTGTGCCCTGGCCCACATATATAGAATGAAAGTATCAGACTCTGATCGCCTAACTTATTCTTACTCACTAACTTTTCTTAATACTTATGTTAGGCTGGTATCAATGAAGACTAAAAGGCCATGGCATTAGGGGATTCAGGTGTACCAAATTTACTGCTGGATAACCAACTTCCTGCAGTGCTTCTAGGGCCCAGTATTCCCCTAATAAATCACCAGTTGGAAAGGATAGATAGGCTCTTACAATAATAGTGCAGATGAGTAGGTGCTGGATCCCTGTAGACTGAAAGAGTTACATCTGCAGGTTAGTYACACAATTTCATTATCTGATGTCTGGAAAGAAGTCTCCTTGTGTTTCTGCTCAAATGTCCTTTATCTCCAAGATATCTTCTGTGGTCTTTGAGGAACAGTGCTTTTCCTTTGTCCTTGGCAGGCAGTTCTGATTTAAAATAGCCTTGCAGGTTCCCAGATAGCCCTTGAAACAGATAGATTCAGGCCATAAGAACTGGAAATGCCTCCTTCTTTATGGCTTTGTGAGAAATTTGGGCCCTGGGKTGTGCTAGAGTATGCTTCATAATCTCATATTCTTAAGAAAAAAAATGTCTTATCCCCCTTCATTAAGTATTTCTGAAAAATGGGATGGGAAAGATGGTGTGCCAGCTATGTCAACAATGTCATTTCTTCTTTGCAAAGGCTATAATATTCCAAAATTACTGGTTTATTTAAGTTACTTCAGCTCAACTTGGTGCTGAATTTGTCACATCTTGCAAGGGCTTGGTGTACAGGAGTCAAACACAGGTCCTTTTAAGATGTCTCGCATTGAAATCCCCAAAATCTCTCTGGAAAATCTGAACTCCAGTCCTGAGATACCTTGGCTGAGTTTTGAGTCCAGAATAGACTGAATTCAGAGCACAAGAGCCCAGGCTACCTCCTAGCCCTACTTCTCGCTATGTTTCTCTGTGCCAGGTACTTGGTCTTATTTGTCTGTAGACAGGCTGTTCCCACCCTATACTTTTAAGCGGCTTGTTCTTATTTGAAGCAAGGCTGTACCTATGCAGAACTGCCTTGATATAGTTGCTGTGCTGAGCATCTAGATGAGGATGGAGCAGGCAGCCTGGAGTACAGGGCAAGGCAGAGGGGATGTGTGATGGAGGGAAGCTTGGCACCCTGGTTTAGCCAGAGGATGGGAGTTAAGGGTGGAACATGTGAACACACAGCTTTTGTGGCCTGTCTCTTCATCATAAAACACTACAAACTGATCATAAAATACTACAACCAGTCAATCCTCTGTTTAATTCCCTGCAGATACTGAAAGGTGTCTTGTCTAAAGCCACCCAATCTACTCCCCCTAGTGACACAAACAGGGTTTACAGAAAAACTGGAGCATTTCAAGGCTTCGGTGTGGTTTTAGGTTCCTACAACTAGAGAGAGTTATACCCCCATTTATTTCATGCTAGGGCTGAAGAAGATGTACATAATGATAATAATATAACCTCATAATAACCTGATTTTTCATGCACACAGTTAAACTTTCTGGCACAGATCCCCATGGTTCTGTAATTGCCTGGAGCAATAAATCTGCTTGGAGGCAGTAGGGGTAGGGGTGGAAGAAACAATTGTGAAACTCCAGTCGTGCCTTTCCTTCACTTGTGTAATCAGTTGAGCAATTTATATGGGTGCTTCCTATAGAGCTAAAGATGGAATCGCCCAACATCAGCTTGAAAGTTATGCATGGAGTGCATGGCTCTGCCTTGTAGTGACAGCTCTGTGGGGACTGACCAGTGCAGACCCACGTGTTATTCAGGTGCTTTTACATGGATATCTCTGCACATTATTCCTTTCCTGTGCTGAGTTTCAAGACAGCTCGGATGCCCCTGCACACAGTGCAAACATGCCTGGAAGCATCTCCTCTAACCTTAGGACTTCCAAAAAATAGTTGCCACACTCCTGTGAAAGATAAGAGAAAGCCAGTATCACACACAGATCAGTATTTTGTATTTCCAAACTTGGAAATAAAATTTCTTATTTTTTTGTGGATTTTAAGGTTAGAATCTTAAATTTCATTTGAGAAACTTGTGTCTTTGTTAGATCTGCTTCTTATTTTGGTTCATTACTGCAGCATGTTTTCTTTCTGGCAAATAGTGTTGTTTGCTGTTTGTTTGGGATAAAGATTGCATGTTTGTCTTTTCACTGGCTTCAGTATTTGTTTCTCTTCTGCTGTTTGCTGTCCCTCTAGCTGTGGCTAGCTTGCAGAGCCCTGCAGAGAGCAGATACAGTTTTAACAGCTTCTTGGAAAGGAAACTCAACAGCAATGCTTTCTTGTGACAGTGGCCCTGGCTTATGTGGTGGAGACATGACAGTATTTGGAGCATTATCTGTCAGGAGGAAAACAGATAAGAGGTTGTTGTCTTGCTCTATTTACATAACACTCCTCTTCAACATACGTTTTTTCAGAACTTATTTTCCTGAAGGAGCTGTGAGAAGAGGTGTTGAGGACAGGGTGAAATGGGGAAGCTGGATCAGTGCTGGGTTAGTGGGAGGCAGTAAAACGAAGTGCTCCGAACCTGGGGAAGAAAAGGAGCAAGGCTGCCTTCTGGGCTTCTATGTCTCTCATTCAGGCACTCAAGACTTGTTTATAAATGCCTGACAACACTTTCTAGTATTTTTCTTATGGCAAAATGTAGGCAATCTCTAACTGAGACATACAACTAAGACCGGGAGCATCCCTCTAGTGGCCTTACTAGCCTGCAGCTCCCACAGGTGGACACAGGCAGCCTGCCTGTGCACCAATGCCTGTACACCAATGCACGCAGCTTGGGGAACAAACAGGAAGAACTAGAGAT